>NW_027533258.1:6658580-6663715 GCF_008692635.1 Crocuta crocuta | reverse complement strand
CATAAACCCTATCTGCAAGCCACAAAACAAACAGACAAACAACAGATAAAAAAAAATGAAAATAAACCCACTCCAATTTTCTCAAATCTCCCCGGATTTATAAAGGAACAAAAAGTTACTGGTGTGCTTGCCGACTGCGGTGATTATGTGGTTCAATCATTTTGATTTACAATTGCATCTCTGTCCTTGTAGAAATAACTCCCTGCAGCTGAACCATGGGAGATAGAAATGGATTAACCTTCCAGCACGGGAATATAAGGCTCGTTCTCGGGAGCAGGCCTTCATTTGAGGTTAACAAAAAGTCTCCAGTTGCCATGAATACACAAAATTAAAGAGCATTCTTTCTTTTTTTTCCCCTGCCTTCCTTTTCTTTTCTTTTGATCTGCCATGAAAAGGGAATTATCAGCAGCGTCTAAGCCTCTGTTTTATTTTTTCCCCTGATGCGTTTTGTATGATAAAGCGTTTGAATCTATTTGACGTGTTCCAGGAATTCTGAAGTAATCTTGGGTTGTTGCGTGAAAGAGACTCTGTGGAACAATCGAGAGGCGGGAGGGCATTCTGTGATGTAAAGTTGAGGGGCCGTATACAAATGGCTTTTTTTCTTGACTTGCCAGAAATGAGCCGATCTGAGTCTTCCTTTTGCAAATGAAAGGGCCATAAAACCAGGCCGATGGGTCTCAAACCTAAATGGGCACCAGACTCACCCAGAGGGGCTGTTAAAACACCGATCGCCAGGCCCACCTCCAGAATTTCTGACTCAGTAGGTCTGGAGGGGGCCTGTGAGTTTACATTTCTAGCAAGTACCCAGGTGACGCTGCTGTTGAGAGTGTTCCAGGGAACCACACTCTGAGAACCACCGTACTCTCCGGAACGGAACGTATGTAGAAAACCATCCCTTCTCCTTCAGCGGATCAGAGGAGACGGTTTCCTACGTGCTGATATTCCCATCATTTTATCACTTCCTCCAAAACGCATATGAATACAGAGGCCGGATGGAGAGGCCCATTGGGTTCTGGTCTGGGCTACTGGGTCCACTTCAACTGGTCATCTGTTGCTTGTAAGGATTGTGGAAATCAGCAAAGACCGAACCAATGAGAGCAAGCAAACACTGCCTCTTCAGAGCTGGCTCCAGCAAGCACCTGCTTTTTGGGAGAGACTCAAAGCAGGCAGAAGGTGGGGGGGGTAGGGGGAGAGCCTCGTGGTGGGCAGAAAGGAAGGGTGTCAGGCGTGTCCTGTTGCAGCCTGGTGGCCTGCAGAGCTGGCACAGGGCTTGGTAGAACTGATCCTGTGTGGTCAGTTAGGGGACTGTGTTTGACTGTCTCTGGCTGGCCTTAAGTTGGAAGCAGGGACAAAAATTAAGGGAGTTGTCCGTTATTCATCAAGTCCTGGCCATCTGGGGCCGATTGCTCTGAGGCTGGTGTTTGTCTTCCTGGATGGTTACGCATTCAGGAGTCTGGCTTCCTGCAGAAAGGAAGTCCTGAATGTGCGACTTCCAGGTAGCAGGCTGGCTTCCTGAGCTGGTTATTGTAGAGAACGGGTTGGTCTCCCGGTCCCCAGGATTTTGCACCTGTGGGTCAACGGTCTGCTTTGATACACGGCATGGCCGCTGTCCGTTCATACCTTCAAGTGTCTCAGGATGCACTGTACCTACTCACTTTTTAGAACTTGCTAAATTCTTGGTATACTTCATGTTGGCCAACTTCAATTAAATATGACTGATTTTTATAACAGACCCACTATGTGCAAAGTATTATACGAGGCATGAGGAGTTTTATGAGACGCAGGCACCCACGGCAGCGAGAAGCACCCTAAGTCCTGTGGGCATCGGGGAGAATCTTGCTTAGAATCTTCCATCCACCACGTTTACCGTAGAGGGAGGAAGAAGAGAGCGTCCAGGGTCCCTTTCCTCTCCCGGGGCAGGGCGCTTGGTCCCAGATGAGAGCTCAGCTTGGCTCCTTCGCATCAGGAGCTGGCACTTTTCTCCGCAAGGCCAGATCCCCAGGCCCGTGTCCGAACTCCCTCTGCTCCCAGTAAGCCCAGCGCTTCTCTGCCGCAGGTGGATGATCTGAAAGCCAAGCTGGCCACCCAGGAAGTGGAGGTGAAGCAGAAGAACGAAGACGCAGACAAGCTGATCCAGGTGGTGGGCATAGAGACCGACAAGGTGAGCAGAGAGAAAGCTGTCGCAGACGAGGAAGAGCGGAAGGTGGCCATCATCATGCAGGAGGTGAAGCAGAAACGAAAGGACTGTGAGGAGGACCTGGCCAAAGCGGAGCCGGCACTCACAGCAGCCCAGGCAGCCCTCAACACCCTCAATAAGGTAGGACGATCATCGGTCCTGTCTGCTCGCCCCTCAGGGGGCCTGGAGGAGGCTCCTCCCACCCAAAGACATCGTGGTATGCTGGTGTCCCAAAGAGATGCCAGAGCAAAGTTGGAAGGCTTAGGGTGGGATCCAGCTGTCACTGGTTTATTCATGAAGCCAACATTTATTAAAACTGCCTCTGTGTCAGGCTCCGCAAATGACCAATGAAATCCCAGAGATGGGAGTCTTAGAACCGATCAGAACAGGACATGCCAGGGAGATGGGCTTGGAGGAGGGCACTTGTGGGGATGAGCGCCGGGTGTTATATGGAAACCAACTTGACAATAAACTATCTGTAAAAAATAAATAAA
The DNA here is from genome assembly GCF_008692635.1 of Crocuta crocuta. Classification (NCBI taxonomy): domain Eukaryota; kingdom Metazoa; phylum Chordata; class Mammalia; order Carnivora; family Hyaenidae; genus Crocuta; species Crocuta crocuta. The sequence continues at coordinate 6,661,045 of NW_027533258.1, read as the reverse complement.
TAAATAAAAAAGAAAAAGAAAAAAAAAAGAGTAAAAAAAAAAACAGGAGATGCCAACTCGTCCCGCCCCCGCCCGCCCCCTCCACTTCACGGGTGGCAAAGCCAGGGCCCCGTGAGGAGGGCCGACTCGTCCAGAGTCACCGACCTCGATAGCCCCAGACCAAAGCTCACCCCCTCAGAATCCAAGTCCAGAGATCGTCCAGCTACGTTTCCCGTGGTGGTTCCACCCGGTATATACCACCAGACGCACGAGCCTCACAAGGCGCTGTGGAGATGTCTAGGAATGGAGACTAAAACACGTGTTGGCTCCAAAATAATGAAAAAACAAATCCGATAAAATCAAAATTCGCAAATATTCCACGGTGCGTGGCACCTAACTGTGTGTCGATTAAATTCAACTCCTGTCCATAACCATTTGGTAGGACAGGCATGGCTTTTGAGATGTATTCACAAGGTACTTTTGATTGGGTTCCCTTGAGATGTGTGCCATGTGTGTGTGCGTTGGAGGGGTGGGAAGTAGCGGCTTCTTCCTTTTATTGCCTTTCGCGATTAAGCTTCCTTGTGTTCAGATAACGATGGCTGAGGGGCTAAGGGGAGAAAGGAAAACAAAGGGGCGGAGAGACTCAGGTCATGAGGAGCAGGTGTCCGAGAGGGACCAGGAGGCTGACCCTCATTGGCACCTCTCTCCCGCAGGGTGCTTTTTCCTGCTCTTCGGAGTCTGGCAATTCACATGCCCCTCCGCGTGGGCCGCTTGGCCAAGGTCTAAGACGTCCGATGCCATCTCTGTTGTGCAGGCAGTTCACCTCGGATCCACAGGGGACGCCTGTGCCTCCTTTCCCCCAAATGCACTGAGAATGTTGGCCATCCATGCAACACACTGTCCCTTGCCCCACGGTTGGTGGGGGGTAGGGGACTAGCCAGCTATTCTCACGCATTCTAGATTGCTAGAGTATGCGTTAGACCCCAATCCACTGCATCATGCGAACGATGCCCCTGTTTCCTCATCTGAGCAATGGAGGTGACAGTGACACACAGTCCCCAGGAGGTCATCATCAGGACGAAACGAGGTCAGGTACGAAACGGAGCTAACAGACGGTTGCCACTCAGTCAATGCTGGCTCTTGATGTCATCGTCACCTGCGTCATCCCTTCTGTTTGTTCAAAACTGGAAATAAAGTGAATGCCCGTAAATACTTCCGGGCTAATTAGTTGGCTGGTTAGTTAGCTGGTTGGTTGTTGGTGGAAATAAACGTAAAGGCAGAGCTCGTGGAAGTGATGAGATACGATATTGGAAATAGCACTGGATTTGAAAGTCTCAACACCTCTTTGCCACACAGAACATGAAACTCATTTTTAATGAGTGCTTACTACGTGCCAGGCAAGATGACAGGTGCTTTCCTCCAGCCGGCTACAGAGCCTGGCACACGTCACTGAGGTTCTTGACCCCTTGCTTTCTCTTCTGTGTTGCATACAAAGGGACGGATACAAATTAATGAGCTCCTTATGTCACACTCCCGTCTAATGTGTCAGCAAATTCTATCAATTCTGCCTTCAAATATGTCCAGAATTCAAAGGCTTCCTATCAGCTCTACGGCTACACGCTGCTCCAAGCCACTGTCCTCTGTTACCTGGACTATTGCAGTAGCCTGTCAGCGGGCGTCTCTGTTTCCACCCTTGCTCCAATTTTGTTTTTGCCCATTACAGCTACTGACTAATCTTTTTTTTAAAACCGCAGTTTGACCACATCATCCCTCTGTTCAGAATGTTCCATTGGCTTCCATCATATTCGGGATAAAATCCAAAGTGGCCCGGGAGACCTTACAGTTTTTCCCAGTTCCTTTTTCTGCTATGCCAGTTACTACTCTTCCNAATTCCACCCCAGGGCCTTTGAACAAGCACTCACCTCTATGTGAAATGCTCTTCCTACACGAACCCCCATGCCTACCTCTTTCAGGTATTTGCCCAAAAGTTACCCTCACAGGAAACAAATAATAAAAGCACTTACTAATTTCAGGGGAAAAAAATTCGGGATATACAAGATAGAAAATATAACCCAAGGTGAACAAGATTTAAAACCATAATCATGTCCTAATCATACTGAACATTAACTTAGCTAAAAAGTTGATATAACCATAATAATTAGGAAGGAAAGGAGGGCAGTAAAAATCGCTAAATACTCCCACTCCAAGGAGGAAGTCACTTGCTAGCATCTAAAATGAAAACAAAACAAAACATGTTCTTTATCGATACGGAGTGGAATCTAGAAGCAACGATGGAAGAAAGTGCAAGCCATGGCTTCTGGAGACTGGAGTCGGAGTATACCAGTGCTGTGTTTCGTTCTAAGCTTTATGGCTCTAGCAGAGTTTGCAAACTCTGTGCACGTATTACATGAGCAGAAAGGAACTAAACGTCCAGCGGCTTGAGCACAGATGGGGACGTGGCTAACTGGCTGGCGGGGCAAGAACTC
>NW_027533258.1:6580239-6658428 GCF_008692635.1 Crocuta crocuta | reverse complement strand
CGGGGCAAGAACTCGGGAGGAGAAAGCCCATGAGGCCAGGTCTGTAAGGAAGAGCACTTTACTGGACGGAGCAGGAGGGAGAAAAGACCATCCCGGCAAGGGGCAGTGTTTGCATAGACAGAGCAGCACGCAAGGGTGCGGTGTGTCTGATCCGTGGTGCACAGGTGGGCGCCTCGGGACGTGGCACGTTGATGAGTCTCTAAAGGTGGGCTGACGAGATCGTTAACAGCCCGTGGTGTCACTAAGATGTTCAACTGTGGCCCAGTGTTTACAATCCACGGGCTGTGGGATGCAGGACTGAGTCTCAGACAGCACTTTCTTGTGTGTGTGTGTGTGTGTGTGTGTGTGTGTGTGTGTGTGTGTGTTCCAAAGTATTTATGTATGTATTACAAATAGTTTATTGTCAAGTTAGTTTCCACATAACACCCAGTGCTCATCCCCACAAGTGCCCTCCTCCATGCCCATCACCCCCCCACACACCCATCAGTCCTCAGTTTGTTCTCAGCATTCAAGAGTCTCTCATGGTTTGCCTCTCTCCCTCTCCCCCACAGTCTCCCCCCTTCTTCTCCCTCTTGGTCCTCCGTTAAGTTCCTCCTAATCCTCCTATACGTGCAAACATATGGTATTTGACCTTCTCTGCCTGACTTATTTCGCTCAGCATAACCCCCTCAAGGTCCATCCATGGCCAGATTTCATTGTTTCTCATTGCCATGGAGTATTCCATCGTATAGATAAACCACATCTTCTTGATCCATTCGTCCATTGATGGACACTTAGGCTCTTTCCATGTTTTGGCTATTGTGGAGAGTGCTGCTATGAACACTGGGGTACATGTGCTCCTATGCATCAGCACTCCTGTATCCCTTGGGTAAATCCCTAGCAGTGCTATTGCTGGGTCCTAGGGGAGTTCTACTGTTAATTTTTGAGGAACCTCCACAGTGTTTTCCAGAGGGGCTGCACCAGTTTACATTCCCACCAACAGTGTAGAAGGGAACCCATTTCTCCACATCCTCACCAGCATCTAGAGTTCTCTGATTTGCTCATTTTCACCACTCTGACCGGCGTGAGGTGGTATCTCAGTGTGGTTTTGATTTGTATTTCCCTGATGAGGAGGGATGCTTCGTTTCATGTGTCTGTTGGCCATCTGGATGTCCTCTTTGGAGAAGTGTCTGTTCATGTCTTCTGCCCATTTCTTCACTGGGTTGTTTGTTTTTCAGGTCTGGAGTTTGGTAAAAATGTTTTTCTTTCTTTATTTCGAGAGAGTGTGCATAAGCAGGGAGGGGCAGAGAGAGGGAGAGAGCAAATCTGAAGCAGGATCCGTGCCATCAGTGCAAAGCCCAACATGGGGCTTGAACTCACGAACTGCAAGCTCATGACCTGAACCGAAATCAAGAGCCAGGCACTTAACTGACTGGGTCACCCAGGCTCCGGAGACAGCATTTTTTTTTTAATTGACATATAATTGACATAGAACGATACTCGTTTCAGGCGCATAACATAATAATTCGGTGTTTGAATGTATTGCAAAATGGTCACTGGTCAATGTAGCTCATATCCATCACCACGCATAGATTTCTGTGTGTGTGATGAGAACGTTCGTGATTTCCTCTCTTTTCAAGTACATGGCACGGTACCATTAACTCCAGTCACTGTGCCGCAGATGACGTCCCCGGGACTTGTTTCCCTTAGAACTGAAGTTGTACCTTTTGACTCCCTTTGCCCATGTCGCCCGCCCCCACACCACCCTTCCTGCCCCCACAACTTCTCCCCACGCCCGCCTGATGGAGTAGAATTTATAGATCAGCCTGTACACCATGTAACGCGGGCGTTATCGCGTCGTGAGCCCAAGGGCCCCTGGGGGGTCCTCAAACTCTCTGCATTCCCGGGACTCTGGCATTTAATGACCACCTCCCCATCTTATCATTTTCAAAGTTAACACTAAATCTTTAGTTAATACATAAAGAACACGTGTAAATCAGAGCCCGGTAGTAAGTCTCTGCACACTTTAAGTCTCTGCTTTGGCAGTTTTATTTCACTTTTATCGCTAAACTGAAATAAATCCAGTGTAACTTCTCCTTCCTCAGATGAGGAATGGTTTCNTGAACTTATTTCCTGTGTTGTATAAATAACCTATAATGCCTTTCCCATTATTAAAAATTGTCCAAATAGCATAGAATATATAGGGTAGAATATAAAGTCACCCTCTTTTTCACCCCAACCCTGTTTTTTTCCCAAGAGAACTCCTGTAATAATGTGGCATATCCATTCCAACATTTTTTCCATGCATTTTATAAAATATGTCATATATATATATATATATTTTTTTTTTTTTTTTTGAGAGACAGTGTGAGTGGGAGAGGGTTAGAGAGAGAGACAGACAGAGAATCCAAAGCAGGCTCCAGGCTCTGAGCTATCAGCACAGAGCCCGACGCGGGGCTCGAACCCATGAACCATGAGGTCATGACCTGAGCCGATGTAAGAAGCTTAACCTACTGAGCCACCCAGGTGCCCCCCAAATATGTCCTATTGTAAATATAAATGGATAATGCCAGCTTGCTTTGCCTCGTGAAGTGAGACCACCTCATACCAGTACATAACATTGAGGCTTGAATACTTCATAGGATTCCACGCTCTAATTATACCCCCCCTTTTTTTTTTAGCTATTTGTCCATTGTTGCATGCTTAAGTTTCTTTTTTTTTCCAATGCAGATATCCTCATGCATAAATATTTATTACATATGCCGCTATTTCTCTGGGCCAATGAGACGATTGTTTGATACAACATGGCGGACTTACATAATGCCTCTTCCATCCTGGAGATACTCACATCCTAACTCAGGACCCTGTGAATTTTGCTCCCTATGGCACGGGTGACTTTTTGTAGGCATGATCGAGTCAAGGTTCTTGGGGTGGGGAGGGTATCCAGGGGGGCCCCAAGTGCGATGTGATTGATGGCGGAAGCAGCCTAGGGGACAAAGTGGAGGGGATATGAGCCAAGGGATGAGGCCAACCTTCTAGAAGCCAGAAGAAGCACATAACAGAGTCTCCCCTACAGCCTCCAGGGGGAACGGTCCCTACCACCCCCTGGCAACACCTTGCCCTGAGGATTTCTCACCTCCACAGCTGTGAGCTAAGACCTCCATGCTGTGTAAAGTGTCTAACTTTGTGTGAATTTGTGACAGAAGCAATAAGAAACTCATGTCAACAATATGCTCTTTTTCTGTATAAATAATGACCAGTAACTAACACAGTTGTTTCTGTCTATAGTTGTGAATACCGCTTTTCCTATGTCCTTGCCAATCTTCGACATTTCCGATCACTTTAACTTTTCTGAATAAGAAAGCAAACATTTTTTTTTTCATTTCTTTTTAATTATAGATGTTTTCATTCTAAGGAGACCTGGACATCTTTTCCAATATTTAGATTTCTTCTTTTGCTCATTACTTGTTCAGACTGTTGTTTTTCATTTTCTTACAAGAGAGCTCCCCCTTTTATTATTGAAATTACAGTTATTTTAATGTTTTATTTATTTACTTTTGAGAGAGAGCAAGAGAGAGCAAGCAAGGGAGGGCAGAGAGAGAGAGGGAGACACAGAATCCGAAGCAGCTCCAGGTTCTGTGCTGTCAGCACAGAGCCCGACGTGGAGCTCGAACTCCCAAACCGTGAGATGCTGACCTGAGCCGAGATCAAGAGTTGAATGCTTAACCGACTGAACCACCCAGGCACCCTATTAAATTAAAAAAGAAATTTAATATAAATTTTTACTGTTAATCCCTTGGTATATATATTATACATTTTTTCCTCCTTAGCATTTGTCTTTTCAGTTAATGTTAGCAAGTAGATTACAAAAAGCAGCTTTTATAATCAAATAATTTGGAAAATTCTAGAGTTACCAAGTTGAACTGACTTTTTTCCTATGGGACTTTTTAAGGCCTGTGCTATGGGATAATCCTGGTACTAAAAGCGATAGAGCATGAGAAAATAAAACCTCAGATTAACCTAATTATGAATAGTGGTGTAAGATACATATATACTAATATATATACATATACATATATATATATAAAATATTAGTAAATTTCCTGTGTCACCAACTCACAAGTTTTCCCTGTTAAGATTATTCACCTAACCACACCCAACCCTAGATCAAAGACGAAAATCTTTGGCCATCTTGGGAAATGTCAAAACAAGATTTAACACTATTCAACAGCCATTCCTTATTAAAGCTCTCAGGGTAAACTAAAAGTTAGAAGTGACAAGTTAGAGGGATATTTTAGAACACACCTAAAGGGGTCTTACACATCTACAACATTTTAAGAAGTGGGAACTCGGGAGTTGCCTGGAGTGGCTCAGTTGGTTAAGCATCCAACTTCAGCTCAGGTCATGATTTTATTCCATGAGTTCGAGCCCCACATCGGGCTCTCTGTGCTGATAGCTCGGAGCCTGGAGCCTGTTTGGATTCTGTGTCTCCCTCTCTCTGCCCCTCCCCAGCTTGTGCTCTGTCTCTCAAATAAATATTTAAGAAATAAAAGGTGGAAACTCGGTGGCTCAGTCGGTTAAGCGTCCAACTCTTGATTTCAGCTCAGGGTCACGATCTCAGTCAGGATCCAAATTATTTGATTATAAAAGCTACTTTTATAACAGCTTTTAAAAAAAACCTCTCAGTAAAGTAAGATTGAATGGATACTTGGATATTTAGCTAACCGGTGGCAGTCAATCCTAATCCAAGGACAAAACGTTCTATCCAATGGTAGATCATGAAAGGCGTTCCCATTAAGATAGAAAAAGCATAATAATGAAACCCCTTCACTGTTATATCAAAAACAAAGTTGTCCTAGAATTTCTAACCAGTGCAGCAATAAATGAAAAATAATCATCATGTGAATATTGCAAAATACCTGCCATAAAAAAAAATAATGAAAAGGGAAGAGTTAAGGGCCCATTACAAAATAATTTGCAGAAATTTATGGCTTTTCTAATATCAGCAGTAGCCAATTGGAAAATATGATATTTTATTTCTTTATTTTTTTAATATTTTTTAATTTATTTCTAGGAGAGAGAGAGAGACAGCGTGAGCAGGGGAGGGTCAGAGAGAGAGGGAGACACAGACTTGGAAACAGTCTCCAGGCTCTGAGCTGGCAGTCAGCACAGAGCCCGACACGGGGCTCGAACCCACGAACCGCGAGATCATGACCTAAGCGAAAGTCGGACGCTTAACCGACTAAGCCACCCAGGCGCCCCGAAAATATGATATTTTAAAATAGCGACCAATGGGGCCCCTGGGTGGCTCAGTCAGTTAAGTGACCGGGGAGGCTGGCCTGGGTTACATCAGTGACCCTCGCTGGCCTCCATCTTCCAGGCCTCTTTGGCCCAGGTGAGCACCCAGCAGGGGGTGCCCGCAGGGAGGGAGGGAGATGAAGGTGTCCACTCCTTTGGTCCCAGACTGCCCTCAGCTGAAGATTNGTCTTCCAACTCAAGTTTCCAGGGATGGAAACAGAGCCAGCCCCAGAATCAGTACCCCCCCCAGGGTCAGGCACTCTCTCTGAACTTTCTTCACTGGATCATTTTCTAAATAGTCCTTTCCTTAGTTTCCCTCAAATTAGCCAATGTGTTGTATCATCTTTTCGCTTGCAGGGACCCTAACTAATATGATCGTCAAAAATAAAACGATAAACAGCCCAGCAGAAATGTTAAGGAAAGGTTAATACCAAACAATTAACAACACAAGGAACTCAAATTGCTTAAAAACATGAAAGATGTTTAGCATCGCTAGTAAATACGTATTTGCACATAAGTGAATTAAATCAACGTTATACGTTATACTGTTTGCAGCCTGTCAAAATAAGACAAGATTTTTTTCCTTTGCAATAATGTTACCAGGCACCTGGGTGGTTCAGTCCATTAAGCGTCTGACTCTTGGCTTCCGCTCANAATAACTGGAATCGGAATTTCTGGAAAAGCTAATACTATGTACACAGAACACTAAAAATGTGCCCTGCCCTTTGGCCCAGCAAGTCCACTCCTAAAGAGCTAATTTAAGCGTTTCACAAAGATATATGTAGAAAAATGTCCACGAAAGCATTATCCATACATTAGCCCTAATTTTTTTTTTTTTTTTGTAAGCACTTTCTCACTATCCCAGACCTCAGAGATGAGCCTCTTTGTGTTGCTTGTCTTCCCACCTGAGTGAGCCCCCACTGACTTTGCCTTTCTCGTGTACGGCTACATCCCCGTTTGCCAAACACGTGAAGATGCACACATCAGCCACTTGTTCCGACTTCTAGCCCCACTGCGAGCCCAGGCCCTGTTCTCGGCACACGTGACGCATCTGTGAACACAGGTCCCTCCCTGCCCCTGTGAGGATGATACCCTAGCACAGGTGAGGGGTGAGGGACGTCATTATGTCAAGCATAATGACAGCGTTATTCATACAGCGTATCGGAATGTGGCAGACACCGCGGAACAGAGGCAAATGTCGCACAGACTAAGGGAGAGCNACCTAAGCGAAAGTCGGACGCTCAACCAACTAAGCCACCCAGGCGCCCCGGGAGGTTGCAGTTTTAAAGGTGATCAGGGCAGGCCTCCTTGAGAAGGAGAAGCTTGAGTCAGAACTTGGAGAAGAGCAAATTCAGGAGTCAGATACCTGGGAAGAGCAGTCAAGGTCAAGGCAGCAGCGAGAACAGCAGCCCCGTGGCAGGAGGGGTGGAGAAAGCCAGAGCGCCCCGTGCCTCGTGTTTGCTCGCTCATAACCTTGCCTGCCTTCTGAGAAATCTTTCTTTCCATCCTGTGTTCCTGTTAGTGGACCCCTCTCTGCCTCCTTGGCTACAGGAGCCCCGCCTCACTAAACAAGGTCTTTCCCCCAGGACGTTTTTATTGTGACTTTCACTGGAGCAAAAGTCCCCCTTCCCTTCTGGTTGGGAAGTGATGGCTGTGACCTTGAAGCTGCCAACACCCATTCATTCCCCGAGGGTGTTCGACACACGTGTTGGTGAACACCTACTGTGTGCCAGTTTCTGTTCCCGGCATTTTGGGGCTAAAGTGGTTAATGATGAAGTTTTGGGGTGATGGGGGGTTCTTGGGATCTGAGCCAACCACCAAGAAAGAATTCTTGAGGATGTCTTTGGTGCAATATGGTGATTGTATTCAAGCACGGAGACAGGACTTGTGGGCAGGAAGAGCTGCATGGGGCCGTGATGGGTGACTCATTATATACTCTCAGGTTGGGAGGGCGTCAGGGATACGGTAAGTCTCTAAAGCATTTTGNCAGGGAAATGACGCTTATTATTGTTAAGTAAAACCTGTCGTGAGACCCTTCAGATGCATATCAGGGGCCATAAGCCTGGGGTATGATTGCCAGCATATGTCCTGGGGCAGCTGAGATAAAGGAAGTTGATTTACAGGGTCCTTGAGGTTGAGACCATGTTAAGCTAAGGTTCTCTTTTGCCCCCAGCAAAGTGTCATCATCAAGGCAGCTGAGCTCCTAGAGGAAGGTCACTGTCTATTTCAAGGACTTGTCTCTGGGCTGTAGGCAGTAAGGGAATTTGGGCTTTCATTTGCCTGAGTTTTCCACATCACCATGGCGAGCACTTAAATCCATTCCTTTGTTCTTGGGGAGCCAGGAGCATCCAAGGACCATCACACAGATCCCTCCCACCTGTGGGGGGGGGGGTATTGTGCCAGCCTGTATTTTGCCCTCAGCTCGCCCCAAGCGCCCTCATCAGTTAGCAAGACAGATGGGGTCCGTGTTCTCTGGAAGGAGAGGAATATGGAGATCCAATAAGGACAAAGGTGTGATCATGTCTGATTGCCACCCAGGTGCCCCTGTGCTTTCTGACTCTGGCCCCTCCCCCCAGCGGAGGCCACCAGGACAGGAGTGTCCCCGTGACACCCACACGCGTGTTGTCCTTCATCCTGCCCCCGACAGGTTTTCAGGACCAAATGTGGAGATAATTGCAAAAGCCAGGGCGTCTGGGAGCTCAGTCGATTGAGCGTCTGACTTTGGCTCAGGTCGTGATCTCACCGTTCATGAGTTCGAGCCCCGCGTCGGGCTCTGTGCTGACAGCTCGGAGCCTGCAGCCTGCTTCGGATTCTGCGTCTCCCTCTCTCTTTCCGCCCCTCCCTCGCTCATGCTCTGTCTCTCTCAAAAATAAATAAACGTTAAAAAAAATTTTTTCTAAAGAAAATAATTGCAAGAGCAAATGGAGCTTCTTTCCAGAGGCTTCTGTCAGGAAGGTGCTAGAAATATTCCCCCCTTCATTTGTAGATTCCCAGGCCCAAGAGCACCCCAAATTAATTGGACACAGGGGACCTAATCTTCAAAATCAAGATTTTTTTCCCCCACTTACAAAATCGGCCCCCACAGCAAGCACTTTGGAGGTCATAAGCTTCTCATTGACAGTCATGCAGACCTTAAGTCAACATCATGCGCATTTACGAAGGTTTCACTTGCAAATTAGCTGGGCCGTCTGCTCCCAGTTTACAGATGGAAACACGGAGGCCTGGAGAGCTGAAGTGACAGCTCGCCAAGACCAACCCTTCTGGTCGTGTCTTCCCAGGGCAAGTTCACAGTCGGGGCAGAGGACAAACCCGCGTGGGGGCAGACGCGGTGACTGCTCAGGCTGTGCCCAGCCTTCGGCCCGATTTCCTTCCTGGCAGAAAATGTCACTTTACTATCAGGAGAGTCAAGCATAGGAGAACAAGCCGACAGAACAAAGCAGTCTAATTAAAGGGAAAAAGAAATCGGCTGGGTTACAGCGCTGGTTCTCTTCCATCCAAGATGGAAATGAATTTATAATAACCTTATCTTTTATTCAGGGCAGGATACCTGTTTCAGGGTACGGCGGCCTCCTTCACTTTTTCCGTCGAATGTGAAATAATTGTGCATCTCTAATGGGCCGCGAGTCCGTTTAAGAGCCGCACACACAGAGCCGAGTCCCAGCCAGCCATTCGGGAAGCCTGGTGCCACCGGAGACCAGCTTTCGGTTCCATTTGATGAGTCACGACATTTAACATTCAGAGGCCTCAGCAGGCTTCAAAGCAGCTTTTTCAGATTGATCGCCGTGTAGCCCCCACTCTATTAGCGGCCAAGGACAAAGAAAGCTCCTTGGTTTTTCTTTTCTCTAACAACGTCCCCCTCTCTCCCCAGACCAACCTGACGGAGCTGAAGTCCTTCGGCGCCCCGCCCCTGGCAGTCAGCAATGTCACGGCTGCGGTGATGACCCTCATCGCCCCCAGGGGCAAGGTGCCCAAGGACCGGAGCTGGAAGGCCGCGAAGGTCAGCATGGCCAAAGTGGACGCTTTCCTGGACTCGCTGGTCAACTTCGACAAAGAAAACATTCACGAGAACTGCCTCAAGGCCATCAGGCCGTATCTGCAGGACCCAGGGTTCAACCCCGAGCTCGTGGCCACCAAATCTTACGCGGCGGCGGGCCTCTGCTCCTGGGTCATCAACATCGTGAAGTTCTACGAGGTGTTCTGCGACGTGGAACCCAAGCGCCAGGCGTTGGCCAGAGCCACCTCGGACCTCACGGCCGCCCAGGAGAAGCTGGCAGCCATAAAAGCCAAAATCGCTGTAAGTGAGGCCAGAGCTCCCCCAACCCCCCAACCCTGCTGGGCACCCCCATTGCCCAGCACCTAAGTGTCCTGATTTTTTTTTTTAACGTTTGTTTATTTTTGACAGAGAGCACAAGGGAGGGTCAGAAAGAGAGGGAGACACAGAATCTGAACCAGGCTCCACATTGTCAGCAGTGAGCCCGACACGGGGCTCGAACTCACCAACCACGAGATCATGACCTGAGCCAAAGTCGGACGCTTAACCGACTGAGCCACCCAGGCACCCCCTAAGTGTCCTGATTTTTCAATAGCGGTGAAATTTTTTCTTTCGCAAATAATGTGTAGTCTATGCGAGACAGATCATCAGACCGTTGGTTTTTAGGTTACCTATTCCCTAGAGCTTGGAAAAGCGTTATTTGGGCGGGTAGTCCCTTGACCATAAATATAAAACGGTGTGAGTTGTTAGTTCCTATTAACCTCTTGTTGATGTTTTGATTACAACTGCTGCTCTCAGGATTGGGGGTTGGGGTACTCTTGGATTGACAACCTGTTTGAGAGAGATTCCCCTTGAACCTCACCTTTGCCCTTAAAATGGATACCACCGAAGCGGAGGTAGAAATCAGAGTCCCGCAGGATGGCAGAGCCATTGGAAACCAATCCAGGCTGTCCCCTTTACGGATGTGTGACCTTTAGAAAGGCCTTTAAAATGCCCAGTTAATGGGCGCCTGGGTGACTCAGTTGGTTAAAAGTCCAACTCTTGGTTTTGGCTCAGGTCACGATCTTAGGGTTCGTGGATCTGAGCCCCACGTAGGGCTCTTGCGGTAACAGCCTAGAGCCTGCTTGGGATTCTCTCTCTCTGCCTTCCTCTGCTTGCCCCCCACCCCAAAATAAACTTAAAAAAAAAAAAAATGCCCAAACTTAAGTTTCCTGAAGTAAAAAGGACACAGTAATGTCCCGCGTCATGAGATTGCGTCATGAGATCACAGTGAGGACCAAAGGAGAGCGTGTGCACAGAGTCCATGGGACCACCCCCTGGGGCCAAGGCCGAGGCGCAGCCGTGGTCACGACGACTATTGCTGCACCACCACTCCTACTCTCTCTCCTTCTCCTTCCACTCCCTGTGTTCTCTCACGTGTGTGCCCCAGTGCTGGTGATCGGTCACTCCCATGGTCAAGTTCAATCCACAACCCTTGCTGGATGCTTCACGTCCTCACTTGCCTTCCAGGCCAATAAGATTCTTTTTTTTTTTTTTAATGTTTTTATTTATTTCTGAGAGAGAGAGAGAGAGAGAGAAACAGCGTGAGCAGGGGAGAGTCAGAGAGAGAGGGAGACACAGAATCCGAAACAAGCTCCAGGCTCTGAGCTGGCTGTCAGCACAGAGCCCGACGCGGGGCTCGAACCCACGAACAGGGAGATCATGACCTGAGCCAAAGTCGGATGCTCAACCGACTGAGCCCCCCAGGCGCCCCAGGGCCGGTAAGATTCTTGCGGCAAACGTGTCGGGATGTTAAGAAAGCGTTTTACAGACTGTGAGAAGTAAGATCGCAGACATGCCGCCTGCTTCACGTGACACGGGTTTGTTGACCGCTAGATTAAATTTTATGGCTCAAGGGCCAGTCCCCAGATCCGTGCGACCAGTCTCCCTCTAAAGAAAAGACACTTCGGCAAAGCAGCTAATCTCCCTTATGTTTGCTTTACAAATCCACATGTTGTGGGCCAGGCTACTCAAAGCAGGTGATAGATAACCACCGTGACATTGGCCCTTCTTCAAAGAACACATAACACCCTAACATCCCCATGACTGAGGTTTAAGGGAGAAAATCCTCCTGACAATTTTCGTGCTCTGCAGTGTCTCCCAGAAAAGTGTTGCTAGAAACTGCGCTTTGAAAGATTCTTTACTCAAGTTATTTAAACTAAAGGAACATTTGGTGCAGAGGGAATGTTTGCAAAATGTTTATACGTCTTCAGTAGCCAACATTCGTGTGACGGGCCCACTCAACGTGTGAAAGCGGCAAGCAGATCTTTCAAATCCTTGGCTACCTTAGGAAGGCGCCGCTCTTCTGCCAAAATATTTTTTTGGAAAAAAATGTATTTTTGCTTATAACAACCTCCTCTCCATCGACATGCCTGTGAGCCTCCCAAGAGTTTGAAAACTCCCCCACTGATGACAGAGGTGATGGGCTGACATCTACCCCTAACAGGAAGGGCCACGCCGGGCAACGGAATTCTTCCCTATGTGCCACTGTTACCATGGGCAGGTTTCTCTGGTCCCCAAGCCTTATTTTTAGGATTTTAGGATAATTCCAGGCAAAGAATGTTATATTCAGGATACAGGTAAAAATTTTTTTCCAGACAGATTACATAAATAGTTGTAGTTATTATCTGGTAGGTATATTTAAAAAAATTTTTTTTTTAACATTTATTTATTTTTGAGAAAGAGAAAGAGCTCCATCAGGGGACTGCCAGAAAGAGAGAGGGAGGCACAGATTCTGAAGCAGGCTCCAGGATCCGAGCTGTCAGCACAGAGCCTGACACAGGGCTGGAACTCACAAACCTTGAGGTCATGCCCTGAGCCTGAAGTCGGATGTTTAACTGACTGAGCCACCCAAATACCCCTGAGGGTTATATTTTGGATAGGTTTTCGTTATTGGCATTTTCTTTTTTTCTATAATGAGCATATACTAATGTTATAATTTATAAAAAATAATGGTAATAAGGGACGCCTGGGTGGCTCAGTCTGGTAAGCGTCTGACTCCGGCTCAGGTCATGATCTCGCGGTTCATGAGTTCCAGCCCTGCGTCAGGCTCTGTGCTGACAGCCGGGAGCCTGGAGCCTGTTTCAGATTCTGTGTCTCCCTCTCTCTCTGCCCTTCCCCTGCTCGCACTCTGTCTCTCTCTCAAACATAAATAAACGTTTAAAAAATAATTTTAAAAAATCAACAGGAGATCTTTGTAAAAATCTGATTTCTGGCCAGATTTAAAGTAAGCAGATAATTCCCAAATATCTAATGAACTGACCTTGGAATTGAATAGCGCCTTGCCATCCAGTCCAGTTTGGTTATAGTCCCTGCCAGTGCTCTGCCGCCCAACACCTCCCCCACCTCCTCCCCTCAGCACACCCCCCC
This sequence comes from Crocuta crocuta, assembly GCF_008692635.1. Classification (NCBI taxonomy): domain Eukaryota; kingdom Metazoa; phylum Chordata; class Mammalia; order Carnivora; family Hyaenidae; genus Crocuta; species Crocuta crocuta. The sequence goes on along the minus strand of NW_027533258.1, from coordinate 6,645,752 downwards.
TCCCCGGCCCAATGCTAGAGTCATCTGACCAGCTTACATCTTCTTCCTGGCCTCTGCTCATCTGAACTTCTGACTTCCACCCGTGTGCTGTGCTGAGATTTCTGTTTCTTGATGGACCCTTATGCAGGCAGTTGACGTTCCATTCCACTAGATAAGGCCCTAAGATGTTCATCCCCACCTCTTCTCGGCGATATCATCATGACAACTTCTTTTTTTTTTTTTAAATGTTTATTTATTTCTAGGAGACAGAGAGAGAGACAGCGTGAGCAGGGGAGGGTCAGAGAGAGAGGGAGTCACAGACTGAAACAGGCTCCAGGCTCTGAGCTGGCAGTCAGCACAGAGCCCGACGCGGGGCCCGAACCCACGAACCATGAGATCATGACCTAAGCGAAAGTTGGACGCTTAACCAACTAAGCCACCCAGACACCCCTCATCATGACAACTTCTTTTGGTTGACGTGACCTTTGTTCCTTGCTCTCTCACCTAGAGGCAGCTTCCTAGGAACCCTCAGTTTTCAAGATAAAATTATTAGCCTTTCTGTCAGCTCTTCGCCCGACCTCCTCCCTACGAACTTCTGCTATCATTACTGATTGTGACTTTTGCTTTTGAATCACCAAGACCGCAAATACCTTCATTCTGTTCTAGAACCAAAAATTAAGGGTCCCATGCTCTGTTCTCTGACTGATGGGAAAAGGTGAAAAATCAGCAAACTCCATTTACATTCCTATAAACCTAACTATATTGTTCATAGCAGATCTGATACATTAGAATTATATTTCCTTTTTAAAATAGAAATTGTCTTGGGGCGCCTGGGTGGCTCAGTCAGTTAAGCAGCCGACTTCGGCTCAAGTCATGATCTCGCGGTCTGTGGGTTCGAGCCCCGCGTCGGGCTCTGTGCTGACAGCTCAGAGCCTGGAGCCTGTTTCAGATTCTGTGTCTCCCTCTCTCTCTGACCCTCCCCTGCTCATACTCTGTCTCTCTCTCTCTCAACAATAAATAAAAAAGCGTTAAAAAAAAAGTTAAAAAATAAAATAGAAATTGTCATTTATTATTAGCAACAACCACAAAATGCTATGTGAGCTAATAAATTCTGAAAATGTGAAGGATATACAATGAACATACAAAAATCGCTATTTCTATACATAAGCATTGACTGATCCAAAAAGGAGATAAAGAAAGCAATTCTTTTTGGGGCACATGGGTGGTTCAGGTGGTTAAGTGTCCGACTTCGGCTCAGGTCATGATCTGGTGGTTCGTGAGTTCAAGTCCCACATCGGGCTCTGTGCTGACAGCTCAGAGCCTGGAGCTGCTTTTTTTTTTTTTTTTTTTTTTTTTTTTTTTTTTTTTGAGTATAGCTGACATACAGTGTTATGTGATTTTCAAGCGTACAACATAGTGATCAGACAGGTTTACATATTCCCTTCTGTTCTCATGACTTACTCATTTCATGACTGGAAGCCTGTATCTCCCACTCCCCTTCATGCTTTTTGCCCATCCCCTACCTCCCCTCTGGCAACCTCCACTTTGTTCTCTATATTTTATAGGTCTGATTCTGCCTGTTTAAAACAATTCTATTTTTAATACATTTCCTTTTTTATTACAATCTTTTACCCTCCCCCCAGAGTTTCTACTTGCCTTTGTTTTTTTCCTCTACCATTAGTTCCTTTTATATACCCTCAGTTACTCTTTTTAAAGTTTACTTTTTATTTTGAGACAGCACAAGCAAGGAAGGGGTGGGGAGGGGGGAGAAAGAATCTCAAGCAGGATCTACACCTTGCACAGAACCCAACAGAAGGCTTGATCTCATGACTGCAACATCGTGACCTGAGCCCAGATCAAGAGTCAGAAACTTAACCGACTGAGCCACCCAGGGACCTCTAGCCTCAACTACTCCCAAAATCTCCATCCAATCCAGTATTCTATCAAGTCCATTTTTACTCCCAAAACCTTTCTCTCCTGTCCCCATCTCCAAACCTCAATCAGTGTTGGAGAGTAAACACATTCACTGCTTTCTTGAGTTGGTTCCAAGGACTTCTAGACCCCCCGCCTTATCCTTGCTTGATTTCTTCTCTTGTTTGCCGTCGCTCCTTTGTAAGTGACCTTCTCAGAAACGTTAACTCAGAGGTATATTTTCTGAAGGGTCCCAGTCTAGTAATGCCTCTCTTGGCTTTTAAACTGACCTGACAATTTTGCTGAGTATTGAATTCTGATGTTAATTTTCTCCTCTTTACAACCCTAAAAGCTTTATCCCTTTCTTTGGTGAGAAGTCTGATGAACACTCAGGGTTCCATTCCTTTGCCAGTGCACTGTGTTTCGACCTTTCTGGAAGACTTTCCATTTTTCTCTTTATTCTTGGTGTCTGAAACTTTGCGTACGTATGCTTAGCTGCCGTTCTTTTTCAATTCATCGTGCTTGGCACAGGGAGACTTCTTTTCCTTCTCTCCAGAAAATTCTTTTGTCTTATTTCTTTGGTAATCTCCTTTCTGTTTCCTTTTTGATCTTATTTTCTGGAAGGCGTGTTTGTTGGATGTTGCACCTTCTGATGAGTCCTCTGTTTTCTCTCAGTCACTTTGTTTTCTTATTCTTTCTAAATTTCCTCAAATTTGTCTCTTAACTCTTCCCTTGAATTAAAAACAATTTTTGTTTATTTTAAAAAAATTTTTTTAAAGATTTTTATTTTTTAGGGTTTATTTTATTTTTGAGATCTATAGAGAGAGACAGAGTGTAAGCAGGGGAGGGGCAGAGAGAGAAGGAGACACAATCTGAAGCAGGCTTCAGGCTCTGAACTATCAACACAGAGCCTGACACAGGGCTTGAACCCACGAACCGTGAGATCATGACCTGAGCCGAAGTCGGGTGCTTAACCGACTGGGCCACCCAGGCACCCCTAATGTTTGTTTATTTTTGAGAGGCAGAGTGTGAGCGGGAGAGGGACAGAGAGAGAGAGGGAAACACAGAATCCAAAGCAGCTCCAGGCTCTGAGCTGTCAGCACAGAGCCCAACACAGGGCTTGAGCCCATGAACTGTAAGATCATGACCTCGGCTGAAGTTGGACTCTCAGAGCCACACAGGGCCCCCTTCCCTTGAATTTATTATTTTTTTTACATCAACAATAATAATAATTTCCACAATCATTTTTGTGTTCTCTGTTCCTTTCACTAGTATCTTTTTCTTGTTTTATGGATGAGACATCTTGAATCGTCCTAAGAAACTCATCATGAAGATTCTAGGCTTTCTTGTGCTTTTTGTGGCTGATGTTACCTCTTGTCTCAGGCTGTTGTTTTTATTTCCCTCTTGTTCACTTTAATCCAGGCTTCCTCAAATGTCTTTTTGTCCTTGTGCATTCTATAAGGGCTCAAAAGCTGGACATAGCTGTGTAGGCAAGGGCAGAGCTGGCTCGCTGGAAGAATTTGTTTTGAGGATCAGTTGCGTTCTCTTGGATACATCCCAGATGCCACAGTGTGGTGTCTTCTCTCTGCCACTGTTGAGTCTCCTGCCGGTGACATGGATGCCTGCTGGCATTGGTCACTGGACATGAGGGTGGAGATGGGGATAGAGGATCCGTAACCTTCCAATGAACCCTTTGGCTTTCAGCATCCTGCTCCATCTTACCTGATCATCATTCCAAATCCCCAGTGCCTAGCCCCTGTTGTGAACTGAGGCCCCCTCTGTGCTTAGCTTCCTGTGCCCTGCTCTGGCACTTTCTACTCCTCTGTGAGTCGAGTCTGCCATAAATCTATTGGAATCCCTCACTCTCCGGTTACCCTCACTAGTTGCTTAGTGTTAAGGACTTAGGACATTTTCGATTGTTTCATGATTATTTTGGAGCAAGCCTCCAAAAGAGGAGGAAGTCAATGAGTGTGGCCGGTCTGCTGTCGTTAATCGGACGGCTCACCACCTGCTTTCACACTGCTTGGCTGTATAAACTTGGCCCTTGATTGCTTTCTCATGTGCCTTGGTAATGGCCGCAAAGGCAGCCCAAATCCATTAGGGAGTAGATCTGAGAGAGACATACTTTGAAGGATGTGCCCGGCGTCCCTGTGTCTTTGTGCATGCAGATCTGTATTCCGGGGGCAGCGCTAGCTATGCGCTTCGATTCTAAATTCTGGATCCATTTAGAAAACCTTAAAACCGTGTCTTTTTACAAAACGTTCCTCTACGTCAGGATCATTGGAGAGAATCAGTGAGGTTAAGCCAAAGTGAACTGTGCTCCCACAACCTTAGACAAGGGCAAGGCTTAGACTGCAGACAGCCCGAGCCCAAACCACAGACCGGCTGCCCCAGACAAGGTGTGCCTCCCTCCCGGACCCCCGGGACCCTTCTGACCATTTTCTGGCCACCCCAGTCTTTGGTGCACTTTGGCTTTGAACAGCAGCTGTTGCCTTCTTTGCCAGGCTCCTGCAACCCATTTTCCCCCACGACCACGAGAGACAGGTTTATGCACCCCCCTCCCCCCGTCTTCTCACTCCTCTTGACCCTGCGCCAGTGACAGAGTGGGGAAACTCAGCCCCCTCACTTGGGTCAGGACCGATCTGGACTTCCGCCGGGACTCCCCCTGAGATCACCCCTAACTTGCCTTCCTTTCTTTCTCTGCCCCGCCGTCCCTGGTCCCTTTTATCTTGCCCCAGGGGGGCCTTCCTTAAAAATCACCAACCCATGCATCTGTCTCAGCATCACTAGGGGCCAGTCAGGCCGGAATTACTGATGGACCTCATGTTCCTTCCTCAACAGCACCTTAATGAAAACCTGGCCAAACTCACGGCCAAGTTCGAGAAAGCCACGGCAGACAAACTCAGATGTCAGCAGGAAGCCGAAGCGACCGCAAGCACCATCTCCCTTGCAGATCGCCTGGTGAGTGAGTGTGAGCCTCAGCAGCCGGAGCCTTAATTACATGAGCCGAGCTTATCCAGTGCCGCAGGGGTGCAAAGTAGATGAGCACGGCTTCGCGCTGCTTTGACTTGGGGTGGGGGTGGGGGGGTGGTGTTGAAATGGGCTGGAATGCAGGGACTGGATCCGAGAAGTGTGAACACACACCCTGGTCTGCTCAAAAGAGTTTTCCAGGGCGCCTGGGGGGCTCGATCAGTTGAACGTCTGACTCTTGATTTCAGCTCAGGTCATGATCTCATGATTCGTGGGATTAAGCTCCACGTTGGGCTCCTCACTGGGCTTGGAGCCAGCTTCAGATTCTCTCTGTCTTTCTCCCTCTGCATCTCTCCCCCACATGCTCTCTCTCTCTCTGTCTAAAATCAAATTTTTAAAAATTAAAAAAAAAAAAAAAGAGTTTTCCTACAGAGATATTTGGGAGGATGGGAGTCCTTGACCTATCAGACAGCCGGTGACTCGTGACGTGCTGATGTCCACGTCTGCGCGTCAGCCGGAGGAAGCGGTCCAGGACAGAGCTAGCTGTGTGACAGGCAAGCTGCAGAGCTCTTCCCTGTGTAACATCTGATAATAAGTGTTTGAACAGGATGAGGAGTTGAGACAGAAGCAGAAGAGACTGAGAGCTCTTAGCCCTGAGTGTTTCTGAGCGTGACCTTGCCCACATGCACGTGCGCACAGTCACACACGTGCACACGGGCTCCAGCCTCCCTACGGAAATAAATCCGAGGGTCACAGCACGGTGCCTGTTTTCTGGGCATCTAACAAACTGCCCCCAAAACTTAGTAGTTTAGCACAGTAACCATTTCTTTGTCTCTCGCAGGTTTGTGGGCGGGAATCTGGGTGCGTTTTAGCCGGTGGGATCTCTGCCCTGTGAGGTGCCTCCTGGGGCCCCTCAGCACTCTTCCGCCACTGGCTGGCTGCTTTGCCACATGCGCCTTGACAAGGAGCCCCTGGAACGTCTGTCCAGCTGGGTACTTAGTCTTACATGGAGACCCAGGGCCCCAAGAGCAAGTGCTCCAAGAGACAGAGTAGAAGGTCCCAGTCCCTTAATAAGGCCAATGCAGCATCACCTCCACTGCGTTCTGTCGGTCACAGTGGTCGCAGGTTCAGGGAGGAGGTATGTAGATACCAGCTCTTGATGAGAAGGGCGTCAGAGAATTCATAGCCTTTTTAAATCCCCCCGCGGCTTAGATGTTTCCTCATAAATCAGCTTCGATCCTGCGAAGCAGCATCCTCTGGGTGTTATTTCTCTTCAACAGAGAGCCTTTACGGCACCTTTCTCTCCAGAGGTGGAACCGATACCGTTTTTACGTTTATTCCATCCACCGTCTGTTTACAGAACAGAACCACATCTTCTAGTTTAGGGAGACACAAGTCACAGCCATGACCAATGTGAGCCATGCTTCTGGGAAGAAAGGCATGTGTGCGGTTGTCTGTTATACCTGCTTTTTTTTTTTTTTTTTTCTGAGAGACAGAGAGAGAGAGACAGCATGAGCAGGGGAGGGTCAGAGAGAGAGGGAGACACAGAATCGGAAGCAGGCTCCAGGCCCTGGGCTGGTTGTCAGCACAGAGCCCGACGCGGGGCTCGAACCCACAAACCATGAGATCATGACCTGAGCCGAAGTCGGACACTTAACCGACTGAGCCACCCAGGCGCCCCTGTAATACCTGCTTTTGAGTAGCTTTGGGATGATGGTTTTAACTGAACAATTCAGTTTAGAGACTGCTCTTCTGCAAGAGGTGGTCCAGACCTCCCAGCTGGCCTGGCTCCTATTCCGCTTTCTGTCTGGCTTCCAGAACTTAGCACAGTCTTCTCGGCCTGGCCGGGGCAATTTCTGAATTGATCATCTTGGGAGGCAGGCAGGGCGTTCAGGCTCTGAAGCCAACCCTGTCTCTGTCGACCTAGAGGTTCCTGTGAGGTACTTCCACTTTCTGGCCTTTACCCATGTCCCCTAAAAACTGGCCATGGGAATGGTTGGGGTAGCAGATCCGCAAGGTCTCTTCCAGCTGTGACGTTCTCTGATGCCATCTCTCAAGGAAGGAAAAAGGGTCAGTCATAACACAGACTTGGCTCTACCAGATGCCTAATGTAGAAAGGAGGCCCCTCCTCCCCAGAGAGGGGAGCGCCTTACCAAAGCGGGGCTGGCCGAGTCAGAATGTGTTCCGCCATCTTGGTACCCTCATGCACCGCCATGTTTTAGTACTTCTAACTCTGGGCCTTCATTACCATGTCTGTGTCCCCACCCACTGTGAATTATTTGTAGTACATGAGATTGATTTTATCTCTTTTCCTCTCCCCAGCATTTGGAGAGGAGAGGGGAGAGGCACATAATATCCTGGTATGTTCTGGAGCCCAGGCATTGTGCTAAGTGATTAACAGACACGGCCCTATTTAACTTTCTCCACAGCCCTTCAAGCTGGGCAGTGTTTGTCTCCCTCTCTGGGAAGCCCCATTCACACACTGTACTCCATCCACAGCCCAAGTAACATCCAGCACAGAGCAGAGGCTTGTTCCCCGAAATGTGTGAATCCTCATGGGTCAAGAGAGCCACCTGAACGATGTTCGTAGACTTCTGGCCCCAGACGTGCACCGTGTGTTCTGTGTGACGCAGTCCCAGGGTCTGTAGGCAGCCTGTGGAGTGACGCGTCATCTCTCCGCTCTGCTCTCTCAAACTGTAGGTGAGGGGACTCGCCTCGGAGAATGTGAGGTGGGCAGAGGCCGTGCACAACTTCAGACAACAGGAGAGCAAACTCTGTGGAGATGTCCTTCTGACCACGGCTTTCGTGTCGTACCTCGGCTTCTTCACCAGGGGATACCGGCAAAGCCTCATGGACGGGACCTGGCGACCCTACCTGAGCCAGCTGAGAGTATGTCCAGCCCGGGTTTCTCCTGGCCAGGCCAGCCATGGCTGCCAGGGAGCTCACCTGGCCCTAAGATCTTCTAGCTCTTTCCTGCATGCCTCCACCACTAGTGCCCGAGCGCCCCCTAGTGATCCCTGGGGTCTGGGAGGGAGACACATGCAGCCGTGTCCCCCAGCATTGCCCTGCCTTGCCATCCACTGCCCTCTGGGCTACCAGGGAACAACATCTCTCCCCTTAATTGGGCTCTCCACGGGCACTCTGGTCCACGGCCCTGCAGGCCGTCTCGAAATTGCAAAACCCAGAAAGGGTCCCCAGAAACCATCTGACTTCCCTCCACTGCCCCTGTTCTTGAGCCGAACGGCAGCCCCGCAACGGGGCCGGGGTTCCTTGTCCATGTCTGCCCTGCACCTTGTCACCGGGCCCCAGGGCTGCGCAGTCTGGGCCCGTGGCTCACGGTCCCCCTTAAGTAAACACCTCCGCCTCCTGTCGTGTGACGTCGGCTTGTCCTCCCAGCTCCCAGCCCTTCCCTCTCTACTGAGATGATGACGCGGGGAAATGCCGGTCCCTGATCGAAAGGGGTTCTGGAGCTAATAGTCAGAATAAGTCCTAATCCCGCCCACTTTCCCATGACTCGTAGTCTTCAGCCCACAAATGTTCACCGAGGAGTCGGCGTGCATGTCCTCCCTCAAGACCAGGTTGCCCGCAGGAAGGTCCCAGTCCGGTGGAGTAGGTTTGTGAAAACTGGCTGCGGTAAGAGTCAGCCGGACGGCTCACCATGTGCACGAAGAGTTAAATTTCAGGATGCAGCTGTAGGTGGATCCCCAGAGCGTAAAACCCGTGTGGTCTAGTGATGGTTGGTTGCCCAGATCAGCTCCCAAAATCTTGTTCATTTGATAATTTGTTGGATAGCGGTTTAAAAACTGTTACAGAAATCTGTACGTACATACACACCTACGTACTATTATGGTACTTAGGAAACAACAATGAAGCTCTTGTTGATCTCAAACACCGTGGGAAAGGAAATTATTTCTTTAAGTTTATTTTGTGAGAGAAACAGAGAGAGCGAGCAGAGGAGGGGCAGAGAGAGAGGGAGACACAGAATCCCAAGCAGACTCCGTGCTGCTGGCACAGAGCCCGACGTGGGGCTCGATCCCGCCAACCGTGAGATCGTGACCTGAGCCGAGACCGAGACTCGGACGCTTCATTGACTGAGCCACCCAGGCGCCCCCGGAAAGGAAATTATCAAGAGAGCAATCATTAACTGAGCTCAGTGGCAGCTTAACGGGGATTTTTCTGGCTTGATTTGGGGTTTTTGAGCCCCTTTGGTGGTCTGCACGGAAAATATGAGAATGTTTTTCATGCATAAAATGGTCTTGAAATACGTTTCTGATCCCCAGGGTAAGGATTTCCCGGGGAGACCTTCCTTTCCAGGCTTGTTGGATGGTTTAGTACCTGCTGTCCGCAGCCCTCGTGGGTGAGATTAAAGGAAAGGGGAGGGAGGGGCGCCTGGGTGGCTCAGTCGGTTGGGCGTCCGACTTTCGCTTGGGTCGTGGTCTCGCGGTTCGTGGGTTCGGGCCCCGCGTCGGGCTCTGTGCTGGCTGCCAGCTCGGAGCCTGGAGACTGTTTCAATCTGTGACTCCCTCTCTCTCTGACCCTCCCCTGCTCACGCTGTCTCTCTCTCTTTCCCAGAAATAGATTAAAAAAAAAAAAAAAAGGAAAGGGGAGGGATCGGACAGGCTTTCCTGGGGGTAACTGGGAAGACAGACTGTAGAGGACAGAGGCACAGAGAGGGTAAAGGGGCACATGTGTGTGAGCCTCACCAACGTCCTACTAAGTGAAAGCAGACACAAAAGGCCACCTTGTCTCAGGACTCCATTGAGGTGAAGTGTCCAGAATAGGGAAATGCGTAGAAAGTGGATTCGTGGTTGCCAGGAACTGGGTGGTTAAGGGGAGCAGGCAGTGATGGCTAAAAATCATGGGGTTTCCTTTCGGGGTGAAGAGAATGTTTTGGAACCAGACAGACATGATGGTCACACAACCTTGGGAATGTACCGAATGCCCTTGAATCGTGAGCCCGAAAATGGTTCATTTAAGAGACACCTGGGGGGCTCAGTCGGTTAAGCGGCCAACCTCAGCTCAGGTCGTGATCTCACAGTTCATGGGTTCAAGCCCCGCATCGGGCTCTGTGCTGACAGCTTGGAGCCTGGAGCTGCTTCAGATTCTGTGTCTCCCTCTCTCTCTGCCCCTCCCCCACTTACACTCTGTCTCTCTCTCAGCTGAGCCTTCGTCAGCAGGTGGTGACCTACATGACAGCAAGGGTGGCGACAGCTGGCAGCGACCAGGGAAAGCCCACAAAGCCAGAGGCCTGCGTGAGAACGAGTGCAGCAGGAAAGAGACCCCGTTAACACGGGCCAGGGCAGACAGGAGGCTGTCGCTAACTAACACATTGTGGATGCCAGAAATTTGATTTAGGCGAATATGCTAATAAACAAAGAGTTGCCCAGCCTGGCTTGCTGCTGCTGTTCACCTGCCGAGAGAAAAAAGGCTCTCAGGGCTTTCAGAAAACCCTGCTTCCAGAAACAATTGCACAGCCAGACAAGACTCTTTGTGGGGATTTGATCCGGTGTTTGGAGGAGTCCCATCGCCTTAGTGAGCGACTGCATATCCCGCCCACGGCTGAGAAGTCTTGCCTCCCTGTTCTGAGCCCTTGCCTTGTTTCTCCCTCATCAGGTGCCCATCCCGGTCACCCCCACCCTGGACCCCCTGAGGATGCTGACAGACGATGCCGACGTGGCGGCCTGGCAGAACCAGGGCCTCCCTGCCGACCGCATGTCCATGGAGAACGCCACCATCATCGTCACCTGTGAGCGCTGGCCGCTCGTGGTTGACCCGCAGCTTCAAGGCATGAAATGGATCAAGAACAAATATGGCGAGAACCTCCGGGTCACCCGGATTGGTCAGAAGGGGTAGGTGGCTGAGCACAGCACTTCTCGCCTTCACCGCGTGCACAGAGAGGAAGCAGATGGGATGGACGGACCTAAGACGACCCCAGTGGGCTGTCTCCACCCTCCCGGTCCCTCTTCCCATGTTAGGACACCTCTCAATGGAAGACGCCTGGGTACTTGTCTTTGTCATCAGGAATCGTGTGTGTCAGCATCCTGACCCGTCAGGAACCCTTCCCCCCACCCTTCAACCCCATCGTGTTCACACTCGCACCTCTCCTTGGACGCGACCTTCCCAGGCATCACACTCCACTGTCAGGCACTTCTGTGTTTTATAAAGTCTCCCTCACGTCGAGCCAAGAAGTGCCAATCTTAGCCCATCCTAGAGCCCACTCGCCTTTCCATCGTTCCCACCTCTGGCCCAGAGCCCCCCAAAACAAACCCCAACACTGTCTCCTGAGGAACGACCAGACGTTATAGTCAGAAGCATTGTAGCCGAATTAGTGGTGGACCTTCAGAGCCCTTTCACCTGCCTCGTACGGCTTAGCGCATACCCGATGAGGCAGTTACTCCACAAAGGGAAGTGAACGTCGCTGAGAATGTCTGTCATCACCCACCACACTTCATGACACCAGACCTTGGCTTCCCCCTCCCCATGGCTTCATGAACTGGGTTAGGACTTAGCTTTGCAGTCTCTGCTCTGGATTCTTGTTCTGTGACCTTAGGATACACGAGCAGAATAGGATGGGGCGGTGGGGAAGAAGGGGAGCGACAGAGATCGTTTATTAGGTGGTACATAGGTGCCGGTCCTGGCATTAGGGACCTTATCTCAAATGCTTTCCTTAACCCACACAACTGACAAGGCTAGCATTTTCTGGTATTTCACATCTGAGGAAATTGAGGTTCACGGAAGCAAATCAGTGTCGGCAAGAACATAGCATTTTGAAAGCAGTGGATGTTTGTATGCCCACGTTCATAGCAGCACGACTCACAATATTCAAAATGTAGAAGCAACCTTGGGGCGCTTGGATGGCTCAGTCAGTTGAGGGTCCAACTATGGCTCTGATCCCGATCCTGCATTTTGTGAGTTCGAGGCCCGCGTCAGGCTCTGTGCTGACAGCTCAGAGCCTGGAACCTGCTTCAGATTGTTTTCCTGTCTCTCTCTCTCTCTCTCTCTCTCTCTCTGCCCTTCCCCTGCTCTCACTCTGTCTCTGTCTCTATCTCAAAAATAAAAATAAGCATTTAAAAAAATGTAGAAGCAACCCAAGTATCCACCGATCCACAAATGGGTGAGCAAAAGGTGTTGTATCCATGCAGTGAGCTCTTAGCTTTAAAAAGGAAGGCAGTTGTGACACAGACCTTGAGGATATTATGCTGAGTGAACTAAGCCAGACACTAAAGGACAGATACCGTATGGTTGGTTTTACTTGTACAAGGTCCCTTGAGTCATCAAATTCACAAGAGACAGAAAGCAGGATAGTGTTCCCAGGGGCTAAACGGAGGGGCACGGAGAGTTCCTGGTTAAGGGGTACAGAGTTTCAGCTTTGCAAGATGGAGAACTTCTGGAAACGGATGGTGGTGATGGTAGCATCCTAACGTGAAGGTATTGATGCCACCGAGCTGGGGAATGAAAACGTAAACATCCGTAACTGCTTTCTTTTCTTCCTCGCTCACTTAGAGCTCAATCAGAATAGGATCGTGGCAGTGGTGTTACGTGAAAGGATTCCTTTGCTTAAAAACACACTTAACTTTTGCAGAGCTTTGCTTGCAAACTTCATCAGAATTTAAAAGTGGCTGAGATGGGACGTTTTGTGTTATGTATATTTTAAGTCCGATTGTAAAATCATTTTTTTAAAAAAAGTTGCAGAGGCAGCATTTGCTCGTCAGAAACCCAGCCGACAGCCACCAAGGTGAGGTTTGCGGCTCTGGTCGCATGTCCCAAATGCACTTGCCCAGAGGTCCAGATCAGCCGGCGTTATTTAAATCAAACACGCAGTGTTACGAAAATAGTTCAGGCAAATATTGACTACCTGATGGATTCTTTCTTCTAGACAGGATAAGAGGAGAAATGAATCAATCCCAAGGTACCCCAGGGTATATTTTAACCTGTGTCGTCAATCAGACTAATGTCATCCTGGCCTTCTCCCCACACTTTGATCAAAATAATTCCTTTCTAAGGGAACCTGGGCAGCTCAGTCGGTTAAGTGCCCGTCTCTTGATTTCGGCTCAGCTCATGATCTCATAGTTTTGTGACTTCGAGCGGCGAGTCAGGCTCTGTGCTGACAGTGCAGAGCCTGCTTGGGATTCTCGGTCTCTCCCTCTCTCTCTGCCCCTCCCCTATACGTGCTGTCTCTCAAAATAAATACAGAAATAAACATCAAAAAAATTCCTTTCTAATTGGCCAACAACTGCATTTTAGACACAGGTGTTTTCCTTCTTGGCTCATTCTATATCCCTAGTGCCCAAAAACGCGCCTGGCACATAGTAGGCCTTCAGTAAACGTGTACAGTTAATACTCTGTTTCTGTCCATCCGCTTTTCTGTTGCGTGTTTTTTTTAGATTTATTGTGTATTATCTGAATGCAAATATTATATTAGGGTGCACGTTAAGACTACTGAGTATAGTCGCCCTTCCTCGCTTGAGTGGATATTTATTCCAGTAGGTTACCTGTCTTTTAATCTTATTTACGGGGTTTGACATACGACAGTTTTGGGGGTTTTTATTTTGAGAGTTTTTTTTTTTTAAGTTTTTTTTCTTGAGAGCAAGAGAGAGGGAGACTGAGAATCCCAAGCAGGCTTCACAGTCAGCAGAGCCCGATGTGAGGCTCAGACTCTCAAACTGTGAGATCATGACCTGAGCCAAAACCAAGAGACGGACACTTAACCAACTAAGCCCGCCAGGTGCCCCTGACGGTTTTTTTTTAGCCAGATATGTTACCAATTTCTTCTGTACTTCATACTTAGAAAAGCCTTTTGCTCTCCAGAAATTATATAAATATTCACCTAGATGTTTTAGGGTTTTTGTAGGTCTTTTTTTAACATTGAAATCCAATCACCTGAAATATATTTTAGGGTGCTCTATAAGATACAGACCTAATTTTCACCTTCAAGTGGTTTGCCACTGTTCCAATACCATTTATTAAATTCTCCATTCTTTCCTTAATTAATTAGAGATGACATTTTACTCTGTATTAAATTATTTGATTACACAGTCTTTATTCTTTTCCATTTATATAATGCTATACGAGCCATTAATTACTTAGCTTTATATTTAGCCACATTTATTGTGGCATCTTGCATTTCAGAAGTAATGTATCATCCTGGTAAAAAAGGGGGGTTGTTACAAAATAAAAGAAATTAAATACTCCTATAATTCATCATTCAGGGGAAAAGTCTGCTAGCCTCTTGGTATATGATACCTTTTCATATTTTTCCCATATACCCAGTTTGTTTGAGTTACAGAAAATATTTTAGTATTTGCTTCTTCCTATATACCTATATTATTTAAAGTTACATAAATATTTTATTGTTTTAAGTTTATTTCTTTTTGAGAGAGAGAGAGAAAGAGAGAGAATGAGTGGAGGAGGGGCAGTGAGAAACGGGGACAGAGGATCCGAAGCAGGCTCTGTGCTAAGAGCAGAGAGCCCGATGCAGGGCTTGAACTCACAAACCTTGAGATCATGACCTGAAGTCAGATGCTCAACCAAGTGAGCCACCCAGGTGCCCCTGAAGTATTTTAGTATAGCTAATATGAATGCCTCCTCTTTCTCTCGGTAGGTTTTATATTTTTAATCATCCTTATAGTTTTCTTTTAGGTTAACTTTAAGATTTATGGTCAGTCTCTATAGTTTTATTGTTCTATATTGTTTGAATTGGAATTACGTCAAACTTATCCATGTATTTGGAGAAGATCAAACTTCTAACATGTTTATTAAATTCTATATAACACTGAAACTTTTAAAATACCCTAGTTTTGGCAGCTGTTAAATAAATTAAGGTATATCAGTACAGCCTAACACCCAGTCATAGAAAATTATTCTAGAATATTTAAGGGGCGTCTGCATGGCTCAGCCAGTTGAATGTCAGACTCTTGATTTCAGTTCAGGTCACGATCTCACAGTTCATGGGATCGAGCCCCGCGTTGGGCTCTGTGCTGGCAACACAGAGCCTACTTGGGGTTTTCTCTCTCCCTCTCTCTCTGTCCCTCCCCTGCTCATGCATGCTCTTTCTCTCAAAATAAACATTTTTTAAATAATAATAAAATTTTTAGGGACACCTGGGTGGCTCAGTTGGTTAAGCATCTGACTTTGACTCAGGTCATGATCTCATAGTTCATGAGTTCGAGCTCCCTGTCAGGCTGTGTGCTGACTGCTGAGAGCCTGGAGCCTGCTTCGGATTCTGTCTCTCCCTCTTTCTCTGCCCCTTGCCTTCTCACACTCTCTCAAAATAAACAAACATTTTTAAAAAGTTAACATAATAGGGGCGCCTGGGTGGCTTAGTCGGTTAAGCGTCCGACTTTCCGACTTTCGCTTAGGTCATGATCTCGCTGTTTGTGGGTTCGAGCCCCACGTCGGGCTCTGTGCTGACTGCCAGCTCGGAGCCTGGAGCCTGTTTCAGTCTGTGATTCCCTCTCTCTCTGACCCTCCCCTGCTCATGCTGTCTCTCTCTCCTAGAAATAAATAAAACATTAAAAAAAAAAAAAAGTTAACATAATAATAAAATGTTTTAAATATATATTTAATGACATGAGGAAATGTTTCTGATACATTTTATGTAAAAGAACCAAATGAGAAAACAAATGTGCTTCATGAATCCAATAATAAATAGAGGTGCAAATATAAATTAAATTAGAAATAAATAATATATAATAAAATAAAAAGAATAAACTCGAGAATAGAATGTATCCAAACAAGCATGTTAGACACCAAAATGTAAATGACCGATGGAAGGGTTACATTCATTTTCGTATTCTTTTTTGTATTTTGTCATTTTTCCTTCTTTCTAAAACTTTATGAGATCACATGAGTACCACTTTAAAAAGAGAAGCACATGACCACTGAAGTCACCCCAGGTACCCGCACCTCGACATTTGCCAGGGAGGCCACGGTCATCCTGTTACGTTTCCTGTGCATCCACACCTTGCCACCGGCTCATACCGCCCGGCTTTCTCCCCAGGTACCTCCAAACCATAGAGCGCGCCCTGGAGGCCGGAGACGTGGTGCTCATCGAAAACCTGGAAGAGTCCGTCGATCCTGTCCTGGGTCCCCTGCTCGGGAGAGAAGTCATCAAGAAAGGACGGTAAGACTTAGCCGTGAGGAGCTGGATTGTAGCCCCATGAGTAGATCTGCTCTTCCCAGAACATCCTCTCCTTAACTCCCATCACATGGCTCCAACAGGACTCAAGAGGAACCCCTCAGCTGCCCTTGACTTGTAGAGAAAGTTTCCTGGAATCCCTTTGCTCCCATCTGGTCACATCCTCCTTGACTTCCCCCGACAAGTTAGCGGTGCACTATTTTAGAAGAACTTTACAAGGAAAGTGGTCAAAACCAGACTGACTTGTGAGCACGAGTAATTTTTACCCAAGCCAGACTTCTGGGCTCTGGGAACTCGGTTGTCTATCTGATGAGCCCCGTTTGCTCTGGGGCCTGGTAAGTGGTTAGAGGCTCAGCGAGTGTCTGGCAGAAGGAAGATGAGAGAGGAAGGGGAAGAGGTTGCTTCACTCCAGAGCCTCACCCACTGCCCATGCCCTTAATATGTGCTCACTTACTGAAATAACCAACTTCACAAGTACCAGTTACTTTCCATCAACCGTGAAAGAAAAGAGGCCCCATGGCTGCTAACCCAGAGGCACCTTCCTGCAAACTGATGGTGCCCTTTACCTGCAGACACTTTACTGCCATCTGCTGGGGACGTTTGATAACGTACTCACCTCCCTGGACAGCAGTGTGGATGCCTCTCCCTATAGTAGCGCATGCAAAATCAAACATGGCGGCCGTGGGAGAAAGTCTCCCGCCCTCCACCCCCCGTTCCCCACGTTAGGGCAAACAAGGATCCTGGGGTTCAGGCTAGACCTGCTCGGGAGGAATCCGAATGTGGCTGTGTTGTTTGCTATGATCTTGAAAAAAAATCTAGAATTCTTTCTCCAAACCCAGCCTCACAGGACAGCACCCCACCTTCACATGACCCTTCATGTTCCAGATTCATTAAAATTGGAGACAAAGAGTGTGAATACAACCCCAAGTTCCGGCTCATCCTTCACACCAAGCTGGCCAATCCTCACTACCAGCCCGAGCTGCAGGCTCAGGCCACCCTGATCAACTTTACGGTGACCAGGGATGGCCTGGAGGACCAGCTGTTGGCCGCTGTGGTCAGCATGGAGAGGCCAGACCTGGAGAAGCTGAAGGTTCGCGGGGGGTCCACCAAGGAAGGGAGGAAGAAAACGCTCTGTCACTACAGCAGTGCCTTAACAGCGCAGAGACTGCTTGGGATTCTCTCTCTCTCCCTCTCTCTCTCCCTCTCTCTCTCTACCCCCCTTCTGCCTGCACAGCCTCTCTCAAGATAAATAAATTTTAAAAAGAAACAGAAGATGACCGGAGTAGCTGTGGCTGGAGCCCCCAGTAGGAAGATTGTTCTTTCCAGGGACCGAAAAGCAATAATCCCAGATGGTACAAGAGTAGAGACAGGGCAGCTGCTGAAGTTACACGCCTCCCCTCCCCCCACCCCAAGTAGCATCTAGTGCTTTAGGGTATGGAATCTAACGATCAGGACGGGAAGACGAGGTGAGGTCAGCTTGGACACGCGAGCCCCACTCCAACTTGGAGGAAGTCTCCTCTAATCAGCTTGTCTGAACTTGTCAGTTCCTGTTGACTTCTTTTCCAAGTAAAGATCATCTGTAGGAGAGCCATTCATTTGGGGCAGTAAAGCAGTAATGGAGGTGACCTTCCAGAGAATGAGAACTTGACCCTACCCTCTGGCTAGTCACACACGTAGTTTCCATTTAGTGAACACGCTGTGTCCCAGCTCTGTGTGTTCTTCTCTGAGAAGGGACTGGGGTTAGCCAGCCAAGGTTATGGACACATTAAGAAGGTAACTCAGGGGCGCCTGCGTGGCTCAGCCAGTTGAGCATCTGACTTCGGCTCAGGTAATGATCTTGTGATTCGTGAGTTCAAGCCCCACATAGGGCTCGCTGCTGTTGGCAGAGAGCCTGCTTCAGATCTTCTGTTGCGCGCTCGCTCTCGCTCTCTCGCTCTCTCTCTCTGCCTCTCCCCTGCTTGTGCTCCCTCAAAAATAAGTAAAAATTAAAAATTAAAAAAAGTAATCCAGCCCCGAGTCACATGACTAGCAAATAGTACATTTGGGATTCATCGCCCCTGCTCACCTCGTCTCCTGTTTTTCCGCTTTTCGCTTCATCCCTCTAGAGGAAGGAACTTGATGCCATAGCATTTATCTCTTCAGACCTACGCCAAGCACAGGGTGCACTGGGGTCTGCACCTGACTCCCCTGTACTCTATATTTGCAGTCAGACCTCACCAAGCAGCAGAATGGGTTCAAAATCACTCTGAAAACGCTGGAAGACAACCTGCTGTCTCGCCTCTCTTCAGCATCTGGGAACTTCCTGGATGACACGGCCTTAGTAGAGAACCTGGAGACCACCAAGCAGACGGCCGCAGAAGTAGAGGAAAAGGTAAAACTACCTGGCAGAATTCCCAGGTAGCGTTTCCGGCTTCCCGAATTCCTTCTAGAAAGTCAAGGCGGGCAGGATTCCTGAGATCACTACCTCACACCCTGCATCAGGGGGTTCCCGCCTCCTGGGCAATGAGTGTGACAACTCAGCCCCACAGGCGTTTGGGGAGCGTGAGCTCTGTGCCGAGTTTGTGCAATTACCCTGAGGCCAAGGAATCGCACCCCTGGGAGCCGTGAGCGCTGGCTGGCTCGGGCATGGCTGCACCCTGAGAAAGCCCACCACCCTGCAGAGATCTCACAAGTCCGATTGTAATGCGAGAGCTTCAGTGGCTTCTAGGAAGCTCAGCTCTCAAAAATGGTTGGCAGCCTTGGAAATTATGCAGTCTATAGCTTCCTTCCTTTACCCCACATTGCTTAGAAGGCTTTTATTCCCCACTGTGGGACACTGGAGAACAGGACTTGAGGGTGCCCAAGCCCCTCACCCTTTGCTTGGGAAGCTGCTGAAACTATACAGGCTCTAGTTCATTCCCAGGCCTGCTCTTGGATCAGAGGAGCAATTCAGACCCTGGTTCTGAGCAGGAACAGTGAGCGTGTAACAGGACACCTCTGAGGGAAGACCCTGTTTGCCAGATTATTGGGATTTCTCCAAATATCAAAGCCTTTGTTCTGGGTAGGGACAGGGTAGGAAAAATGAGAAGTAATGATGGGCGGTGCAGGTAGACCAGCTCGTGCCCACTCTGGGGTAACAGACAAATGAAGTTGGAATGAGAGCCTGAGAGCTGAAAGGTCCAGCCTCACGTTGTCTCTGTGGCTGCTGTGTGGCTACCACGTTCTACTGCTGGTTCTCTGTGGCCCCTGTTACCTCTAGACAAGGAAGTCTAGACAATTTTGTATAATAATTGTGTAGAGGTTCCACTGTCTTGGGCAGGAGAGATGGGGGCTGTGGGGACAGAACCCAATCACACATGATTATATATGGATAAATCTTCAATCCAGGAAATGTCTCAGTTTCCAGGAATAAATATTGGTGCCAATAACTGAAAGATGAGAGCAGAAATGGGTTTGGGGATGAGAAGAGATTATTATTTTCGTCTGTGTTGTGTTGAGTTTGAATTGCCTTTGGGCCGTTCACATAGGTCCTTTCCTTGGGTTTCCGGATGTATGATCTTGGTTGGTGCTAAAGTGTTAAGAGTCATCCACAAGTAGTTGATTGTTGAGACTGGGAGCAGATGGAGTCATGGGGGAGATGGGTGGGAAATGACATGATTGGAAAGTAGAGCACTGAGAAGAATACTGATAGAAAATAAGGGATCGTGAAAGAAAGCATTTCAAGAAGGTGGGCCGGTGACGTTGAATGATGCTGAGGGGTCAAACAAGGTATGGCTGAGGTGTGTCCACGGAACTTTGCAAAAAGGAGGCATCAGTGATCTTGGGGAGAATGGTTTCAGTGGTGTCGTGGAAGCAGAAGCCACACTGAATTAGAATGAGAGCAAATGGGATCTGGGAAAGGGAAAGACGGTACAAGCCACCCTTTAAAGAAGCCAAACTGTGAAATGGTAGAGAGAGAAAGGATTGTAACTTAAAGGAGACATGGTTCCCGTGAGACAGGAGAGATTGGACGTGGTAAGATCTTCACCGGAGGTGGGGGGGGGGGCGGTGCACAGTTTGTAAAGGAAAAGCAGCAGTTGAGAAGAGAAGGTGAATTTACAGGGAAAAGAAGAAACAGTCAATACAGTGGGTTACATCAGAAAGTCCTGGGAAATATAATTCAGGTCACAAATGATGAGCTTGTCTTTAGAAAGGTGGAGAGCTAGTTCCAATGTGATAGGGGCTGATGGCAAACATGAGTCTAGAAATGAGATCCATGGTCTGTGGACCCATGCAGGCAACTGAGGTAGGGAGACAGAGACTTCAAGGAATCAGAGGAGAGGGAGAAATTAATTCCTTCCTGATGGTCTCCATATAGATGGTGAAAGCATGAGTCACGTTCACCTGTGGAGAGTGAAGGAGTGGTAGTGAGGTAGGCAGTTTGGGGAGGGGAGTGAAGGTTTACAATTACTGAAATAGGAATAAAAGTTAATTCAGGAAACATAATTAGTAGACAGCATTAGGAACCCGGGTGAGCTTGAACAGCATGGATCTGTGATAACACCATTCTGAGTAGCTGTTTGATTTTTATTCAGTCCACCCCCTTCCAAGACTCTTTGCCTTTAGCTACAGAATTTAACCGATTTACATTTATTAACATTATGGATAGAGTGCATTTCTTTCTATTACCCTAATTTGTGTTTTCTGTTAACCATGCTTATTATACGTTTCTCTTCTTGATTTTTCTTCATTCTCATCCTTATACATTGTTGACTTTAAAGTTAATTTACTTTGGGGATACCCAGTGGTTCACTCAGTTAAGCATATGACTCTTGGTCTCGGCTCAGGTCATGATCTCACATTTCATGAGACTGAGCGCCGTGTAGGGCTCTGCGCCGTCAGTGTGGAGCCTGCTTGGGATTTTCTCTCGCTAACTGACCCCCCTCCCCGCTCATGTGCACACACTCTCTCTTACCCTTTCTCTCTCAAAATAAACTTTTAAAAAGTAAAGTTAATTCACTTTGTTTTATTTTGTTGATTAATCTTGTTTCATTTATATATGAAAATTATATTTCATATTCTATGACTTAACAATATATATTGATTTAACAGACTCTTTTATAAAGGGATATAAAGCCTCTTCTAAAACAATATAAGGATTTTAGAATGCTTTATCATCCTTTTCCATCTTCTGTTCATGTTTTATATAATATTTTAGTTCCACCTTACTTCCACTTCCTTTTCCCATGGTGGTCATTTTTTCTATAGCCCTTGTTAAATTCTCAGATCTCATTTCCTCCTTCTGGATTTGATCTTCTAATTGATATAAATAATTATTTCTTCAAGGGTCTGTGGATAGTAAGCTTTCTTTGATGTTGACCACTTCTTCGCAAAGCTCTGGTCTTTCACCAGATGTGGAAAATTCTCAACTGTTGTAGCTCCAAGTGTTACTTCTCCCTCACTCTCTCTGTTCTCTATCTCGGTTAGATGTATTTTGAATCTTTCTGTCTGCCAAGTCTCACAATCTCATACATATTTTTCATCTTTTGTTTTTCTCTCTGAGCGACCTTTGTTCCAATTTCCTCAGATCTGTCTTCTGGTTTGCACATTCTCCTTCCAACACTGGTCCATTATTGAACCTGTACACTGGGTTTTTCATTTAAATAACTGAATTCTTATTTCGGAAGTCCTAGTGAGTTAATTTTTTTTCCAAGTAATAGCTACTCGTCTTTCTAACATCCTGACTTTATGCTCTTTTTTTTTCATCTCTACTGCTTTTAAACAGAAATCGTTAATGGTGAGTTACAGATTGTTCAGTGACCTTCAGCTTTAAGATGCTAATCCTCCTAGGAATTTTTGGTGGGTGGATTCTAATTGTCCCTTTGGCAACACTTCATTCTGAAATTTGTAGTTGTTTATTGCAAGCTCATCTTCCAAACGGATCACTGTTTGTTTGTTTTTCCTCTGAGATTCTCACAAATTATCATTAGTTTCACTCTTCTGGAACGTAAGCAGGTCTTACTGAGGTTGGTATTTAGTCTGGCATGTTCTGTCAGACTCCCTCTCTGATAACATCAGTTTAGGTCTCTTTTCTCATTTTTACCTGTGATAAGAAATTTTCTGAAAATAAACTACTCCATTGAAAGAGACCCTCTTTCAACACAGGTGGGTCTAGAGATTTTAATGCTAAGTGAAATGATCAGGGAAAGATAAATGCCTCGTGATCTCATGCGTATGTGGAGTTTTAAAAAAAATGAAACAAAATAAAAAAGAGAGACAAACTTGACGGTTACCAGAGAGGAGGTAGGTAGGGGGTGGGGGAAATCAGTGATGGGGACTTATCTTGATGAGCACTGGTGACGAATGGAAATGTTGAGTCACTATATTGTACACCTGAAACTAATATCACACTCCACGTTAACTGTACTGGAATTAAGGGGTTTTTTTTATTTAAAAAAAGGAAGAGATGCTCTTTGTGAATTTACATATTAACGCTTTCATAAAAAATTAAAACCGAAAATTCCATTATGCTGTTCTCACTGGATTTTCACTGCCTGTAATTCTGGCTTATTTCCAAGTAACACACTCTGTGTGTGTGTGTGTGTGTGTGTGTGTGTGTGTGTGTGTGTGTGTTTAAATGAAAAAATTTTATTTAATGTATTTATAAATTTACATATGTATTACATACATGTATATATGTGTTTATTTATTTTCAAGTAATTTTTTTCCATGAAATCTTTCCATTTGAATGGAGCTGCTTAGAAGCTTCATGACCCACATTCCCGTACACTCTCACGCTCACGAAAGATGGAACGTATCACCTCCATTGTCACTGATACTCTGTTTTAAAAAAAACACACACACAGCAGGGGCTCCTGGGTGGCTCACTCAGTCGGTTGAGCATCCAACTTCGGTTCAGATCATGATCTTATGGTCCGTGAGTTCGAGTCCCATATCGGGCTCTGTGCTGACAGCTCCGAGCCTGGAGCCTGCCCCAGATTCTGTGTCTCCCTCGCTCTCTGCCCCTCCCCCACATGCGCGCGCGTGCGCCCGCCATCCCTCTCTCTCTCTCTCAAAAATGAATGAACATTAAAGAAAAAAAAAAACCACAGCAGCTTCCTAACCTTCTAGCTGCTATCCCCACCCAGACCCGCCTGCCCCACACACAGACACATTGTGTATGGACATAGAGAGGCCAGGCTGATGGGTTGGCGTGAACAGCAGACCACTATTTCTTTCCCTACCAGGTCCAGGAGGCCAGGGTGACCGAAGTGAAAATCAACGAGGCCCGTGAACACTACCGGCCAGCGGCTGCCCGGGCCTCCCTGCTCTACTTCATCATGAATGACCTCAGCAAGATCCACCCGATGTACCGGTTTTCTCTCAAGGTGATTTACCCCCGTGGGTTTTTGCATAATCCTAGTAATACCGCCACGTGGCTCTCTGGGGGGGCTTATCCGCATGCTTCATCAGCTACGACAGGTCTATCAGATCAGACCCAGGGGAGCAGCCACAGTACCTTCAGACCCACCTTAGAGTCCTCCTGTCTTTAATTGGGTCACTCAGGATTCACGGTTTCTTTCAGCTGGAAAGAGCCCAGATGACCAGTGGGTGCTGAGCTTACTGAAGGTGGGGAAGAGAACCAAGAAATATCAGAAGTGACCCCTGCCCCCCTAAAGAGCTTAAAATACGATAGGGACGATCCGAGCTGTGCATGTCATTCATACCGGGTAAAGACCAAAGCAGCCTGTAACAGCCGTCCACCCTTAAATTACTTTGCTCGTTGGGGCGCCTGGGTGGCTTAGTCGGTTAAGCGTCCGACTTTCCGACTTTCGCTTAGGTCATGATCTCTCGGTTTGTGGGTTCGAGCCCCGCGTCGGGCTCTGTGCTGACTGCCAGCTCGGAGCCTGGAGCCTGTTTCAGTCTGTGACTCCCTCTCTCTCTGACCCTCCCCTGCTCACGCTGTCTCTCTCTCCTAGAAATAAAATAAAAAACATTTAAAAAAAAAAAAATTACTTTGCTCGTTACCCTAATATCCTCCAAGCGACCGCTTTATGGTTGCTGCAATCTTTCTAAAACCAGAGATGTTAGCAAATTGTAGGTGCTGACTAAACTTAAGTTACTCATGAAAAAATAAAAGCCCTATAAATTTTAAGCGAATCGATGAAAGTCTGTCTTTCTCCCGTAGGGTATGCGCAGTTGAAGAGGCATTAGGGATAGTGCAGCATTTCTGAACAACCTCTTTGGTTTGACCTAACAGACAGAGGATGGACGCACACACACACAGAACCCACACCTCATTCTGTGAAGGTGAACTATCGTATGGAGGCCAGGGCCGGGGCGGGGGGGAGGGACAGAGGTGAGCAGGTGAGAAATCAGAAGGTCTCCTGTCCCTGGGGCTCATTCGATGGCAGACGGCATTTTACCATTTCCAGGTCCCCTTCCCTCAACTCAGAGTCTCTGCAGATGAAATGCATTGTGCTTATATTTTCTGTGTTTAAAAGCAATCTAATGCTTGGCTTGTATTCAGGTCAAAGCACCCTATGAAAGAATTATGAGCTGTTTTAAGGCAGCGAAAGAATTAGCATGGTAAGCAGAATGACTACAAGATGGGTCCCTAGTTCTGAGAGTGGCTGAAAAGAAATCAGATGAAACCCACGAAAAGATGTGTTCAGAAACAAGTTGAAAGTTGTTTTTGCAGCAACAGCTTCCTGATCGAGGCTTGTGTTCTCATTGGAAGCATTGTGCTGGGGGAGGGGAGGAGGCATGTGGTCCCCATCCTTTACTAAGACTTGCCGACCAGCTTGATCATTGAGGGCAGATTTAAACGCTTAATGATAAGAAGGTGAAGTGTCTTCAGAGGAACCAAAACAACAGTACACTCCGAAGCCTTGAGTGATCGGAAGAGAAACCCACCCCTGGCGCCTCCATGGTCTTGGCTTTTGTCTGAGGTTGGGTTTTACAGTTGGGGTTCCAACCACAAATCCCCATTTTCCAAGTTGTTTTGAGCAGGAATATGTCCGACGGTGTCTCTTGGCTTTTATACAAGCAGAAACTCTTCAAGAGCCATCTTTGAAAAGGCTGAGAAGCACATACCATGGTTAAGGCGGAACGTGGGTGGGTTGTCATTTTTCTCCCGAACTCAGCCAAAGGCCAAGAGAGGATTAATGGGGCCTCATCTGCCGAGTGCCAGAGGGTCCTGCGAAAGATCAGACCTCTAGCCGGAAGGCCCAGCTCCCTCTGCTGTGTGCCTTCTGTGCAGGGGCACAGCTGGAGGAATGACATTGCTCAGAGGTGGGGAAGGGAAGGATCCGACAGAAGTGAGGAGCACAGAGCTCCGATCTCAGCCTGAAGACCTGCTGACCCGTTTTCAGAGGGCATTTCACCTCCCTTGGTTGCGAAGATCCAAGAGTCAGAACAACAGATTCAAATGTCTGGCTTCCCGTGAAAGTGTGTGGACTTTAGCAATCCTGAGCTCATGGGCCTTCCACGCGGGAGAAGTTTGCTGGAGCTGCGGGGATGGCTGCTCCCAGATCGGCTTCTTCCCTGCCCGTTGCCACGCTTCCCACCCGGCCCCTGGGCATCTGAGTTTGAGACCTTCTGTCTAGAACCTCTCTGATGCTTTGCCTAAGCTCCTTAAGGCACTAGTAGGACACAGTCATTCATTAACAGATCTTTTGAAGGCCTGTCATGCGTGAAGAGCTGGGCTGGATTCTGGGTTGCTAAGGACTGACTTCCACCCCCAGTGTGCCCACAATCTGGTACAAATAACAAGATGAAACGTATCATTTTTATTTTTAAATGCTTTTATTTATTTTTGAGAGAAAGAGAGAGAGAGAGAGAGCTGGGGAGGGGCAGAGAGAGGGAGACATACAATCCGAAGTAAGCACCAGGCTCTGAGCTGTCAGCACAGAGCCCGACGCGGGGCTCGGAACTCACAAACCGTGAGATCATGACCTGAGCTGAAGTTGGATGCTGAACCGACTGAGCCACCCAGGTGCCCAAAGATGAAGCATATCTAAGGCACAAGGCCATGGACAGGGGCCCTAGATGAGTGACAAGGGTGCTTAGAGCCAGCCATAAGACCGTGTGTGCAACAGATGACTTCTGGGAGGGGGCTGTACAAGCAGAGGTCAGCCCAGCGCTGGCTGGTCAGACACCGGAAGTCAGGACGAAGGGGGTCCTTTTGGGGACAGAAGGACAAGGGAGCCAAAATTAGCTGAATGTAAAGAAAATGCTACGTGTACCTAAGTCTTTACGTTTGCTTTAGGTCTTTTTTTTTTTTTTTCCTGACTTGTGAACCACTTTATTTAAACTTAGTAACTGGAGATTCTTTACTGATCACTCTCATTTCGGTGAAGATGGTTTTAGGGAAAAGAAGCCACAGGAACCCCCTGGGGAAAGCTATACACTCAGCCTCTACAGACTCACTCTGCAAGTATAAGTTTTCCAGAATGCTCTGTGTGGAGCTGGGGGACGTGACCCACATCTGCCGAGCTGATCTCCAGCCTACCAGGTGTGGGCACACATCACGGTGGATTGGGTTGAGGGCGATCAGAAGATTTTGCTAGAAGCATCAAAACTGAATGAAGAAGGAAATCTGCAAGGGTTTCCTTAACAAGAAACTCGATGGAACTATGAAACAGAGGAAGTCCTATTTTTCCCGCTATTTTGCAACTGAAGAAATCTCAAGACACAAATTTTATAGGGTTTCCATTGAGGTTCAAATACCTGGTGTCAGAAAGACGCAGGCTTCTTTTTTTTCCCCCCTTCTTTTTGAAGCCACAAAAGGAAAATACAGAAAAGACTGGAAATCTGCAGAGCCAAGAATTGGAAAGACTTGATTATGTCTTGATTTTTATTTTCTTTAATGATTCATTCTATGCATATCACATTCAAAGTGTAGCTTTCCTGATATTTATTTCTATAAATGCTGTGTAAGTTTAAACCATGAAAAATTGATTCATATCATTTGTATTTCATAAGAGACCCTTAATGTTCAGAAGATGTGGCCAAAGCAGACCCTGGCACCCTGCTCTCTGATTACGGGATTATTATGAGGAAATAAAGGATACGTAAGAGGATTCTCCAAATGATTGCAGACTTAATAGGAAGAAAATCAGCACGTGAGATTCTGATCATGACCAAAAGGAAAAATACTTAATTTCAAAGTATTCTGAGTGCATGGGGCGCCTGGGTGGCTTAGTCGGTTAAGCGTCCGACTTTCGCTTAGGTCATGATCTCGCGGTTCGTGGGTTCGAGCCCCGCGTCGGGCTCTGTGCTGACTGCCAGCTCGGAGCATGGAGCCTGTTTCAGTCTGTGACTCCCTCTCTCTCTGACCCTCCCCTGCTCACGCTGTCTCTCTCTCTCTCCTAGAAATAAATAAAACATTAAAAAAAATAAAAAAAAATTAAAAAAAAAAACCAAAGTATTCTGAGTGCCTATTATGTGCAAAAGTCTCTTTAAGACAATAGATTTGTCCAACCCATTTTGGCTCTACCATCAGGAATTCTGGAATTGGCTGGAGAGTATCACTGATCCCAACTGGTTACTGTTGACTATGTTTTACTCGTTGGTGGGGGGGCTTATCCAAAAGAACTTACTGGATCTAATTTTATTATTTTGGCTCCTGGATAGTCACTTTTCACTGGTCAGAACTGTAGGCTCTTATGTGTAGCAACCTGTATGGACCTTGAGGGTGTTATGCTGAGTGAAATAAGTCAGGCAGAGAAGGACAAATATCGTATGTTTGCACGCATAGGAGGATTAGGAAGAACTTAACGGAGGACCATGGTGGAGAAGAAGGGGGAAAATGGTGGGGGAGAGGGAGAGAGGCAAACCATGAGAGACTCTTGAATGATGAGAACAAACTGAGGACTGATGGGTGTTGGGGGGGAGGAGGGAGATGGGCATGGAGGAGGGCACTTGCGGGGATGAGCACTGGGTGTTATATGGAAACTAACTTGACAATAAACTATTTGTAAAAAAAAAAAAAAGACTGTAGGCTCTTGTGCATATGCCCTATAGCTTTGTTCACATCATGGCAACATAACAATTCACATGAGCAAACTAAGAAAAGAGCTAATTGCATGTTGTCTTGTTGCATGGACCCTTCTTGGCAGGAGATGCCGTGAAAACATTTCTGAGGCTGGCAAATTACAGTATTCTTCACAGGTAAGTCTACTAGTTACATACAAAGAGTGCTGTGTAAATTACCCGTGTCCAACCTCCTGCCTCCAGGCCTTCAGCATCGTCTTCCAGAAGGCTGTGGAGAGGGCTGCTCCAGACGAGAGCCTCAAAGAGCGCGTGACCAACCTCATAGACAGCATTACCTTCTCTGTGTACCAGTACACCGCACGTGGGCTCTTCGAGTGTGATAAGCTGACCTACCTTGCCCAGCTTACCTTTCAGGTAAGAGTGGAATCAAGAAGTTTCCAGAAAACGGGTCATTTTCCAGTGCCCAACCAGCAGGTGTAAAGAAAGTTGGTCCTTTTCACTTGGCTTTCTGTAGAATGTGAAGACTACTTGGCTCTATGCAAAGGCATCAGACAAAAAGGTCCAATATGGCGCATGCATGCTGTGTCACACTCATGGCCAACATGCCTAATCAGCTGTTCTTTGTTTACCTTGGATGACCTAGGATCCTCCTCAACATAGCCCTTCAGCAGCCACTGCCCAACAAACCAAGCTGGCTCTAAAGATGAAACTCTATGGCCATACTACCAACAACTAGATACTTTTTGAGATGCTCTAAGAAAATTAGAGCATCCCTCATTATTTATTTACCTTTAGGGATGTGAGTTTAATGTCCCAACCTTTCCTTGGAATAAGACACTCCAAATGTCTTTCCATTGGGCTCGACAGGTCCATAAGAACCCTGATTCTCAAGGGCTTGAGGGCATCAGAGACTTCCAGTGTTAATAAAAAAACATAGCTCTTAGCATCAAAGAGCCATGAAAATTTATTTCCTTGCATTTATCCTTCTTATCATTTAGGATTGGGAATTTTTTCCATAAGTGAATTGGGAACATGCTTAGATTATCTTGAAGGCCTCTTGCAATTCCTAACACCAGATATTCTATGATGACTTCTGGGCTGACTGTTTGCATGTTCCAAAGCCCAGGGCCATCGGGGAGTGTTAGTGTGGCTTGTCCCCATCACCCTCTGCACTCCCTCTCCAGCCCAGAAGCATCTGGAGTCATTAGAAGAACTTGGGGCTCCTGGCTGGCTCACTTGGTGAAACATGTGATTCTTGATCTTGGGATCATGAGTTGGAGCCCCACACTGGGTGTAGAGATTACTTCAAAAAATTAAAGGGGTACCTGGGTGGCTTAGTCAGTTAAGCATCCGACTCTTGATCTCAGCTCAGGTCTTGATCTCAGGGTCATGAGTTCTAGCCCCACGTTGGGCTCCATGCTAGGCATGAAGCCTACTTAAAAAATTTTGTTTTAATTAAAAATAAAATTGAGCCTGTTCATGTCTTCTGCCCATTTCTTCACTGGGTTGTTTGTTTTTCGGGCGTGCTACATGGCAATGAGAAACAATGAAAGCTGGCCGTGTGTAGCAACATGGATGGACCTTGAGGGTGTTATGCTGAGCGAAATAAGTCAGGCAGAGAAGGACAAATATCATATGTTTGCACGTATAGGAGGATTAGGAGGAACTTGACAGAGGAAGAAGGGGGGAAATGGTGGCGGAAATGGTGGGGGAAAGGGAGAGAGGCAAACCATGAGAGACTCTTGAATGCTGACAAAAACTGAGGACTGATGGATGTGGGGGGGGGGGGGGATGGGCATGGAGGAGGACACTTGTGGGGATGAGCACTGAGTGTTATGTGGAAACTAATTTGACAATAAACTATTTGTAAAAAAAAATAATAAAAAAAAATAAATAAAATTGAGCCCCAGCATAAACGATCTTCCCTTCTACCACTTACTTAGCCCCCAGGTCCCAAGTCGCTTCCAATGCTAGCTTTTAATTTTTTCTCCCCATAAATATTTTTTAGCCTCACTTTACGAGGGATTTTCTACCTTGGCTGCTACTTATAGTCTTTTTTCCCCCCTTAGAGACGTTTCCTCAAATTGGCCAAATTATTATTTCTTACTGAGCATTCCCATCTGTAACCTCACAGCACAGAACACCATTTTGAAGGGGGAAGGACAATTTCCCAAGCCCTTCGCAGTATGAATCGTTAGCTCTAGCCAAGCTGAATGCTCTACCCTCCCCTGCACACACCTCACTAACTCCCCTTCCACGTCTCTGCCTATGCCTTGGCCCTCCCGTGAATACCTTACCTTCCTGTTCACATAGTCCCGCCTCTTAGCTTCTCCAAGACCCAATTCAGAAGCACTTATAGAAGGTTTAATCAAGGGGCCCCTGGATGACTCAGTGGGTTGAGCATCCAGCTCTTGATTTCAGCTCAGGTTATCATCTCATGGTTATAAGAGATTGAGCCCCGAGTCAAGCTCTGTGTTAACAGCATGGAGCCTGCCTGGGGTTCTCTCTATCCCTCTCTTTTTGCCCCTTCCCTGCTCACACTCACTCACTCATTCTCTCTCAAAAAAAAAAGAAAGTTTTTATCAAATTAATCTCCCCACCCCCACTTGCTGGTCACTCCCCTATTCTGTAACCCCTTTAGCGTTATTGATTTATTCATGCATTTCTCTCTTGCATGTATCCATATATGACCTTGACATTCTCCTCAAATCATGTCACTTATACATGTCATCTTCTCAATTAGATCGCAGAAATATGCTCCATGGCATATAGGACTGATACACAAAACACTTGCTAATCAAGGTACCTGGTCACTCACTCTGTGTGTTTAAGTCACCCTGATATTTGGGGTGAACACACATGTACCCAGAAGTGATTTGTGCAGGTACCCACTTTCTTCCACTCTACTGTCTTTAATGTTTATGTATTTTGAGAGAGTGAGCAGGGGAGGGATAGAGAGACAGGGAGAGAGAGAATCCCAAGCAAGCTCCGAGCTGTCAGCATAGAGCCCCATGCCGGGCTCGAACCTATGAACCATGAGATCATGACCTGAGCCAAATTAGAGAGTCAGATGCTTAACCGAATAACCCCCTAGGTGCCCCACACTCCAAAACATTCCAACACTAACGGGTGCACTCTAGGTTTGAAACAGCGATAATTACAGAGTGTGAATCCCCAGATCTGCAGAACCCTGTGACCAGCGCCCCTAAAGAAACACGGTATCGTTCTTCCACATTGCAGATCCTCCTCACGAACAAGGAAGTGGATGTGGCCACATTGGATTTCCTGCTTCGATCTCCAGGGCAGACGGGCGTCACCAGTCCCGTGGGCTTCCTCTCCCATCAGGCCTGGGGTGGCATCAAGGTCAGTATAAAGGGCCCCTTGAAAGAAGTCAGTTTCTCAGTTCTTAGAGTTTTTCCCTTACACTTGTCCCCGTGAAGTCAGCAGGGCGCTCCTTGGGGGTTAAACACAGGTATGTGCCTTTACCTGGCCCCTCACAGTGGAGCTCCCCCTTCCCAGGCCTGCTGGGAAGGCTCTCAGTGGAGCAGGTGCATGCTGGTTCAGGGCTCTGACCCCAGGATGTAGGGGGCAGGAAGATCCAGGAGCCCCCTCCCCTGCCTCAGCCGAGCTGCCTTTCACCTACCAGCGCTGAGGGCTGGACCGTGGGCTCCTCTGTGAGGCCCTTGGGCTAGTGTGGGGGTGCTCCCAGGAACCAGACATCCGCCGGGGCTATTTTCAGGCACGTCCATGCGAGTCCTAACTCCATAGGGGATGCATTCCAGCCTGGGATTCCCACTGGTTCATAATAGCTCACTTTACCGAGCCCCTGAGAAATGCATTTTATTCTCATGTTCACCTGGGACATAGATGTTCTTTATTCCCATTTAACACAAAGCCCATTTTCTATCCATGTTACACAGCTGGGTTTGGTTGGGATTCTATAAACACTAGTCTACGAAAAGATCACAAACTATAAGCGCCTTGCTGTAGGAATCATGCCTGCACCGATGTGACATGATGGGTGTGTGATGTGATGCCGAGCAGTGACATTGACCAGGCAGTCCCCCCAATGCAGAGTCCAGGCCACCATCCACGTGGGCAGCCGTCGGGTCCATACCTGGTTGTGTACACACAGCAGGGGCTGGTGTTTTGGGAACACTGGCATCTACATGAGATTAATCCTCTCTGTGATCTTTCTTGTTTGTTGCATTTTATACACGGTTCATAGAACAAAGAAGGAGTCTCAAGTAACAAGATTGATGCTCTTTCTCTTTTTATTAATTTAAAAAAAATTTTTTTTATGTTTTATTTATTTCTGAGAGAGAGAGAGAGGCAGCGTGAGCAGGGGAGGGTCAGAGAGAGAGGGAGATATAGAATCTGAAGCAGGCTCCAGGCAGTTTTTTTAAATGTTGAGATAACATAAATTCACATGCAATTATAAGAAATAATAGGAATATCCTTCATACCCCATGTCCCCCCACCCCCACCCCCATGGTAACACTTAATTCCCTATGTTGGAATATCATATCCAGGGAATTTCCATCGATACAATCCGTTAATCTTAGTCTGATCTCACCAATTTTATATGCACGTGTGTGTTTGTTTTTCACACATGAAGATTCATGTAACCACCACCCCAGTCAAGATACAGAAATTTCCATCACTGTAGGGACCCCTTATGCTGCCCTTTATGACCACAGCAGTCTGTTCTCCACTTGTATAATTTTGTCCTCCCAAGGACGTTATGTAAATGGAATCCCACGGCATGTAACCTTTGCGGACTGGCTTGTTCATGAAGCATAATTCCCTTCAGAGCCATCCGAGTGGATTCACTTTATAACAGAAGCCCAGAACTTAATATTTATACACACGCTTTCCTCTTCAAGGGAACCATCTTAGGAAATTCAAGGCTAATTTCCCTCATGCTGCCTTTAGCCAAAATATTGTTCTGACTTCCTTTTCAGGGTCTGTAGCTGTTCTTTGAATTACCTTTAGGGCTTTACCTAAATCAGGATTCATCAGACTTTTTCCGTACAGGGTTGTAAATATTTATGTTCGGAGGGCCAGACTCAGTCACAACTACTCAGCCCTGCCAAAGTCGCACGCAATATGTAAATAAATGGAAATGGCTGAGTGCCAATAAAACTTTATTTGCAAGGACAGGTGGTGGGCCAGATTGGGTCTGCAAGCTCTAATTTGCTGATCCTGACCTAAATGGCAAAGGTGTGATTGACTTTCATTTATTAACTGTATTTGTCATTCGGGACCCGGTCTGGCGGATGAGAAGAGGAATAATACAGTGGAAAAGAAATAACAAAAAACTCCATTCACAGCAACAACCAGAATAACAAATTCCAAAATGCCTAAGATTAATTTTAGTGATGTATTTCCTTTAACCTAGTGAGCCAAAATACCATTTTCATAGGGTAGTGATCCTAAAAATAATTAATGAAGTAATTAATGAGTCTCTGAATTCTGGTGTGTATTTTTTACACACACAGCTCATTTCAATTCAGATGTTGACTTTTCATCGCAAACACTTCATATGTGTTTAGAGTTCATAACATCTAGATTTACAATCATTGACTCATATACCTAAGTTGTTCTGAACGTACGTAGACGTTTCCCAGTTACTAAAGCCAAGTTCCAGTTTCTAAACTTAAATTTAAAAATAATTAAAATTGGCGCACCTGGATGGCTAAGTCAGAAAAGCATGAGACTTTTGATCCTCAGGGTTATGAGTTCGAGCCCTACACTGGGTGTAAAGGTTACTTAAGTAAATAAACTTTAAAATACAACAATAATTAAAATTAAGTGTGATTAAAAATGCAATTCCTCAGTCACATGAGCCACATTTCCGTTGCTCCTTGACTACCTTTTAGGACAGTGTGGCCCTAGGGTTGAGATACTGGCTCATAGTCTGATGCCCTTACAGAGAAAATAAATTTTGGAATTCAATTCTTAATGAGCTCATTTGCAGAAATGGAGCAACGATGGGCTCGTCAACACAGCTCTGGAGCTAGACATTCCTGGGTTCAAGTTAAAGTCTGAGTGTGTGTGGCCTCTGGCATATTATCTTATTCCTCTGAACCTTTCTTTCTGTATCTGCAATATGGACTTTATAATGCCCACCTCCTAGGGCTCCATCAAACAGATAGTAAATGGTCAGTAAATGGAAACTACTTGTGGTTATGGTTATGGCTATGGCATTAGTGCCCCAGAGCTGCCGTAACGAAGTACTCCAGCCTGGGTCCTCTTGTAGTTCTGGAGTCCGGAAGTCAAAGTAAAAGACATTAAAATGTCAGCAGCGTCATAGTACCTCCAGAGCCCCGAGGGGAGGGTCCTTCATTGCCTCTTCCAGCTTCTGGTGGCTCCGAGTGTTCTTGGTTTATGGTGACCTCAGTCCGTCCCCACGGCCTTTACCTGGACCCCTTCCCTCTGCGTGTCTTTACATCTTCTGTCCTTCTAAGAACACTGGTCATACTGGGTTAGGGCCCGCCCTGGTGACCTCATCTCATTTTGATCACACCTGCAAAGATCTTCCTCCAACCATAAGGTCACATTCACAAGTCTGGGAAGTTGGCTCTTCAGCCTATCTTTTGGGGAGCCCAGCTCACCCCATAATAGTTCTGGTTATTAATTACCTGGCTGTGGGGCATATCTATTGCTGTGGTTGAAGGGCATCATGCCTGATGGAACTCGTCCGCTGAACATGAAACTTTTAGGAGTTGTGAGACTGGATCAAGTCCAGCTGCCTCTCTCTCTGCTACGCCACAAAGCCCTCTGCAGCAAAAGTCATAAAGAATAAATGATTCAAAACACGCCCTACTGTTTTCACTTGACGTTGCTCAACTCAAAAGCTCCTGTACCACCCACATCCATTTCTCTTTCCACAAAATGTATTGTTACGCTTTGCTTTTCCGTTTGGACATGTGGGCTAAGCTCATCTGGCTAGTCAAAGCCTTTCACAAAGGAGCGAAGCTTCTCTCTCTTTCTCTGAGTTGCGTTAGGTGGGGCAGCAAAGCCCAGACCCTTCATACTCAAGCACGGGGCAGGACGTGAGCAGGTGGAACAGAATGTGCGTAGGGCACATCGCCAAAGCCTTTGAGCGACGCTCCTTTTAAGTGTTGGGTTGAATGTGAGCCTGAGGAAACAAACACAATTGAGTAGGATGTGATTCTTTAAAAAAAAAAAATTTTTTTTTAATTCTATCTGGTGAGGAAGGTTGCTTGCCTTGTTTCCCCCAGAAGAACTAATAAGCAGGTAATGTGTGAACTCTTTGTGATAAAAGACTACTTTTATGGTTACCTTTTGTGAGGGCGTTTTAGGTCTCACTGAACGCTGAGCCCGAAGGTAATGACACGTCCCATCCTCCGTTATAAAATCTCGTCTACGATGCACGCAGCCTTTGTCAGCCTCTGGAAGGACCTCTCCCTTCCACTCTGGACGCCAATTTAGCACAGTTGTATTTTGCTACGCAGCCCAATGTAATTAGGTTAATTAGTCATTTCCATTTAGCTTATTAGAAGGCTAGAAATCCCTTTCCCTCATTTGGAAGATTAAACGTTGCAGTTGTACTCAACCCAGAGCCTCAAGAAAGCGTGTTTCAAACCCAGTCACGGCAGCTGGGAATGCTGATCAGGGTGTAATTTGCTCAGTTTTCTGGTATCACCATAGGGGGTAATGGGCCCGCCGAAGAGTTAATGGTGGTGCCAGCTGGGAGCAGGGGTCAAGTTGCAAGAGGATGGGAGTCGGTTCCTCAGCCCAGAGAGAAGTAATTACAGCAGCAGCAGCTTTCCTCAGTCTGTCAAGAGCCCTCCTGCTGGCCACCCAGATGTCAAACTTTATTAACTGAGCACTTTCTAAGTGCCAGGCAGCCTGCGAGGTCCAAGGCGTACAGGGACACCTAAGAAAGTCCTTGCCCGCAGGAAATGCACAGTCTTGTGAGAGTGACAGCAAGTGATCCAGCAATAGTGATTCCGTAACTGCACGACCCCGAGGAAGCACCAGGGAGGGCGTTATAGTCTCCAAAGCACTTGCTTCTGCATCAGAACATGAGCTACGCAGACCAGGATTGCTTGGCCTCATTTCCCAAGTGAGACCATCTCTGAGTCACAGAGGGTTGTGTAGAGGTGGTGCTGGGACCAGAAGCTTCGACTCCCAGGGCCCACTTCCCCATCCTACACTTCCCCCCACCACCTCTCAATAGGAGTGACATGCATTCCTTGCTCGGTGACCAAGGTGAAGTCGGGGTGGGGCACGGAGCCCATGTGAAAGGGTGCATAAAGAAAGGACGTGTCCACATGGGGAAAGAGACTCAACGAGCCCATATTAAGGCTCTGTGTCCCTCTCCAGCTTCATCTGCCCCTGGTCACCCAGAAGACCCCTCTGCTGCCGCCACAGTCTCCCCTTTCCAGATTTTGACTCTCGTTGACTCCACCCCCATTAAATGCCCTTCCCTTTTCTCTCCCTCTGTCTCTGCCCAAGAGAATTCTACTTAACCTCCAAAGGCCTCCCTCATCTCCTCTTTCTCCTTAACTTAGGCCTGCAAGTTCCTTTAAGGCGTGTGTCTTTTCTTCTGTTTACCTTTGTATTCCCAAGTACCTGGCATGGGGTAGACATTCAATACACGTTGGATGGATGGATGGATGGATGGATGGATGAACAGGTGAATTCAAATAGCAAGAAGGTATTGGGATCGTTAAAATTCATGGCATTGTGGTAGGTGCTTTGGACATACTCTACCTTTTAATCTCATGGAAGAGACCAAATGTATAAGCAGAGTCAAGTAATAGTGGAAACATTGCAGAAAAGTATCCAAGTGACTAATGTTCATGGGGACATTCTCAAGGAACAGGATGGGATGCACAACCACCCATATTTGGTTTTGATATCAAGACCGCTGATGTCACACACATACCAAGAGAGTATTAAGAAGTTTATTACTTGCATAGCACCTGGGTGGCTCAGTCGGTGAAGCACCCAGTTTTGGCTCAGGTCATCATCTCACATTTGGTGAGTTCAAGCTCCGCGTCTGGCCCTATGCTGTCAGCACAGAGCCTGCTTGAGATTCTCTTCTCTCTCTCTCTCTCTCTCTCTCTCCCTCTCTAAGATAAAAATAAAAGGAAGTTTACTACTCACATACATAATGAGGCTTTCTGGGGAGAGCAGGGGATCTCCCAAGCAGTCTGAAAATGGCTTGAGAGAACTAAGGAAGGAGAACACTTTAGGGTTTTATTGTTGTTATTTTGTTTTGTCTTGGTTTTGGTTTTGGTTTTTTGTAGTTTAAGGTTGGGGCAGGGATGAGTATTCCTGTACATGAGCAGGGGCTTGTAGGGTTCAACTTGCCTCCAGCACCGGAGGAGGGAGTGCCAAGGATTACTTATCAGCTTGCCCGGATGTGGAACAGAAGAGGAAGATTGGGGGGCAGGGGGAGAGGCAGGGATAAGGCTTTAAAGCTGTCACCTAACAAACATCTGAAAATTGAGTCAGACCCTTTATTAAAGATTCCAGCTCTATGAGCAGTTCCAAGTAGCCCACTCAAGGAGGATGGGCAGGCTATGTGTTTCTATGCTAGAGAGGATGTACCTGAGAGAGGCTGTTGACTATGAACAGGACCATAACAACCTGTAGGATCTCACCACATGCTAATCGTGACCAGCACAAGAAAAGGAAGGAGTGGAATTGGGGGGAGGAGAGATCAAGGATCTCTCACATGATGAAAGTTGTGTAGACAGAGTTGAGTTGGGAATGAGTCCAGCACAGTTCCGTGGTTGGGCACTGATACTCTTGACGGAGTAGGAAGGAAGCAGGACTCCGGTTCACCGGATGGATCGGAAGGAAGCACTAAATGAAGACGTCTGATTACTAAGTTGTGCATTCGGACTTCGTTCTTACGGAAGCAGGAAACTCATGGAAATTTCAGTGTTGGCATTAACACAAAGTCAGCGATTCTAGAGACACCTTGAGAGAGGACTTGAGTTGCCTGCAGAGTGAGTATTGAGATGAAAGGGAGGAGTCAGAGACTTAAAATGTCTGGGCTCCATGAACAGAAAAGTCATGGCCTCCTTTCTTGTCCCTCTTCCCATGCAAGACCGTAGAGGCAGGTGTTATTCAATCTCTGCTACTGACAATAATCCAAACGCTTTATTTGCTAAGCCTTGCACATTATTGGTGCAGTTTGCTGAAGGTGACTTGATCAAAACCCTCCACTTCTTTGAGCTTACCTGGGGGGAAGATCTGAGATTCCAGACAAGAGTACAAATGAGACAGAATTAAATCTCTACTCTTCTCTCATTCCTTGACACCTTCCCCCACCCCCAACTGCAGTGAAACTTACAGCTTTCTGGAGAAACTGCATTTCACAGCAAGATTCTCTAAAACTTCACAGGCGCTTTCGTCAATGGAAGAATTCTATAACCTAGATCGGGACATTGAGGGATCCGCCAAGAGCTGGAAGAAGTTTGTGGAATCGGAATGTCCTGAGAAGGAGAAGTTTCCGCAGGAGTGGAAGAACAAGACAGCCCTGCAGCGCCTCTGTATGATGAGAGCCATGCGGCCTGACCGGATGACCTACGCCATACGGTACGGGATAGGAGACAGTGGGGAGCCCCAGGCTGGCCAGATTGGCAAGGCTGAGCACAAAGCTCATGTGTTTCTAGGTACAGGAGCCTTTGTGCCAACATCCAAAATCCCATAAGGTCTATTGCTCTGTGTCTGCCATGTATTTTCTTCATAACTAAGGGGTCAACTTGGAAAGAGGTGTGCTCATTGACATCAGCATTGAGAAGGACGCTGGTCACATCCATCGTGCTGGGAGACGGTAGTACCCAGAGAACAATAAAAGGAAGACTCTCCAACCACAAAGAAGGGAGACCATGATATCTGTGCCTTTGGCTGCGGTGGTAGAATGATGGCAGAAAATCGAGAACTTTGAGGACTTCTGTTTTCATCGGTTGAGTCTGTGTTCAAGAGGAGGTGGCAAGGGTAGAGATTTAAGAAGGGTGCAGGGTTTGAATTAGAATCTGTGACAAGTGGGAGAGAAGGCCCACCAGGGAAACCCAAAGAATTCT
Source organism: Crocuta crocuta (assembly GCF_008692635.1). Lineage (NCBI taxonomy): Eukaryota > Metazoa > Chordata > Mammalia > Carnivora > Hyaenidae > Crocuta > Crocuta crocuta. The sequence goes on along the minus strand of NW_027533258.1, from coordinate 6,606,728 downwards.
GAGCAGCATTGAGGGCGCCTCTAGTTAAGATTGTACATTTATAATGGCACCAGTCTTCACCATCGCTGGTTCTCTGCAGCAGTGTCCAACAGCCCAGGTGTAAATTCAGAGTTAAGTTAGTCTGGAGCACAGGTCAGTTCAAGTTGTCATGTCGAGCAAGGAGTTAGGCAAGGCGTAGGGGTGGGGGGGTGAGGATATTGGTGAGTTAATGAATAGAAGTCATAGGTCATGCAGTCGATAGAGATCAAAAGCAGATTAGCAGCTGCCTAGGACTGGGTGGTGGGAACAGGAATTCTTGAAGTAGGCAGGAGCAATCGCGTTGGCATGTTGAAAGTATTCTAACACTGGATTATGGTGAAGGCTGTACATTTCAGTAAACGTATTAACAATTATTGAGTAGTGCACTTAAAATAGGTAAATTTTATGGTTTCAGTTGCACCCCCAAGAAGTTGTTTTTTAGTTTTTTTCAAGGTTCTAGGCCATGAAGTCTACCCTGGATAGGAAAGATGTGAAGAGAGTAAGGGTATGATTGAAAAACAAAACAGAGGGGCCAGAATACTGAAAATCCTACATTTGTGGTGGTACCAACATAGGGAAGGAACAGATGGAATAAAGGTCAGTTGCTAAATTGCTGATAGGTTTTCGTCAGAGAGCGGGATGTTTCCACTGAAGGATTCAGATGTAGAAAAAGTCCTTAAGTAATGACAGGGATGAAGGTGTGGCCGTGTGACCAGGTGGCTGAATTGAGGAAGAAATGAAGATGGAGAATCTGGAGGATTATCCGCGTGGATGTTGGTGTCACTCGGGCTGGTGGAGAGAAGGTCCTTGAGCCAAGTGTTTAGGGAAGGAGTAGAGCGACAAGTGGAACCGGAGATGACATCAGTATGCATTTTGGACGTGGCGATGCAGCGTGGGGGATGGAGAGTCCACGGAGCCACAAGAATGGAGAAGTCATGGTTTGGAAAGAGCAGTCATCAGTGAGGGGGACCACGATCCCACCTCACTGTCCTGTGATAGGTCAGAGGTAGGAGAATGTGCCCAACTGAAGAGACTACAAGGAAATAGTGTCCTTGGGGAAGAGCGAAGGTCAAGAGTTGGGTCAGATGGTGGTCAGCTGAAAGGTTTGTTTGGCATAAAACAGGACAGTGTGGAAAGGAAGGTTGGTAAGTCGAGTAACATGAAAGGAAACAGACAGTGACGGAGTGTGACAGCCCAGGAAAGTGAGGGGCCTTGAATCTTGAGGTGAGATGGAGGACCGAGAGGGAGGACCACCAGAATATGGAGTGTGGAGGATCCAGCTGCCCACAAGCTTTCCGAAAGCATTGATCCTGGCGGCATTCTGACGGACGACGGTGATGTGATGGGCCCCCGGGCTTTACAGCGGAGTCGGCACTGTCCTGGACAGATGACAGTTATAAAGACCCCTGATCTAGGACAGCAGGCCAGCCATCGCAGCACTGGCCATGCATGTTGACTTAACAACGAGGCACCTGGGAGTTGGTCCCAGCTCTGTGACTACCACACCCACGACTTCGAGTGCATCCTGCCATGTCTATACGCCTTCATTTCTCAAGTGTTCACTATTTTGTGACTGACACACATGTGCGTATGACTGACACACACGTGCATGTACTTCTTTTCCGGCAGGGATTTTGTCGAGGAGAAGTTGGGAAGCAAGTACGTGGCCGGAAGAGCGCCAGACTTTGCAGCCTCGTTTGAGGAATCGGGACCAGCCACACCCATGTTTTTTATCCTGTCTCCGGGTGTGGACCCCCTGAAGGATGTGGAAAACCAAGGTGAGAAAAACTCATTGTAGGGGCACCTGGCTGGCTCAGTTGGTTAAGCGTCTGACTTTGGCTCAGGTCATGATCTCACGGTTCATGAGTTCAAGCCCTGCATCGGGCTCTGTGCTGACAGCTCGGAGCCTGGAGCCTGCTTCAGATTCTGTGTCTCCCTCTCTCTCTGCCCCTCCCCCACTCACACTCTGTCTCTTTCTCTCTCTCTCGCTCTCTCTCTCTCTCTCTCTCTCAAAAATAAACATTGAAAAAAAAATTTACCTTGGAGCCAAGGCCGCACCTGCCCCATGAACTTCTACTCTGCATCCAGCGGTCTCTCTTCAGACCCCAAGCTCATGAGGCAGTACTCAGCATTTGCTGACATACAGAAGACAGGGGACTTTCAGGCCAACGCCAGGGGTTGTCACCAGAGAAGGGATCATCCAGGGTGGGACAGTGCAGTAAGCAGGGGCAGGAGGAGACCGTGTCCTCCACCCACCCACTCACCCTTACTTGGGCCGGAGCAATCCTTCTGAAACACAAGTCTCCCCCTTCCCTCCGATGGCCCGGAGAAGAAAGTCCAAACTCCTTAATGTGTGTCACCGGGAGTTTCCTCCTCCCATCCCCCTATTTCTCTAGCCTGCTTCCCATCATCAGCTTCCTGTTGCTGCTGTAATGAATTACCACAAACCTGGAGGCTTGAAACAACACTGATTTGTTATTTTCTAGTTCTGGAGACCAGAATCATAAATGGGTCTTACCGCCTCCCTCTTTTCCTTATAAGGACTCCTGTGATTATATGGGGCCCACTGAGATAATCCGGGATAAGCTCCCTATCTTGAGGTCTTTAATTTACTCACATCATAGAGCCCCCTCTGCTGACNGCCTACATTTCCCTACTCACCTTTTGCTTCTACATGGCAGCCATTTCATTCTCCCAAGGCTGCCATTCCCCCTCCTGAATCCCCTTCACCAGGCTAGCCTCTGTTCACCCTTCAGATACCAATTTCAATGCCACAACCTCTAGGAAGCCGTACTTGGCTTCTAAGATGCTAGGTTCCCCTCCCATGCACTCCTAGAGTGCCCTTCTTGATGTACATCACCTTGTAATTGTCTAGCCACTACTCTGTCTTCCTAAGAGGGTGAGAGCTCTTTGGGAACAAGTGTCCTTTTTCCCAGAGTATCCCCAGTTCCTAGCACGGTGAGGGGTACTCAAGAAGTAAATACGTTAAATGAAAGAATGAGCAAATGACTAATCAAAACTATCACACTGGCCAAACGGCACCATTTTGCAAAGTCAAATAAAGACCCGACGGGTTGGAACCCAGCCCAGGTAATAGGGCTCCAAGAGCAGTCTATTCGTTTACACTCTACAGGATGCCTAGTGTTGGGGGGTGGTTGAGATGAAGCTAACTTGGTCCCGAAGAATGGATAGGATCTACAGGAGGCCACTAATATTACGTGTATGTATATTTTTATAGTCTCCTGATAATTTCAAGTGACACTTGCACATTTTTAAAATACAATAAAGCCTTGGATTGCAACTAACTTGTTCTGCGAGAGGCCCACAAGACAAGCAAACATTTCTAATATATTTTAACTTGACAAACGAGCAATGTCTTGCAATACACGTAGCACGTGACGCCAGACGTCACATGATCACAACTGAGCCAATGGTTTTTGAGATTCACTTTGATATATGAGCGCGTTAGGTTACAAGCATGTTTCCAGAACGAATTATGCTCACAAACCAAGCTCTACTGTATAGATAACGTAGACTTTAAAATGAAAAGCAACATTTCCCAGCTCAAGTCCTTCCCATACCCTGTCCCCCTTTTCAGACACATTTTGTTTATTCTATTCTATTCTATTCTATCCTTTATCTTATTTTTGCCAATTTCTAAATTTAATCCTTTTGATAACCGCTTCTCTATTTCCTACTAATCTTCTATCACCAGTTTTAAAGTGATCAATTCTAGATATCTATTTATTCCCTGATATAAAAAAAAAGTGGGCCCACTATGACTCTCTACTTTCTACCATATTTTTTAACAGCTTTACTGAGATATAATTCACATACCATATTCACCCACTGCAAGTATACAATTCAGAGTTTGCTAATATTTTCACAAGGCTCTGTGGCCATCACCACAATCTAATTTTAGCAAATTTGTGTCTTTCCACACCCTCCCTCCCACAAATTCTAGATCTCTTAGTGAGTACTTCTATTCCGTCTTGTGCCCTCTTGAACCCACCACCAATTTCTGGTTCTAAAAATTTGCCTGTTCTGGACATCTCCTAGAAATGAAATCATACACTATGAGGCCTTTTGTTGCTGGTTTGTTTTACTTAGCATAATATTTTCAAAGTTCGTCCGTGTTTTTGCTGTAGTATGTATCATTCCTTTGTTACGGCTGGATAATAGTGCATGTAGATCAATCTAGAGAGTATTAACAATATTCAGTCTTTTGATCCATCAACATAGAATGCCTTCCCATTTGTTAAGGTCTTCTTTAATTTCTTTTATTAGTATTTTGTAGTTTGGGGTATACAAGTCTTGCATTTTTTTAAATTGAAGTGCAGTTAACCTACAGGGTTATATTAATTGCAGCTGTACAATATATTGACCAGTGTTTCTATGCGTACTCAGTGCTCATCACAATAAGTGTACTCGTAATCTGCTTGCATTTCTTTAGTGAAATTCATCCTTCAGTACTTTGTTCTTTTTGATTCTGTTTTAAGTTGGAACTGTTTCCTTGATTTCATTTTTGGAATGGTCACCGCTAGTGGTTTTTGTATATATTTGTATATTGATCTTCTTTCCTGCAACCTTGCTGAAATCTTTCATTAGTTCCAATAATGTTTGTGAATTCCTTGGGTTTTTTTTTTTTTTTTGATAAAATATATATGATCTATGAATAGAGGTAGTTTTACTTCTGCCTTTCCAATCTGGATGCCTTTTTATTTCTTTGTCTTGCCTAACCGACCTGGCTAAAATTTCCAATACAATATTAAGCAGAAATGGCAAGTTTGAACATCTTTGGCTTGCTCTAGATCTTAGGGGAAATTCATTCAATCCTCACCACTAAGTATGATGTTAGCTGTGGGCTTTTTACAGAAACCCTTCATCAGATTGAGCAAGTTGCCTTCCAGTGTGTTGAATTTTTTTCCTTTATCATGAAAAGGTGTTGGATTTTATCAAATGCTTTTTCTGTATCCATTGAGATGATATTTGTCCTCTATTCTATTGAGATTTGACATTAATTGATTTTTGGAAATTGAACTAACCTTGTATTCTTGAGTTCTCACCTGATCCTGGAATATAATCCTTTTTATATATTTATTGCTAGACTCAATTTGCTAATATTTCTTTGAGGATTTTTATATATATATTTATAAGAGATATTGACCTATAGTTTTCTTTCCTTATGAGGCCTTTGTTTTTTTGCGTATGAGGATATAAGTAGTGACCTATATATCAGACTGATTTGGGAAGTGTTCCTTCCTCTTCTATTTTTTTGTAAGACTTTTGTGAAAGATTGATATTACTTCTTCGTGTTTGGTAGAATTCAGTGGTGAAGCCACCTGGACCTGAGCTTTTCTTAATGGGAAGGTTTTGAATCACTAGTTCAATGTCTTCACTTATTAGAGATCTATTCCAATTTTCTATTTCTCCTTGAGTCAGTTTTGGTATTTGTTTCTAGGAAGCTGTCCATATTATCCAGTTATCTAATTGGTTTGCAAACTCCCAAATACTGATATCTATATTGAAATGTTTACTTCCTCTATTAACTATGTTAACTTAAATAGTGTTACTGAAGCTTAATTTTTTATTCCATGATCTCTAGATAATTTCTCTTGACTTCCCTCTAAGTAAGCTGAGACTTCAGTTTTCCAAGTTGCATCAGCTGTGCCTTACTTTTTTCATAGACAAGGGTGACTATATATTTATTCTACTGTTACCATCATTAATTTTATTCATGGCTAATCTACAAGTTAACCGTAATCTTTGAAAACCAGTGAAGAGTGCTTATGTCATAATTAATAAATACATATTATTCACTGAAGAGGCACGTAAATATGCTAGGATTACATTTCCTTCTTCATGGGTCCAATGTCCTGATCTCTAGGGTCCCTCAAAGAAGAATGTTCTCAGCATGGAGTTTCAAAATCCTACCAAATTTCAGTTTGCTTCATACTTAGATGATGATTTTCTTAGAGAGCTTTTAGTTTGCCCTGGAGTTTCCGAATGTCTTTTCCTTGTTCTCGGAAGAAGAAATAAATGCCCTTCTGGCATTATCACTGATATCTCACACTTCTTATTTATTGTACGAATTGAATAGAATCCACCCTATCTTTCTTGAAAATGTTCTACGTCCTGTTCTAAAATAGATAAGTTACACTTTAGCTTTCTAGGAAAGTCACATCCTGGGACTTATTTTCTTTATATTCTAGTTTCGTGCTATCATTTTTGTATCCTGTGTCTTTTATTTTCAATTTTCACCCCAGTTTTGCTAGCATATGCTATCAGAAAAGAATCATGGGAAGTAAAACTTCATGATCCCTGGGTGTCTAAAAAGGCTTTAATTTTGCCCATTTATCTGTATGGTAGTTTTGCTAAGTGCAAAATGATTTTTACTCAGAATGTGTCCACACTGCTCGATGGTCTTCAAGGAGTCAGTTGTGCTTGGTTGAGGTCATGTGCCAGTAGGATGCTTTTCTATTCCTTGGAAACTTCAGGATCATCTCTCTACCTTCTATTCTGAGATCCCAAGAGCTGTCTTTGGTATAGGTCTTCCATTCATCTGCCCAGCAGTCAGCATGCCGTTTCAAGTGGAAAAGTCAGACTTTTCTCCATCTCTGGAAATCGTGCTCTCTTATTCTTAGTAAGTACCACTACCATTCGCCCAAGTTGATCCTGCCAGAAACATTGGAACCGGCCACTTTAGCACCCCTCTGCCACCCACCACACTTAGACCCATGGATTCTACCTCCTAAATCCATGTCAGATTGGTCTCCTTGTTTCAAGCTTCATTGTTGCCTCCCTGGTCTGAGTCACCATGACCTCACTTGGACTGCCGCAGTGGGCTCCTAACCTGTCCCCATTCTTCACCCCCTGCCTGCAATCTTATGCCAGTCTCTGCAGCCAAGGGCATCTGGCTAATCTCGCATCCGGTTCTCTCACTCTTCTCCTTAAAACTCTCTAGTGGCTTCCCACTGCTCTTAAGGTAAAGTCCAGGACCGCTGTGGATCCTGCGTGGACTGGCCTTTCTGTCAAGCCTTAGATCTTACCTTCCCCCAAGCTCACTCTACTCTCCCCATACAGCTCTTGTAGACCGTAAGCCTTCCTGACCTAGGCATTTTCACAAGAGGTTTCTTTTACCGGAAATACTTTTCCCCAGCAATTCAAGAGTCTACTGCTTACTCATTCTGCAGATATCAGCCTCTCCTGACCTCCCTTCAAGACCGTTGGTTCCCTGCAATACATACATTTACTTCACAGCATTCGATGCACTTCTAATTTAACACTTCTTTAAAATTTTTAACTTCTGCTTGCCTACCTCCTTGTCACTAAGATCCTTCAGGTCAAGGATCATGGCGTCTTGCTTACCATTTTTCAAACCAGTACCTAAGAGCATAACTAGCAGCAGGGCACCTGGGTGGCTCAGTCGGTTGGGTGTCCAACTTCGGCTCAGGTTATGATCTCACAGTTCGTGTGGGTTCGAGCCCCGCATTGGGCTCTGTGCTGACAGCCAGCTCCAGATTCTGTGTCTCCCTCTCTCTCTGACCCTCCCCTGCTCACGCTCTCTCTCTCTCTCTCTCTCAGAAATAAAACAATTAAAAAAAATTTTTTTAAAAAGAGCATAACTAGCAGAGAAAAAGTGCTCTGTCAATACTTGTTGAACAAATGAACAAGTGAATGAACGAATATCACAAGAACTGTGGTCGTAGTTAAGTTATTCCTGATTTTCACCCTTTTATAAAGTCCTGTACTCCTTCTGTCTTCTGGAGGCTTTATTCCTTTCATATTGACAGATACAATTTCCTCATTTGTATTCAAGGTTTTCCTTTATGGAAGCTTTTATATGCCCTGTGGGTGAGCAATTTTCCTACTGTTCTTTACCAGTTGACCTCCGTCTGTTGTATCATGGACTTTGAAGCTTTCTGTCATTTCAGGGAAGCTGACCCTGCCCTGGTCCATATTGGTTGTTTCTGAATACATTAACCCAGCTCTGCCCTTGACTTCGTCTTAACACATTTCCTTATGAGAAGCAATATTGCCATTCATCAACTAGAGATTACTTACACACCTGCGCCCCCTCTGTCTCCTTTTCTTCTTGCCTCCTTCATGGTTTGATTTATTTTCTAATTCGCCAATTTATAATAGATATTCTAGTGGCGGCCATGCTTTTCTGCATCTTGAGTGGATTCAGACTGCTTGACGGGCTCCTGTTCCCAAGTTTGGAATCTACATGACTGACTCACACTTTGCTCTGTCTCCCTGGCCCCAACTTATCAAGCAAACTTACTATCTCTATGCTTGGGCAGAGTCTGTGTATCACACACTTCCCTGTTTTACTTCACTTAGTGTCTTACAGAGCTTGGTGGTATCTTTTCCCATTTTTGAGTTTGTGATGTATGTTCTTACCCCCTTCATTTCTCTATCCCTTTGTTTCAACATGATGTTTCTTTTTCTTTTTCTTTTTTTTTTTTAATGTTTATTTATTTGGGGCTGGAGAGGGGCAGAGAGGGAGAGAGAGAATCCCAAGCAGGCTCCACACTGGCAGCACAGAGCCCAATGTGGGGCTCAACCTCACAAACCATGAGATCATGACTTGAGTCAAAATCAAGACTTGGATGCTTAACTGACTGAGCCACCCAGGTGCCCCTCAACATGGCAGTTCTTAATATTGGAGAGGGTTTTAAAATCTCAGAGTCAGGGGCGCCTGAGTGGCTTCGTTGGTTAAGTATCTGACTTCAGCTCAGGTCATGATCTCACAGTTCGTGAGTTCCAGCCCCACATCAGGCTCTGTGCTCACAGCTCAGAGCCTGGAGCCTGTTTTGGATTCTGTCTCCCTCCCTCCCTCCCTCTCTCTCTCTCTCTCTCTCTCTCTCTCTCTCTCTCTGCCCCTTCCTGCCTCATACTATCTCTCTCTCTCTCAAAAAAAAGACAAAAAAAAAACAACAACAAATGAACATTAAAAAAAATAAAACCTCAGAGTCAAAAGGAAGATTTGTTGCCTCCTCCTCATTTCACCACGCCCCTCATCCCTGACCCAGATGCATAGACCCACAGACCAAGTTCTGTGTAGAATTGAGGAGTTCTCCTGTCCCTAAAGCTCATTCACTGACCCTTGATCAGAAATCTTGCTTTTCTGCCAACTCTGTGGCTCTTAGCCTCCTCCAGGATTTTCCTTCCTCAATCATTTTGAAGGAGGAAGAAAGAGGGAGGGGTTGGGAAGAGGAGGAATTTCCATCTCCTTTTCTTGACCTCTGTTTCAACACAAAACCTGGCACCATCCGCCGCCACCTCTTTCCTTCTCAGATTAATCCTTTAAAGTGCTTTCATGTCACCCCCTTTCTCTTCTCTTTCCCCATCACCTCCTTCCTGAACGAGCCATACTTCCTTATTTGCGCCTTGCCTTTGCTTCTTTTAAAAGCAGTCACCCATTTTTTTCCCCAGTCCTTAGGGCCACTGCAGGATAAAAGTGAAATCTCAGATGCGAAAAGACTTTGAAATGTTAAGAGGACAGTAGCATTGTAAGGCATCATCTGTTCTTTGAGGCAGCTTGGTTCCCTCCTTCCTGAATGGCCTTTGGAGGGCGCCTGGGTGGCTCATTCGGTTGACTGAATGGCCTTTGGAGGCCCAGCTTTGTCCTTGCTCATCCCAATCCAGGACTCCCCTTTCCACCCTGACGCACAGGCATCTTCTCTGGTCTTTCACCTGCCTCTAGCACGGTCTTGCTCAGTCTCCGGCCTCCTTCGTTAAGTTACATGGCTTTAACAAATAATGCAGTTATTTCGGAAACCGTATGTACCACTTTTGCCTTCCTCTGCTCCCTGTTTCTCTTTCCTACGCGCTGGTCAGAACTATGAGCCTGCTTAGATTTTTTTTTTTTTTAATATTTTTATTTATTTCTAGGAGAGAGAGAGAGAGAGTGTGAGCAGGGGAGGGTCAGAGAGAGAGGGAGATACAGACTCTGAAATAGGCTCCAGGCTCTGAGCTGGCAGTCAGCACAGAGCCCGACGCGGGGCTCGAACCCACGAACCGCGAGATCATGACCTGAGCGAAAGTCGGAGCTTAACCGACTAAGCCACCCAGGCGCCCCTAGCCTGCTTAGATTTTTGCAAGCCTGCTCCCTGGTGTGTTCAAAGAAATAGTTTTCAGTTCCGTGTTTCTGCAGCCAGATTATCCACACGTTGCGTACAGCCTCTCTCTCATGGTTCCTGGCCCTATTCTCTTTTCTTTAAATATTTTTTAATGTGTATTTATTTTTGAGAGAGACCGTGCAAGCCGGGGAGGGGCAGAGAGAGAGAGAGAGAGGGAGACACAGAATCCGAGGCAGGCTCCAGGCTCCAGGCTGTCAGCACAGAGCCCGACGTGGGGCTTGAACTCATAAACCGTGAGCTGATGACGTGAGCCAAAGTCAGACGCTTCACCGACTGAACCACCCAGGCACCCCTCTTTTCTTAGTCCACTGGGACTCGGGTAGGTTGGAGCAAGTACAGTTTTAGCAAACAGCTTCAAGATTGGCGAAATATTAGTTTTTGGGTGGAGAGAGACTCATTTGCTCATGTGCCAGGGAGCGGGGGAGTGATGATATAAGAAGAGATGGGATTTAGGGAACATAGGAAGACGCCTCCCCCAGTGAGATGGGAATGTGCAGGGATGTGGGTAAAATGGCAGGAAACCGAAGGAGTCCCCACCACATGGCGTGTGTTTCCCCTGGAATGTAGAGAGCGCCGCAAGCGAAGTAGAGTGGGGCCTCCTAGGAATTTTAAAGGAAGAAGGGAAGGGGGTACCACAGCCAACTTCTGGGCATGTGGCAGAATTGCCAAACAGCATCGAGGTGAGAATCATGAAGTTGGGGTGCCCCTCATTCACCAAGTGTAGCCCCTGTCTCTCTCGTTAATTCATCCAGGATTGAGAACTTAGCGAAAGTTGGGTGACGCAGGAAGTCGAAGGGGCGGCAGAGTTGAGGATTTTGTAAGATCATCCTTCCAATTAAGGATTATTGAGTCCATATTAAAATAAGAGGGAACATGGGGTCCTGGGAGGCTCAGTCAGTTGAGTGTCCAACTTCAGCTCAGGTCATGATCTCACGATTGGTGAGTTCGAGCCCCGCGTCGGGCTCTGTGCTGACAGCTCGGAGCCTGGAGCCTGCTTCGGATTCTGTGTCTCCCTCCCTCTCTCTCTCTGCCCCTCCCCTGCTTGCTCGCTCTCTCTTTCTCTCTCTCTCTCTCTCTTTCAAAAATGAATAAACATTAAAAAAAATAGTAAGAGGGAAGTAAATGTGAAGATTAGGAAGAAAAAAAGAGGAGCCAATGGACTGGACATTTCTGAAGTAGAATACCATGTGGGAAGAGAGAAACAGCAAACAGGGGAGAAAGTAGAAAGTGATCGGAGTGGACGTGAATGAGTGACGTCTCAGACACAGGGCAGTTCTCAGTGACAGTGGAGTCCTGGGCGCAGCCACGGGCGTGTGTAACAGCAGTGGAATGCAATTAAGTTCTTTGAAGAGAAGGAAGCATGAGACTGCATGTTGGCTGAGTCGTTTGTACTGACACTGAGGTTTACCGGGATGGTGATGAAATGGGACGTATGGAGGATTCTGGACTGAGTTCCAAAGCCCCTAATAAAAGCGAATCCCACTGGGAGGTTGGTGGAAGGCAGAGAACATAGAAGTTAGTAGATAATATAGTCAGATGGCACATGCTTTAAAAGGAAAAGGGATTTTTTTAATGCCTTTTTTATTTATTTCTGAGAGAAAGAGAGAGACAGCATGAGCAGGGGAGGGTCAGAGAGAGAGAGAGGGAGACACAGAATCTGAAGCAGCTCCAGGCGCTGAGCTGTCAGTGCAGAGCCCGACGCGGGGCTCGAACCCACGAACTGTGAGATCATGACCTGAGCCGAAGTCGAACGCTTAACCGACTGAGACCCCCAGGCGCCCCGGAAAAGGGATTTTTAAATCTGAGGACGGGAAGAAACAGCCTGCTGGGAGCAAAAGAAGGCTAGAAAAACATTCCCCTTCCTCCCAGCCCCACAGGCAGGTGGAGCCAAAGAGAGGGCCACAGTTTACTGTCCTCAAAGTTGGGAGGTAAGAGAAGGACCCTGCAGAGATGTGACAGGAGGCTTACAATGCCATTCTGAGTGACACTGCCCGCTGGCGAATGGGAAGGAAGATCAGACAAGGAAAGGTGCGTTAAAGGTAGCGGGGGAGGGGGGTACGACGGCGGAGCCATAGCACAAACAGTATGAAGGTGGAAACCCAAGAAGACATGACCGTGGAAGGTGAGAGGGGCCCGACGATGCCCCACGGGGGTGTTTGAAGAGCCTCACGGTCGCAAATGGAGGGACCTGTGAGGTCGCCTCCTCGGCCCCTCTGGCAGATGCCATGGCTGAGCATTCAGTCCTTGTGAATCCCGTCCGCGTGTCCCCTTCTGAACACCCCCACGTCAGCCTTGCCATCCAGCCTGGACTCATGCAAGCCGGGCATGGCCCGTGCACGCTGGACTTGGCCTTCACAGCCCATGGTTCACCCACTGATCTCTGGTGAGCACCCCTCTTCTCCCACCGCTCGCTAACAAAGAAAACAAATAGGCTCTTTTGTGAGTAGGAACCCGTGTGAGCCTTGCTAATAATCCCGGCACCTTTTAGCCTGGTATTTTCTCTGGAAGAAGTTGTTTCTAATGCTGGTTCTAAAGCTGACATCACATCTATTGCCGGCAAGGATTTATAGAGTTTAATAAGGGTGTTTCTTGGGTTCATCTCAATTGAATCTATCATAACTCACTACCGAAAAAGTCATCTACTTGCTTTCTCTTACACAGTCGCAAAGGAGATTCTGTACCTTTTTTTTTTTTTTTTTTTTTTTTTAAGTATTTTAAAGAAATATCCAGTCCTGAGGGGCCTGGGTGGCTTAGTCGGTTAAGCGTCCAACTTTCGCTTAGGTCATGATCTCGCGGTTCGTGGGTTCGAGCCCTGCGTCGGGCTCTGTGCTAACTGCCAGCTCAGAGCCTGGAGCCTGTTTCAGTCTGTGACTCCCTCTCTCTCTGACCCTCCCCTGCTCACGATGTCTCTCTCTCTCTCTCCTAGAAATTAAAAAAAAAAAAAATTAAGAAATATCTAGTCCTGACAGTTGGCTTTACATATTCTTGCACTAGTAGCGAGTTGCATCTTCAATTTCAGTTCCCCGGAAACAAAATATTGAAGGACATATTTTTATCCTTTCTCTGTTTTAAATGCCTTCTGTTTTCTCTCATGCACTTTATCTTCCTGGAAAGAAATTCCTTCACTCTGGTGACCCTCTGTCTAAAGAATCCTTATGTAATTTCTCTAAATGTTGTCCTGGGCTGACGGCGAACAGCCAGGCACAATCAGCCCTCCACATACCAGGGTTGGTCTCTTTGTGAGAGGTTTCTCCTGAGCCTGCACCACGCCCAGGGAGGTGGTCGTGACATCTGTGTTGTTGTATCGCGGCTCCCTTGCCCATCCCCAGTCCCGGCCGCCCTTCTCGGGATGCGGGATGTTTACGCCTTCACGGCGAAGCCCCTTCTGGCATTGCCTCCCGCTTCTCTCTGTTCTCAGACATGCAGAAGGATGAGATCAAATACTTCTACGTGCTGGGGAAGTCAGAGGAGGAGGCTAATATGGGGGAACCTACGGGAAGGCGGAGCTACCTGAGTCCTGCCTCTACTTAAGGGAGGCCACACCTCCCGCTGGAGCTGGATGGGGGAATATATATTCAGAGGGGGAAGCCAGTCAGAGGAGGCCACACCCATCTGCTGGGTCGCCTGGGAGCCCTCTCGGCCTCTAGGGTAGCAGACCAATGCGTGGGCTCTAGACGATGGTGCCCGGGAGGCCATCAGCAGTGCTGCCCGTCCTTGGGGACTATGTCGAAGTCTCTGCTTCCTTCTTTCTGGGGACAGAAAGCTGGGAGATGTACCCACCACCTCCCAACACACTCCTTCTAGGAAGAGGGCTAGCGTGTGAGGCTCGAGGCTCAGACACGCCTGTGTTTGGGGAGTGTTCCTCGTGAACCTCTGACACCACAGATCCTAGGCCCCGAGCGATTCTAAGGACAGCTCCATGCCTCTTTCAGGTAAAAAGCTCGGGTACACCTTCAACAACCGGAACTTTCACAACGTGTCCTTGGGGCAAGGACAGGAGGTAGTGGCTGAGGCTGCGCTGGACCTGGCTGCCAAGAAAGGTCACTGGGTTATTTTGCAGGTATGCCCCCTCTGCCCCGATGGGGGTCTTTCTTGACCCCGTGGCTGTCTGGGGTCCGCACATGACGATCTCTGGGCTCCTCATCCTCGCTGCCCCTCTCCCCTGCCTTTCCTTCCTCACCCTTGCCCGTCTCACCGCCCGATCGTCTCTCCTTCCCTCTTACGTTGTCCTGCGCTCCCCACTCCTCTCCGTGACTCCTTGTCCCTCGCCTCTCACACCCCCTGCCACTCTCTCTAGTTTATTTTTTTTGATGTTTCTTTATTTTTGAGAGCGAGAGACAGAGCATGAGCAGGGGAGGGGCAGAGAGAGAGGCACACACAACCCAAAGCAGGCTCCAGGCTCTGAGCTGTCAGCACAGATCCCGATGTGGGGCTCGAACCCACGAACCGGGAGATCATGATCTGAGCGGAAGTCAGACACTCAATGGACTGAGCCCCCCAGGCGCCCCTACTCTCTCTAGCTTAAATAGTTCTACTCACATTCCTGTTTGGTGCCTGCTCAGGGAGTAGGTGCCTTCCCACGTGTATCAGAAAGACATGAGAGCAGCCCTTCTTCCGTGGCGGCCTGACCCCTTATCCCTGTTTTATGCTGCTTGCAGGGGGAGCTGGGGCCGGGGCAGATTAAGTAGCTCAGGTCCCCTTTCTCCTAAACAGCCCACAGCCGCCTCTGCTGGAGTGCTCTGACCGTGTGGTGACTTATTTTACAAGTGCGTCCTTCACCACATTTCCTTGAGGAGAAATCTCCTCCCTCACCTCTCCGCACCCAGCACACCCCCACGATCATAGTAAACGCTCAACAAAAGCCTGTTGGGTGAAAGAATCAATGAAGAAATCAATGCGAGGAAAAATAAAACAGGAAAGGTCACCCCCTCCCCCCACCGTCCGGCCCTGGCTTTGATTACCTAGAACTTCCTCTGTCCCTCTGATCACTCACTGCACCGCATCTGGCTACTCAGTCTTCATGCTTCATTTTCCTGTTATTCTTACAAAGCCTCGTAGCCGAGGGACCTTGCCATTCCCTGGGACTCATTTTCCAGAAACCCAGGAGGAAAAATGATAACAGCTGGGCATCTTGCCTCCTCCCTCGCGGGTCAGCACGGTGCTGGGGAAGTGTGACCGCCCCAGGTATCTCGGGCTCCTGGACCCATCCTGGGCCCTTGTCATTCGGGGACTAGCCGCTGGTGGCCCAGCACTCCCACACCTGCTGATGTGCTTTCCCAGAGCTCTCCCAGATCGAATTCGGGAACTGCAATTCCTTTTTTTTCTTTTTAATTTTTTTTAATGTTTTATTTATTTCTGAGAGAGAGAGAGAGAGAGAGAAACAGAATGAGCAGGTGAGGGTCAGAGAGAGAGGAAGATACAGAATCTGAAACAGGCTCCAGGCTCTGAGCTGTCAGCACAGAGCCTGATGCGGGGCTCAAACCCATGAACTGTGAGATCATGACCTGAGCCGAAGTCGGACATGGCTCAGTCGGAACCAACTGAGCCACCCAGGCGCCCCAGAACTGGAATTCCTACAGGAAGAACGGACCACTCGCTTGTGGGTCGCTGGCCCCCGCCTGGCCAGCAGAGCCCCAGCTTTCCAGGCAGCCCGCTGAGGGCTTAGCTCCCACAGAGTGATTAGAAATGAATTCTCTAACCAGTTTTCACTTCAACCGCCCTTTCATATCCATTACCTTTACCTTCAGTTCCTTCCAGCAACTCTGGGACACAAGCGTGGCCGATATTATTATTTCCCTCTTTCATAGAGGAGAAGGCGGCACTCAGAGGCCAGATTGCCGCGTCCAAGTTGGTGCTCAGTGCTGATCTGTGTATTTAAGGCTCTGGGAGCAGGCTTCCTCAAATATTTACTGAGGCGCTTTTATCTGTCCATCACAATGAAACACACTGCAGCGAAGCCAAGCAGCTATCCTTTCTGGAGCGGAAGGCTCATTCTGCAAAGTAGCTCAAGAAATAACTGTAGGTTTAGACAGAGAGACAGACAGACAGATAGGAATCACATGGCGTGGGGCAGAAGAACTCAAAGACCAGACAGAAGAGCTTGCGCTTGGAGCAAGAAGCCTTCCCAGGATGTGAGCGGCAACATCACCGTGTGTTTTAGAAAGATAAACTGGGCAACAGTTAGCGGAATGGTTTGGAGAGAGGGAGAAGGGATTCCGGAAAGCAGGCTAGAAGATGTAGACATCAGTGCTTTTCAGATTTTAACACGCACGCAAATCACCGCAGGTCTTACTAAAATGCACTGGTTCAGGAAGTCTGGGTTGGGCCAAAGAGTGTCCGTCCCTAACTAGCTCCCAGGAAATGCCAACGTTGCTGGTCCACGGGCCCCGCTTTTGTGTCCCAAGGGTTCACGTATTCCGGGTGTCAGGTGTGGGGATCTGGATTTGGGAGCATGTGAACCATGTGTCTGACTCGTTAAGTGTGGCCTGACCGCCAGCTCCTTCAGCGTCACGCAGAATTTGTTAGAAGTGCAGGTTCTCAGGCCCCGCCTAGACCACCTGAATCAGATACTCGGGGTTGGGGCCCAAGAATGTTTGTTTTAAGAAGCCCTCACGGCAGGGGGAGTTCCTATGCATAGTCCAGTTTGAGAACAATGTGCTAAAGAGACTTGGGATATCAAGAGATAGGCTTCAATTCCAAGATACTGGCAGGTCCCATTGCTGGGAAGCCCAAGATGCCTGCTGCAGGGAGCTATATTTGAAGGCCAGGGCCTTCCTGAAACTGTTTGCTGCTGACAAAACTAAGCAGATGCCTGAAATGGGTGGGGGGGGGCCTTCTTTCCCACTAGAACATCCACCTGGTGGCCAAGTGGCTGAGCGCGTTGGAGAAGAAGCTGGAAGAGCATGCTGAGAACAGCCACCCGGAGTTCAGGGTCTTCATCAGTGCGGAGCCGGCACCCTCCCCCGAGGGCCACATCATCCCCCAGGGCATCCTGGAAAACTCCATTAAGATCACCAACGAGCCTCCCACAGGCATGCACGCCAACCTACACAAGGCCCTGGACAATTTCACTCAGGTACAGCCCGGGCAGGGAGGGGAGAAGAGCGCCCCCCCCCACACACCCCCCGAAGAGCTGATTCAACTGGGTTATTAGAACATGCAACTTTCGGGGGTTGGTTGGGGGGGCGAAGGGGCCACTGGGCTCAGAGCAGTGCCCTGTGTGGGCAAAACGTGTTCCCTTTGTGACCGACCTCTTCCCAGTGTCCACGGAGTGCAGCCCAGCTCTCAGTTTTCCTGAGCTTAGGGTCTGCTTTCTTTGGCAAGTGGCACCGGGGACTTCTCCGCAAGTCTACGTGCTAACTAAATATTCCAAGGTGGACAGGGGCAGGTTGCTGGAAATCTAAATGATGTGACACACTGGTCATGCACTGTCTTCAAGCAGGGGGTGGACACTCATGTTCACGTGATTACAGTTGGCATCTGCATGCATCTCGAGTGTCAAGGCCTCAAACAATCCAGGTTTCAGATGCAGGGGGTCGTAATCATATGTTAGGCTCCTAACGCGTGGCCCCCAGGGCGGCAGCAGAGCCTGGGGAACTTGGTAGAAATGCCGATTCTCAGGTTCTACCCTAGACCTGGGGAATCAGAAACTCTGGGGAGGGGCCCAGGAATCTGCGTTCTAACAAGCCTTCCAGAAGATTCCATTGTGTAGTCCACTTTGAGGACACTGCTACAGTGAAACTGGGAAGGGCAGGGCATCAGGCTCAGATGTAGGCTACTACTTACTGGAAGGTCCATTACTGGGAATCCAAGACTCGAGTTGTGAAAGCCAAAGACAGGACCATGGGTACCTGACTCCGTGTGTGAAGAAGCACTTGTCAAATCTGTAGCTCATGCTTTTTTCATCTTCTCCAGAAGGCAGCCTTTCTGGTAGCTTCTCCCTAGGGGAGTTCCACCTTCCTGGGGAGGGGAATACACGAAGGTGTGCGGGCCAGGAGTTTGGGGGCCACGGGGCCACCTTAACGTCCATCTGCACACCAGGCCTCGGTGGATTCCAAAGGGAGGGTTCTAGATCAGTTCTCTCTTAGATCCTCTGTGTCTCTGGCTTCACAGAGCCCCTGCTCCAACTCAACACAAGCCCCAGATGGGTCATCTAGGATCCCTGAAATGGGCCATCCCACAGGACACCTGAGGTCACTAACCCAACATAAACTACGAGGACTAGGGGCCTCTTAGGGCCTGGTTTAACTTAGACTAACATGAAGGGGTTTTGTTCTTATTTTTAAATTTTTATTTATTAAGTTTGAGAGTGGGGAGAGAAGAGGCAGAGTGAGAGGGGGAGGGAGGGAGGGAGAGAGAGAGAGAGTCCCAAGCAGGCTCCGTACCGTCAGCGCAGAGCCTGACGCAGGGATCAAACTCGCATGACCTGAGCCAAAAGTCGGACACTCAGCTGACTGAGCCACCCAGGTGCCCTAACTTGAATGATTTTTTTTTTTTTTTTTTTTACTGAGTGCATGATACCCTTTGTAATATGAGGATCAAGCAGTCCCACTTGGAGAGGAAAAAGCTTCAGAGAAGGAGAAGCAAAACATATCCAGCCTCGTTTTTCACTCCCTTCCTGTCTCAACTCCCAAACCCACTCATAATCTGGAACCAGGAGTCGGGGGACATGGCCAGGAGATTCAGGCTCTTTTCGTTAAGAAACACCCACCCAGTGCAACATGAAGTAAAATTGGTTGCTCTCTTGGGCTTTCTTGCCTTTCTTTTTAGATTTTTTTCCAAAATAAAAAAGTAAGATAAAATAGAATAGAATAAAGTAGCAAAATGATAAAGTAAAATAAAATAAAGCAAAATAAAATATATAAATAAAGTAAAATAAAGCAAAATGATAAAGTAAAATAATACATTTTTCTTCCTAAATGGGCCTTGACCAAACCCCTAGGTACTCTGTACCAGAGGTCAGAACTTCTAAATTTTCTACATGCTATCCTCCACGTCAGGAAAATACACATCCCTGACTTTGAAATCTGTAGCCTTCTTTCCCCGGGAGGCAATAGCTCATTCCAAGCAGAAACATTTCTGCCCAGAAAAGACACTGGGCGGCCCAACGAGGTGAACATACATGATGCCACAGAGCTGTGTATGCCTCAAAATGGTGCAGGTGATGGATTTTATGGTGTGTATTCTACCGGGAATTTTTTTAAAATTAATAACTGAAAAGAAAAAGTCACTGGGATGCAGTTAGTGAGCTCCATCGACAGGCACAGTATGTCAGCTCTTTGGCATTGAGGGTCTCGGGCAGATCCAGGGAGAAAGGCCATAGTTTCCCCCCATGCCCTATCTCCTAATAATTATACAAGATTATCCCTCAGTAGGATTATTATCGTCCCACAGCCGCCTCATGGCTTCATCTTCTCAGCCTCCCATGGACCCTTGTTCTCGGATCTTCTCCCTGCAAACGCCATGTCCAGCCTTGGTTATGAGGCCATTGGGAAGTAACTCCCAAGGGATGCTGGTAACTCCAAGGGAATGGCTATTCTTGTCCCCACCAAGGTGGGTTTTCGGCCATCAAGATCCATCTTCAGTAACTCATTCTGAGAGAGAGAGAGAGATTTCTGGGTATATTCACTGCTCACGAGTGTCTTAATTCCTCATTCTGCTTTCACGGGTGCCCTGAAGCCAAGGCCCCGGTGAACACCCCCTATAATTCACTCTGTTTCTTCAAGCCCTATTTTAACCATTTAGGAGACAAGCTGCAGAACAGACATTTTTTTTTAATATTTTTATTTCTAGGAGAGAGAGAGAGAGACAGTGTGAGCAGGGGAGGGTCAGAGAGAGAGGGAGACACAGACTCTGAAATAGGCTCCAGGCTCTGAGCTGGCAGTCAGCACAGAGCCCGACGCGGGGCTCAAACCCACGAACCGCGAGATCATGACCTAAGCGAAAGTCGGACGTTTAACCGACTAAGCCACCCAGGCGCCCCAGAACAGACCTCTTTTTATTGCTGCTGGCCATGCTGTTCGGGGACGGTTATTTTATCCCGATGTTGTCCGAGTGTGCCAGTGTCGGCGAGTTCCAGCATTTTAACGTATGACCCCCTGGGTTTGTGCTTCGAGGCATTTTTCATCAGGACCCAATTTCTTCAAATGTGTCAAAAATAACGAAGGAGGCATCCTACGTACACAAGTAGGGAACAGCTCCGTCCAGAAAGCGGTTAAGTTCTTGTTCGCACGAGGCAGCGACTTTATCCTCTGTGCCGCATCTGACCGTTCACATCCATGGCTTTGTGCCAAATGTGTACCCAGCAGAGGCACCAGCGGACCCTCACATATCCAGAGAGGGACTGAGACTGCCCTGGGTTCATCGTGGAAAACTCAGACCTCCCGGCAGCCTTAACTGGCCCTGGCTCCTTCGCTTCTCTTGCTCACGTGGGCAAAGTCTGAGGACCAGTTCTTAGAAGAAACGCCAGGACTCAACCCAGTGCAATTTGGGGGAGCTTTGAAAGCGCCTCTCCTGGGCTCTGCCTGCAATATCTTGCTCTTTCCCGATCAAACAGGGTCTCAGAGGAAATTATTGTTACTTCCAAAGGATCTAAGAATTCTTATCCTGCCATCTCTTCAAATGGTACGCTCTCGCCTTCCGCCGTCACCGCCATCCCCCCGGAAATGCGCCGAGCATGACCCCAACGCCCATCGGTCTCTTGCTTTTCATTTCTTCCTTCTGTCCCTTCTTTCATCCCCTCCTCGTGAGCCACGTCTTTCCTCCGGGCCGTATGCTTTGCAGCCAGGACCCCTCTGCGCCCTTGTTTCTCCAGCCGCGTGGCCGGTCCCTCTGCCCAGGTTTACGGTGACGCCACAGCACTCCTCTGGTTCTCTCGTGGCTCTGCTTCCCATCCTATCCCTCCCTCAGCAGCAACCGCAAAACCCCAGGCAGCGATCACACCCATGACGATCCGGTGATGGGCAAGCAAGGCGTGACAAGTGGGGCACCTGGCCAGCTCGTTTGGGAGAGCCTGCAACTCGAGATCTCGGGTCTTGAGTTCAAGCCCCACGTTGGGTGCTGGCATTAAATAAATAGAATTTTTTTTTTTTTAAAAAAAAAGGCAAAGCATAGCAGGAAGGGGAGAAATCCGAGATGATGCTGTAGGAGCCCCCACCCACACCCCAGTACAAAGTGACACTCGTAAGACCCACACGACTCTCAGGACCCCCCACCCTGTCTCCCGTTAGCTAGGCTTGGCCTGTCCGTGGCTGCAAACGTTAACTGTAAGCCTAACCCTGTGATCGCCTGAACCCGAACCTTAACTCAGATTCTAAACTGGAACCCAACCCCTCTGCAAGGTCCCCTGGAACCCCGAGCCCCGAACCCACAACGCCATCTGCAGTCCTTCTGTGGCTCAAAAACCTAACGAGGACATACGGTGACCCTATCCAGCGCGGCTTCCGGCCGCCATAACCCACACGCTGGTCTGTGCTCACGCTGGAGGCAACACTCTCCTTTCAGGACACGCTGGAGATGTGTTCCCGCGAGACGGAGTTCAAGAGCATTCTCTTCGCTCTTTGCTACTTTCACGGGGTGGTGGCAGAGAGAAGAAAGTTTGGGCCACAGGGATGGAATCGCTCCTACCCGTTCAACACTGGGGACCTCACCATGTCTGTGAACGTGCTCTACAACTTCCTGGAGGCCAACGCAAAGGTAAAGTTCCCGGCCAGCGCGGGGGGAGGCGGGGAGGGCCATCTCTGAGAAAGATGATGTCCCATCACAGGGAAATGGGGCGCACACTGGAGATGGGCTACACCCTCTGGGCTGGGAGGAAGGGCCAGCCCAGGACCAAGGCGAGGCCAAGAAGACCATCATGTGAAGATAGCGCCAAGAATGCTCGGGCAACCAAACCCAGTGACTCACGCCTGGTGTGAGTCTTTGTCCCAGGGCTCACCAGACCACCCTGTGCACCTGCAGCATTGAGGGGCATTGTGGACTGGCAGAGGAGACCCCACGCTCACCTGGTACAGGTTCCCAGTTTCATCAGCCAAGACACATCACTTCTCTTGGGGCGCACACTTCCTCACAGGGGGATGGTCTTCCCAAAGTTGAAGCCAAATGCTTCCGACACCGCATCTCCCTCTTTCTCCGTCAGCTACATCCATTTCACAGAAAACTTACACAAACAACCCATGCTCTTCCACTTAAGGGAATGTGTAGACCATCAAGGCTCTTCTAGTTCATGGACCAAACATAGCATCAGCAAGGCCGCCTCCCCTTCCTGGGGGGGCAAATGAATCAGGCCCAGAAACCCTAAGCTATTCCTCTACCTCCAGCTCCAGGGTCCGGGGAAGCTTGTTCCCATAACACCTGGCTTTCCCTAAGTGGTTTCCTGCCCAGCTCCAATATCTTGACGTTGCATGCTCTGTTTCATTCACTTTGAGCTTTGGAAGGAGACCATAAATTAATATGCTAAGTAATGGCAGGAAATTAGACAAGTACCCTGGTCCTTACTTTACTCCATTTGACATTTGCGTATTTAAAGGACTCCTAGGTAAAGCCTGACTTCATTGCCACAGTTAATGACGGTGGAAGACGGAAGGCATATATGCAAAGGGGTTGGCACCTTGCCCCCCTTGCCCATGGACGGAACGTCTCAAGCATTTAACGAGCTCCCAAGCATGGGAGCTAGGGGTATGCAGGGTGCTGGGGTGACTCTGACTGGGTGCTAGGGGTATGCAGGTGAAGAAAGCATTGCTCCTAATCTTGAGAGGCATCCCGTCTCGTGACTTACCCTCTGCCCACACATCAGGGCGGCCCCAATGTCTGTGCGGAGGTCTTTCTTCCCCGTGTCTCAGGTCCCGTACGATGATTTGCGCTACCTCTTCGGCGAGATCATGTATGGAGGGCACATCACAGATGACTGGGACCGGAGACTCTGCAAGACCTATCTGGAGGAATTCATCAGACCAGAAATGCTGGAAGGGGGGCTGTGTCTGGCGCCCGGGTTCCGTCTCCCGGGCAACCTGGACTATATTGGTTACCATCAGGTAAGGCTCTGCTCATACGGGACCTGGGTCTTCTTCAAGTCTGTCCTAAAGGACCAGGGTGGTCACCCAGGGCCAGGGAGGAATGACCTATAGAACAGAGCTCAGGGGCTCCTGGAACGCTCACTTGGTTAAGCGTCCAGCTTCAGCTCAGGTCATGATCTCGTGGTGTGTACATTTGAGCCCCTCCCCCCACCCCCGTCGGGCTCTGTGCTGACGGCTCAGAGCCCAGAGCCTGCTTCCAGTTCTGCATCGACTTCTCTGTCAGCCCCCAACCCCTGCTCACAGTCTGCCTCTATCCTTCAATCAATCAATCAATCAATCAATCAATAAACATCCAAAAAAAATTGTAATAAAAAAAAGAACAGAGCTCATACAGAGCGTGGTTCTCAGCCCCAGGTCTGCCCTGTTCGATCTGAGAGCTGTAGGATGCCTAGCCTCAAATTGGTGATACAATTGGGCTTTTGGAGATCTTTTCTATTCTTGATGTTTGGTTCAATAATTCTATTTGTTGCTCTTTTTTCCACAAAGAACATCTGGGGATTTCATTAGATTGCTTTCATCCAAGATATTGACAAAGCCATTAAGAACAAAAGTCCAGGTTAAGATCTTAGCCAACTTTGGGTAAAGTTTGTTAGTGATTCTAGATATCTTCAGAGGGACACGAGCTTGTGGGCAGATCACCTACCCCTCCTGTTCTCTGCAGGCCTCTGTGAACACAGACACACATGCCCATGTGTGCATACACACATTCCCAGGAAGCTCTTCTGAGTTCTCATTTCACTGTGACCACAGCTATTTTTTGTTTTTAATGTTTACGTATCATTGAGAGACAGAAAGACAGAGCATGAGCAGCGGAGAGGCGGGGAGACTTAGAATCTGAAGCAGGCTCCAGGCTCTGAGCTGTCAGCACAGAGTCCGACGCAGGGCTTGAACTCACAAACTGTGAGATCATGACCTGAGCTGAAGTCGGACGCTCAACCAAATGAGCCACCCAGGCGCCCCCCACAGCTATTTTTAAATTTTTGTTTAATGTTTTATTTATTTCTGAGAGAGAGACAGCATGAGCAAGGGAGGGTCAGAGAAAGAGGGAGACACAGAATCTGAAACAGGCTCCAGGCTCTGAGCTGTCAGCACAGAGCCCAGTGCGGGGCTCGAATCCACGACCTGTGACATCATGACCTGAGCCGAAGTCGGACGCTTAACCGACTGAGCCACCCAGGTGCCCCCCTCAAAGCTATTTTTAAAGGGCTCGTCTTTGTCCATTTAGCCTGCCATGGAAGATAGATTAAAAGATAATTTTTTAAAAATCTTTGCTGCTTGAAATTGAACATGCCTAAAATAACTTTGAATACCAAATATAAAGGAAATACCAGTCGAGATGGTAACGACAAACTTAAAAAATACTTTTCTTTGAACTCATAAAATTTAAAAAGGTAAGGTGTCGGAGTCATTCAGTCCAGAAAACTTGGACCTATGAAAAGAAATTTAAAACACTAAGACTTTTTAAAGAAAATAAGAGGAATATGGGGTGGGTGGGGGGATGGGCATTAGAGAGGGCACTTATCAGAGTGAGTACTGGGTGTCGTATGTAAGAGTTGAATCACTGGGTTCTTGTCCTGAAGCCAAGACTACACTTTATGTTAACTAACTTGACTTTAAATTTAAAAAAAAAAGGAATATTTTTAAACTACTTGACCAAAAAAGGCTTCAGGGCTTTAGGCAAGAAATTTGTGCAAGAGCACCCCCTAGCGTCCACGGGGCAGTTCAGCAAGAGGCTGGAGCCAGAAATGGGCAAAACCAGAGTGGTTTGCACACTTCAAAACAAATGAGGAAGATTTTCTTTACACCTCTCTTTTTTTGGATGTTTATTTTTGAGAGAGAGAGAGAGAGAGAGAGAGAGTGAGTCTGGGAGCNCTTTACACCTCTCTTTTTTTGGATGTTTATTTTTGAGAGAGAGAGAGAGAGAGAGAGAGAGTGTGAGTCTGGGAGCGTCAAAGAGGGAGACATAGAATCTGAAGCAGGCTCCAGGCTCTGAGCTGGCTGTCAGCACAGAACCCGATGTGGGGCTCGAACCCACAGACCGTGAGATCATGAGCTGAGCTGAAGTCAGACGCTCAACCGACTGAGCCACCGAGGCGCCCCTTTCCATCTCTCTTTAATCTGCCAGTTAAGGGATGGAGTGTCCCAGGGGCTGGAAGAAATAGAAAAATAAACACACAAGTTTGCCTTTAAGGAATGAGCAATCTTTCACTTAGACTAGAGAATGCTCCACCAAGAAATCATCAAAATCAAATTAGGAACCACCCTCGAGGGGCACTTTCTGACTGCATAGTGGAAAGAACTAGAAGAAGGACCCCTCAAAACATTCGGAGAGGAAAGTGAGCCTTCCAAGCTGGAGATGGCCATTGCGGGGCCCAGCCTAACCGACCACAGGGATGCGCTGTTTGGATGGCACAATTTAAAAAAATTTTTGATTCGAGTAATTTTGCCAGAGGCAGTAATTCCCCGGTTATCAGCAAAACTCGATCACACATTTCTTTTGCATCTGTGGTTCCACGTTTGCATTTAGGTCTGTCGTCTCTGATTTAGATCCATGGAGCGGGGAGAGGAGGAGTTTAAGGGCAAGGGGGGTCGGGATCCTGGGAGGGCTTGAGCGGAATGCCAGGAAGGGATCAGCATTTCCGAAGGACCCTGAGAAGTCCTCGTGTGCGCAGGGACAGGTGTAGACCACGGAGCAGGCTAGGCTCGAGACACATAAAGTCCTCCAAGCCTCCTGAAAAGGAGCGTGGACCCCTGGGCGTGGAAGTTCTGGAACACCGGCCTGGCACGCAGACCCAGATGGTGTCAGGGCGAGGCCGGCCGGGGATGTGCGCCAGCGGGCGGAGCGCGCGCCCGGGGCGCAGGGGCTGGCGAGAGGGCGGAGTTGGCGAGAGGGCGCGGGGGCGCGCNGGGGCCCAGGGCTTGGGGAGGGGGCGTGGGGGTGTGCGCCGGGGCGCAGGGATGGGCGCGGGGGCGCGTCAGGCCCGCTGCGTCCCCCAGAGCGGGAGGCGTGAGACCCGGGTCGCCTGCGGTCGCGTGAGCGTGCCCCTGACTTGCAGTACGTAGATGCCGAGCTGCCCGCGGAGTCGCCCTACCTGTACGGCCTGCACCCCAACGCCGAGATCGGCTTCCTGACGCAGACCTCGGAGAAGCTCTTCCGCACGGTGCTGGAGCTGCGGCCGCGGGACGGCCACGCCGGGGACGGAGCAGGGGCCTCGAGGGAAGAGAAGGTGCGTGGAGGGGGGACTCAAGT
>NW_027533258.1:6544069-6580163 GCF_008692635.1 Crocuta crocuta | reverse complement strand
CGCCTCGACCGCCACGCTGCTGCTCCGCCTAAATCACGGGAAGCCCCTGCCGTTGGGGTTAGTGGATTGCTTTTCTTTCTTTTTTTTTCTTTCTTACTTATTTTTGAGAGAAAGAGAGTGTGCGTGCTGGGAAGGGGCAGAGAGAGACGGGGAGAGAGGATCCCAAGCAGGCGCCACGCTGCCAGTGTGGGGCCCGATGCGGGGCTCGAACTCGGGAACCGTGAGATCATGGGCTGATCTCACCAACACATGAAGAGTTCTTACATGTGGAGGACGAGGGGACAGAAGAGGGGGACAGACGGACACAAAAGAAATTCACGCAGTTATAGAAGGGCCGGTAAACATAGCACAGGATTATCAATGTCCCTCCTTCAGTGACTAAATGAAGGTATGTGAAATACCATTTTCCACCTAATGGTAAAGAGTTTTAGAAGTGACAGTATCAAGGGGCACCTGGGTGGCTCAGTGGATTGAGTGTCTGACTCTTGATTTCAACTCAGGTCATGATCCCAGGGTGGTGGGATCAAGCCCTGCAACAGGCTCTGCACTGAGCATGGAGCCTGCTTGAGATTCTCTCCCCCCACACACACCCCTCAAGCACACTCGCTCGCTCTCAAATAAAATACATTTAAAAATAGGGGCGCCTGGGTGGGTCAGTCGGTTAAGCATCCAACTTCAGCTCAGGTCACGATCTCACGGTTCGTGGGTTCGAGCCCCGCGTCGGGCTCTGTGCTGACAGCTCAGAGCCTGGAGCCTGTTTCAGATTCTGTGTCTCCCTCTCTCTCTCTCTGCCCCTCCCCCACTAGTACTGTCTCTCTCCCCCAAAAATAAAACATTAAAAATTTTTTAATAAAATAAAAATTAATTAAAAGTGACAGTATCCAACAGTGAGGACACAAGAAAACAGGCATTCTCCGTTTGGTGGGGGCCTAACCTCCAGAGTAACAGCTACTAAAATTTAAAGTGTTTGTACTTTTTACCCATAATTCCGTTTCTAGGAATTCAACCAGTCCACAGATTTCATGTATGTTTATTTATTACAGGACTGTCTGCAGTTGTACAAGCGATAAACAGCCCAAGTATCCATCCAGAGGGAAGTGACACCTTACGTTATGGCGTACCAAAACAGCAACATATATCATATACTATTATATGTAGATATGCTATTTATTATATATATGACAGCATATATCTAAGATATATACTGTTGGGAAAAAATGAGGCACATCCACATGTACTAACAAGAGAGCATGTCCAGGATTTACTGGAAGGTGAAGAGCAGCTGTGATATGACTCCATTAGTGATAGATGGAGAGAGGGGAGAGTGAGGAGGGAAGACAGGACAGACAGACAAAATTGTGCGTGGGTGGGTAATGGATGGATGCTTACATGCGCTAGAGGACACCTGCAGGGATTATAAACAAGCAAAATAACCACTAAGAGTGATTTCCCCCCACCTTGAGTGAAGAATTGTGAGAGGATTTTGCTCCTAATGAGTATCTATAATGCTTAGATTTTTATGGTAAGCGTAGATTTAGTTCTCAAAAAGGAAAACGAAAAGGCAGAGAAGTTTGCTGGTGGAGACGATCAGACCACCTCCCTGGCAGCCCGCTCCTCCCGTCGCACGGGCCCGTGGGCTTCTCCGTGTCTGTGCACCCGCCCCCTTCCCTGGCAAGCCTCCTCGTCCGCAGGCCTGGCCTCTAGTTCCTTCTCGGCCTCATCAGGACACGGGAGAACTTTCTCCACGTCCAGTGTATTTTGGGGACAGCGCCTCCAGACTGCCTTTTCATCTCTTTGTGCGTAATGTCCGATATAGGGCTGTTCCTTCAAATTCAGCTCCGGTGATAGAAATAGGATGTGATTGTAGGCATTTGTCTGCTACCCCCGGCAGCAGCTTTCAGGTAAAATTCCATTCTGGTTTTTGCTGTGACGGCACCAGAGGCCCCTTTGTGAGAGGGAGATAAGGTTTTACTTTCCCTTTTCAGACATCAGCTCTTTCCCTACAGAACGCATTGTGCGTTCACAATGCAAGGCAGGGTGAATATTAATAATATTAATAATCCTTTCTGTGGTCCTGTATAGCTTTCAGACGCTGCCACATCCATCCGTTCACTCAATTTGATCTCTGCATCAGCCCTGGGACTTGGGGGAGAGGGGGCAGGTGGAGAAAGACGCTCCTGGAAATTTTTATAGATAAAAAGATTGAGACCTAGATGGCTTGCTTACACTCGCAAGTCGGGTAACACACAACAACGGAACGGTATTAGCCTCCAAGCGCTTGCCCCAGAATAACCCAGGATCTGAGCGCCAAGTTCCACTTTCCCCAGGGGTCTGGCTCCCCTGGTCTGATGATTAGCTGATGGCTCATGCGGTCAAAGGAAGCGTGGGGCTGGGGAGGAAATTCATATGACAGATGGGGATCTATCCCCAGGGTCTGTCCAGGACCCAAGGACAGAAACCGCAGGGCGGCCTCACGGAAACTCCGAAGGGAGTGTGTGAATATGTATGTATGTGGTGCAAGTACAGAATGCAATGGCCGGGGGTGGATGGCGGGTGTCTTCACCGCCGTATCGCAGCCGCATGGAGGCCTGGAGGGTTAGAACCCCTTCTTCAGCCTGTGCTTCCTGTTGTGGGGCAGGTCAAGGTCCTCCTAGAAGAAATACTGGAGCGAGTGACGGACGAGTTCAACATTGCGGAGCTGATGGCCCGCGTGGAGGAGCGCACCCCCTATGTCGTGGTGGCCTTCCAGGAGTGCGAGCGGATGAACACCCTCACCAGAGAGATCCAGCGCTCACTGAGGGAGCTGGACCTCGGCCTAAAGGTACGGTGGCTGAGGTCCTGATGGGAAGGTCCTATGTCCAGAGGACACAGCCTTGGGGAGAGGGGGCTCCCGTGGACTGGGGTGCTGGAGGGTCGTCCTATAGCGATCCGAATGCCCAGGAAGGGGTCGCTCCCAGACGCCAGGGTCTGGCTACGCTGTAGGGAGGCCAAGACTCAAGGTTCTGAAGCGTGAAGCTGTGACTGTGGGAATGAGACAGGCTGGCTTGTGAGCGCAGGGAGCCGCCCCAGGAGACCACACTCCGAGGGGCAAGAGCCCGGTGTCTTCTGCTGACGAAGGGTAAGTTGCTTTCGTGGGGGGCAAAATAGCGCCGGATAAAAATACAGGCTCTAGCGGCACCGGGGCAGCTCAGCTGGTTGAGCGTCCAACTCTTGACTTCAGCTCAGGTCACGGTCTCCTAGTTTGTGAGTTTGAGCCCCGTGTCGGGCTCTGTGCTGACAGTGCGGAGCCTGCCTGGGATTCTCTCTCTCCCTGCTCCCTCTCTCAAACAAATGAACATCTAAAAACAAAAAAGTACAGGTTCTAGAACTAGACTGTCCTGGGGTCACCTTCCTTGCCCTGTGGCCTTAGTGAAGTGACTTACGCCTCACGGTGTCTCAGCTGCTTCGCCTGTAGACCAGGCATCATGATCCTGCTCCGTAAGGCTTTGGGGAAGGATTAAATAAGTTAAATCACCTAGAATGATTTTTTTTTAATGTTTGTTTATTTTTGAGACAGAGGGAGACAGAGAATCTGAAACAGGCTCCAGGCTCTGAGCCGTCAGCACAGAGCCCGATGCGGGGCTCGAACACACGGACCTCGAGATCAT
The DNA here is from genome assembly GCF_008692635.1 of Crocuta crocuta. NCBI lineage: Eukaryota > Metazoa > Chordata > Mammalia > Carnivora > Hyaenidae > Crocuta > Crocuta crocuta. Next base: position 6,576,516 of record NW_027533258.1, on the reverse strand, counting down.
GACCTGAGCCGAAGTCAGACACCCAGCCAACTGAGCCACCCAGGTGCCCCTCACCTAGAATGTTTAGAATGACCCCTAGCATGTAGCAAGTACCCCCCAAAATATTCACCGATGCCTTTTACGGCCCCATCGGGGGAAAGGAAAGAATTTTTTCATCTTTGACAATGTCAGGGTTGGATGAAAGATCCAAGATACTGCACACAGGCTCTGCCTCCGTCCTGAGCAGTGAAAGAGGCTGCTGTTTCTGCCCCAGTTACTGAAACAAGTTTACTTTACGTGCCAGCAGAGAATGGGGTCAGGGGCTGGCGCGGACCCTGACGGATGAGCGCCATCATGACCGCACACCTCGACGACAGGTGAAGGGGAGGGCATGCTACCTTTCAGGCGCGGAGGCAGGGGACGGCTGCCCGTTCACGCTGGCACTGTCAGAGGAGAAGGTGGCAGTGGGCATGCAGCCAGGCCTGGGCTCCGGGGCGTGACCTGCTGCAGCCTGGGGCACGGCTCTCGGAGTCACACAGCCACGGTCACAACAGCTGTGCATTTTGTCACAAGTAGTCACGTAGAAAGTGTGAAACAGCCTGCAAAATCTACGTTACTGGGCTTTTTTTTTTTTTTTAATCCGCCCCACACCCCATCTGCCTACCGGTTTAGATGGAGGGAAATGAGGAGAAAGGACGGACAGAAAGGCATGTTGAAGACAGTATTTGGACATGTTTCCAAATTACATGCCAGCGTGCGATCAAACGACATGCAGAGTTTTATAGAACAGTGTCGAATGTGAATAAGGACTCGGCCCGTCACATTATGCGGCTCCGTGACCATGGAACGTGGGTCTCTCTCAGTAATTACCTCCAGGAGCTTTGCTGCAGCCTTAGTTTATCAAATCCGTGCAATTTGTGCAGTCTGCTTGCCCATCCATCTTCCGATCCATTCAGTCATTTTTCTTCCAAGAGCCGTGGCTGTGGCTGGGTGTCACGAATCCCGGCCTGTGCCTGCGCGGAGAGGGAGGGGTGGGTGAGGACATCCGCCTCGAGCATGGCTGCCTGGTGAGCGCCCCGGGTGGGTCTGAGCAGGGAGACTGAACGGGGGGCCTTCCTCTCCAGGGGAGCTCACAGGCAGACCTGGCACAAGGCGCACAGAGAGACGTGGGAGGAGGGGGCTGGGGACAAGTAGGAGAACCTTCTAGAGGGTCCAACAGAGGAACCCTAGCCCCGTCCTAAGAGGTACCTGCTTCGGCCGGAGCAGAGGGTCCACGCAGGTAAGTGGGAGTATGGTGAGTTTCAGAAGGCGGGGACAGAACACTGACCCCCAAGCGGCCAGGACAGCTGTGTGCTTGTGGCCTTTGTCTCCTGGTCCCTCTGGGAGCTGGAGAACAGACATGTGATTTTTAAAATTTATTTATTTATTTTGAGGGGCGCCTGGGTGGCTCAGTCGGTTAAGCGTCCGAACTCGGCTCAGGTCATGATCTCACAGTTCGTGAGTTCGAGCCCCGTGTCAGGCTCTGTGCTGAGAGCTCAGAGCCTGGAGCCTGCTTCCGATTCTGTGTCTCCCTCTCTCTCTGACCCTCCCCTGCTCATGCTGTCTCTCTCTCTCTGTCTCTCGGAAATAAATAAATAAAACATTTTTTAAAAGTTTATTTATTTTGAGAGAAAGAACAGGAGGGACAGAGACAAAGAGGGAGAGAGAGAGTCCCAAGCAGACTCCATCCACACTGTCAGTGCAGAGGCCGATGCGGGGCTCGAACCTACGAACTGTGAGATCATGACCTGAGCCAGTCTCATTAGGACGGGCCCCCAGACTGGCCTGGCCGCCTCTGTGTTTAAGCTGCAGGCAGGTGACCCTTGGGACGGGCCATCTGTGAAGCACAGAATTAGGACAAGTCGGTGGAAGAAGGTGGTGAGGTGAGGGGCCGAGNCACTCGGCTCCCGGCTTCCCTCCCCGGACGCTGCAGGGACAGCAAGTCGGGCTCTGGGGACCAGCTCACCGGGCAGGGGCTTACAGGAGACTCTGAAGTTCCCCTTCGGGCCACCCCTTCCTCTGGGGCACAGTCACTTTGACGTCCTGAGAGTGGTACAGGTGGCGCAAGGGAGGACAGAGGGCCACTCACACCACCCAGCACACCCGACCCAAGTGCTCTGCCCCGACTGGGCCCCACAGTTAGGAGACGTCTAACTTTTTAAATCATGAAGTCAATACTCTTTTAGCATTGGGATTCTCCCTCTCCTTTTCCCTCTCTCTTAAAATAAATGAACTTTGGCGGGGGGGGAAAAAGACCTCCCAAGCTGACTGGTCAAAGGTGCTGACTCCCACCAACCAAATGCACAAAAGTCTGACGTACAGAACTCCCAAAGGCCAGTTTCTTTCTTTACAGTAACAGCTAGGCATAACTTTCAAGGAGCCATATATGGAAGCCAGTGGGCCCAGGAAATCCTCTGCCTGGGTAGAAAAACTACACAAGAAGCCCAATTCCTAGATCTGTACTGTCTACGGTAGCAACCAACGACAGGCTAGCACTTAAAATGTGACTAGTCCACGCGGAGATGTCCCATAAGCAGAAATGAAAGACCGTGTTTAGGAAAGAGGCTGGGACGCTCACCTCACCCACAGCTACAACCAGGTAACACGCACTGTGTAAACAACCCAGAAAATGACCCGAAGACGGGACAGAACAGACTCCACAACTAAAGGGGAAGAGGCCCCATCAAAGAGGGTAGGAAGGACACAGATGCAGTGCGGGGAACGGGGAGAAACAGCCTGTCACACGGGGGGCACTCACAGTGGGGACAAACCCCCGTAGCACCTGGCCGGGAAAACCAGAGGGTTCAAGTTACGGGACCTCTTACGACGACCAGTGGGACTTAAAAACCTACAATTTTGAAAATCAGCAGGCTCAGCTGTGGGCTCTGGGAGAACCGGAGGCCAAAAGGAAACTCAGTCCCTTAAAGAAACAGGACCAAAGACCGCCTGTGCAGCTGCACCATCTACGCGGCGTTTGAAAAATGCCTGGGGCGTGGGGAGAGTTATTTACTAATCTCAGAGCGCGTCCGGAGGGACAGAGGCCCTGGAAGGACTCCTCCAGGGACAGAGTAGCTGCCAAGTGCCATTTCCCTCCCCCGCCTTCCAGCATAAACCCAAGGCCACCTGCCAGAAGCAGCACTGGGACATTTACTACCTCATTCTCACGCGGTGTGCCACCGCCTCAGTCCCGCGCTGCGAGTCCCCTTCCCCAGGGGACCAGCGCAAACCTTGCTAAGACCCTGTCTCGCCCAGCTGGCACACTCTGAAGACCCACCCCTCCAACCCGGCTGGCCTAAGTCCCGGGGGAGGTGGCAAGTCCCTTGTCGCAGAGGACCGACACACAGGAGGAGGAAGAGGAGGAAGCACAAAGGCAGTAACATTAGCTGTATCTAGAAAAATCGTTCAAGGGAGTCACAAGAGAAAAGGATGACCCCACATACCTAAAATACGTGGAAGAAAGGAGTAAAAGTTTAGTGCTTTTATTCCTGCATGCCGAAGATGTTATAAACAAACCTAATGGTAACCACAGGTCAGAACCCAGTAGAAGAGCAAGACATGGAGAGAAAGGAATCCAAACCTATTACTAAAAAAAGCCAACTTATAGTGAGAAAATGGGAAGAAAGGAACAGAGAAGGAATACAAATACAACCATAAAACAAGTAACAAAATGGCAATAAATACATACATACCTGTCAATTATTCTTTGAATGTAAATGGACTAAAATCCAATCAGATTTCTTCTCCAATCAGAAGGCATGGGGTGACGGAATGGATAAGAAAACAAGATCCCATCTATATGCTTCCTATAAGACATTCATTTCAGACCTAAAGACGCATACAGATTCAAAGTGAAGGGATGGAGGGATGCCTGGGTGGCTCAGCCAGTTAAGCAAAGTGAAGGGATGGAGAAGCATTTACCCTACAAATGGATGTGAAAAGAAAGCTGGGGTAGCAAAACTTATATTGGACAAAATAGACTATGAAATAGGCTGTAATAAGAGACAAAGAAGGACATTAAATATTCAGGGGACAATTCAACAAAAAGATGTAACAATTGTAAATTTTTCTGCACCCAACATGGAGGCACCCAAATACAAAAAACAGTTAATAACACATTAAAAAAAAAAAAAGTAACCAATAGTAATACAAAAATAGCAGGGACCTTTAAAGACCCACTTACATCAATGGAAAGACCATCCAAACAGAAGGTTAACAAGGAAATATAGTGGCTTTGAAGGACACACACACACAAAGGAGGGTGTGGGTACCTGGGTGGCTCACTGGGTTAAGTGTCCAACTTCGGCTCAGGTCATGATCTCAATGTTCGTGGGTCCGAGCCCCACGTTGGGCTCTGTGCTGACAGCTCGGAGCCTGGAGCCTGCTTCTGATTCTGTGTCTCCCCCACTCACACTCTGTGTGTCTCCAAAAATAAACAAACATTAAAATTGTTTTTAGAAAAGAAGGAAGGTAGAAAAACACATTGGACCAGATGGATTTCACAGATATATTCAGAACATTCCATTCTAAAATAGCAGGATACACATTCTTTTCGAGTGCACATGGATTACATATTAGGCCACAAAATAAGTCTCAGCAAATTCAAAAGGATCGAAGTCATACCATGTATCTTTTCTGGCCACAATGCTATGAAACTAGAAATCAGCTATAAGAAAAAATCTGGAAAGAGCACATATACATGGAGGTTAAGTGACATGCTACTAAACAGCGAATGTGTCAACCAATAAATCAATGAGAGATAAAAAAAATACATGGAGGTAAATGCAAATGAAAGTACAATATAGTCCAAAATCTTTGGGATGCAGCAAAAGTGGTTTTAAGAGGGAAGTTTATAGCAATACGGGCCTATCTGAAGAAGCAAGAAAAATCTCAACCTAACCGTACACGTAAAGTAGCTAGAAAAAGAACAGACTAGAAGAAGTAAAGAAATAATAAAGATTAGAGGAGAAATAAGTCAAAATTTGAAAAAAAAAACAAAAAACAATAGAACAGTTCAACGAAACCAGGAGCTGGTTCTTTGAAAAGATCAACAAAATTGATAAACTTTTAGCGAGACTCACTTAAAAAAAAGACAGAGAAAGAGGACGCAAAGGAAATCAGAAAGGAAAGAGGAGAGGGCCTCTTTGGGGACTCAGTCAGTTAAGCATCTGACTCTTGATCTCAGCTCAGGTCTTGATCTCAGGGTTGTGAGTTCAAACCCTATGCCGGGCTCCATGGTGGGCGTGTAGCCTACTTAAAAAACAAAAATGAAAAAGGAGAACTAAAAACTGACACCTCAGAAATAAAAAGAATTATTAGAGAGTATTATGAAAAACTATATGCCAGCAAATTGGACAACCTAGAAGTAATGGATAAATTCCTAAGAGTGTATAACCTCCCAAATCTGAATCCGGAAGAAACTGAAAATTTAAACAGACTATATCAGCAATGAAATGGAATCAGTAATCAAAAAACTCCCAGAAAAACAAAAGTGCAGGACCAGATGGCTGCTCAGGTAAATTCTACCAAACATTAAAAGAAGAGTTAATACCTATTCTTCTCAAACTATTTCAAAAAATAGGAGAGAGAAGAAAACTTCCAAATTCACTTTATGAGGCCAGCAATACCCTGATACCAAAACCAGATAAAGACACTACATAAAGAACTATAGGCCAATATCTCTGATTAGCAGAGATGTGCAAAACTTCTTAACAAAATATTAGAAAACTGAATGCAACAATACATTAAATAAATCATTCACCACAATCAAGTGGGATTTAATCCTGAAATGCAGGAGTGGTTCAATATTCACAAATCAATCAACATGACACTTGACATAAATAAGAGAAAGGATAAAAACCACATGATCCTTTCTGTAGATGCGGGAAAAGCACCTCATAAAGTACAAACTACATTCGCGATTTAAAAAAAAAAAAAAAAAACTCTCCACAAAGTAGGGTTACAGGAAACCTACCTCAATATAATAAAGGCCATATATGAAAACCTCAGCGCTAACATTATCCTCAGTGCTGAAAATCTGACAGCTTTCCCCCTAGAGTCAGGAACAAGAGGAAAGTGTCCACTCTCCTCCCCACTTTTATTGAACATAGTACTGGAAGTCCTAGCCACAGCAATCAGACAAGAAAAAAATTTAAAGGCATCCAAACTGGTAAAGAAGTAAAACTTTCACTATTTGTAGATAATATGATACCATAGGTAGAAAACACTAAAGGGGCACCTAGATGGCTCAGTTGGTAGAGCGTGAGACTCCTCAGGATCATGTGTTCAAGCCCTATGTTGGGTGTGGAACCTACTTGAAGATTAAAAAAATAAAAAGGGATACCTGGGTGGCTCAGGCAGTTAAGTGTCTGACTCTTGATTTTGGCTCAGGTCATGATCTCATGGTTGGTGAGTTTGAGCCCTGCATCAGGCTCTGTGCCAAGCCCACTTGGGATTCTGTCCCCACCTCTCTCTGCCTTTCTCTTGCTTGTTCTCCACTACTCTCTCAAAAATAAACATTTGAAAAAAATCTAAAAAAAAGAAAGAAAAGAAAGCCTTAAAGACTTCACCAAAAAACTGCTAGAACTGATAAACAAATTCAGTAAAGTTGCAGGATACAAAATCAATGTACAGAAATCTGTTGCATTTATATACACTAATAATGAAGCAGCAGAAAGAGAAATTAAGAAAACAATCCCACTTATAACTGCATCAAAAATAACAAGATACTTAGGGATAAACTTAGCTGAAGAGGTGAAAGACCTGTCATCTACAAACAATAAAACATTTATGGAAGAAATTGAAGATGACACAAACAAATGGAAAGACATCCCATGATCATGGATTGGAAGAAGAAATATTGTTAATGTCTGTACTATCCAAAGCAATCTACAGATTTAATGCAATCCCTATCAGCATTGTTCACAGAACTAAAACAAACAATCCTAAAGTTTGTATGGAACCACAAAAAAAAAAAAAAAAAAAAAGCTGGAGGTATCACAATTCCAGATTTCCAGTTATATTACAAAACTGAAGTAATCAAAACAGTATGGTACTGGCACACAGACACAGAGATTAATAGAACAGAATAAAAAGCCCAGAAATAAACCCATGATTATATAGTCAATTAACCTTCAACAAAAGAGGCAAGAATATGCAATGGGAAAAAACCTCTTGGTGATGGGAAAACTGGACAGTTACAAAAGAATGAAACTAGACACTTTGTAAGGCCATGCACAAAAATAAGCCCAAAATGGATTAAGGATTTCAATGTGAGACCTGAAACCATTAAAAAAATAAACAAAACCCAGAAGAGGACACAGGCAGAAACTTCTCTGACATTAGCCGTAATGATAACTTTCTGGATATGTCTCAGAGGCAAGGAAAACAAAAGCAAAAATAACTATTGGGACTTCATGAAAATAAAAAGCTGCTGCACAGCGAAGGAAACAATCAATAAAAGTGAAGGACAACTTACTGAAAGGGAGAAGATATTTGTCAATGACATAACTGATAAAGAGTTAGTGCCCAAAGTATATAAAGAACCTTTACAAGTCAACGCTTAAATAATCCAATTTAAAAATGGGCAGGGGCCTGGGTGGCTCAGTTGGTTAAGGTTAAGTATCCGACTTGATTTCGGCTCAGGTCATGATCTGTGTGTGGGGTAGAGCCCCATGTTGGGCTCTGTACTGTCAGCATGAAAACCTACTTGGGATTCTCTCTCTCCCTCTCTCTCCAATTGCACGTGCTCACTCTCTCTCTCTCTCAAAAATAAATAAAACCTCAAAAAAATTGTCCAGAAGACATAAACAGACGTTTCTCCAAAGATGACACACAGATGGGCCAAAAGACACATGAAAAGATGCTCAGCACCACTCATCAGCAGGGAAATGCAAATCAAACCACAGTGAGGTATCACCTCACATCTATCAGAATGGCTAAAATCCAAAACACAAGAAACAATGTCGAGTAAAAGGAACCTTCGTGCCCCTGTTGGTGGGAATGCAAATTGGTGCAGCCACTGTGAAGCAGTATGAGGGTTCCTCAAGAAATTCAAGACAGAATTACCCTATGATCCAGTAATCTCACTACTGGGCATTTACCCAAAGACTATGAGAACACTCATTCGAAAAGAGATGTGCACCCCTATGGTTACTGCAGCACTATTTATAAGTAGCCAATTTATGGAAGCAACCCAAGTGTCCATTAATAGAAGAGTGGATAAAGAGGATGTAACACACACGCACACTAGAATATTACTCAGCCATAAAAAAAAAAAAAAAGAAATCTTGCCATTTGCAGCAACGTGGATGGATCGAGGGGGTATAATGCTAAGTGACATAAGTCAGAGAAAGACATACGGTATGATTTCACTCATATGTGATATTTAAGGAACAAAGAGAAAAGAAACCAACGAAAGAACAGACTCCCCCTACAGAGAACACACTGATGGTCACCAGAGGGAAGTGGGGGGGGGGGGGATGGGTGACAGAGGAGAAGGGGATAAGAAAACATTTATCATGATGAGCACTGAGTAATGTAGAGAAGTGTTGAATCACTACAGCGCACACCAGAGACTAATATAACACTGTATGTTAACTACACTGGAATTAAAGGAAAAATTTTCCATGAAGAAGTAAAAATAGACAACACATTTCAATGATATAAGACAAAAACATATAAAATATCCTATTAATTTGTATATTAACTACATATTAGAATATTTGACATTTTAGATACATTAAGTTAAATGAAATACAGTATGAAAATTAAGTTCATCTGAGCCTTTTTAAGGTTTTACACATGGCTATGAGAAAATGTAAAATCACACACATGGCCCACACGTGCAGCTTGCGTGATATCGCGTTGGGGCAGTGCCCTCCAGTGGGAGCCATAACCAGCCTAGACTCTGGGTGGGGCAGGGAGTCGTTCTTGATCACACAAATACTTTTTTAATATATATTTTTCAAGTTAATTTATTTATTTTGAGAGAGGGCAAACAGGGGAAGAGCAGAGAATCCCAAACAGGCTCTGCACTGTCAGCACACGGAGCCCGAGGCGGGGCTCGAACTCACAAACTGTGAGATCACGACCTGAGCCAAAATCAAGAGTCAGATGCTCAACCGACCGAGCCATCGGCACCCCTGATTGTTCAAATGTAGGACAGCAGACTCTTTTCTCTGTGTTCCCAGTGGCTAATAGGAAAGATGTGTTTCTAAATACGTGAAAGATGCTCACACCGAAGTCCAGCTATCTCACTGGGAGAAGTGCTCGCTCTTTACTCAGAGCCACTGTGTGCTGACTTCCCGTGCAGAGCTGATGGGGGGGCTTGCTTTGGCCCTTTAACAACTTCCGGTCACCACTCATGGGGTGGGGTGCACCCTGGCCCATGTGCCTCCTGTCTTCCGGCACTCCCTCAGAATCCCTCAGAACAGCCATCTGGGCGTGCCCCTGCCTCCCTCAGTCTGGAAGTCAGACCGGAAGGGCCCATATCATTTCTGCTTCCCCCCGTCTCCTCACCTCCTGTGCTTCACACAAATTAAAGCTGGTTGCAGAGACCATTTTCACAGGGAAGAGAAACGCAGACAGGAACGGGCCATCAGCACGGGGTGCGCTCTGAAGCCCCTCGAGAGGGAGTCCGTGTTTTCTCTGGAGTTTTCTTCTTGTGGACTCCTGACCTGTAAGCAAGTGAGTACAGACACCGACCAAGGCCATGTACTTGGACCCACAGGGTCCAGGCGGGAGGAATTTGAGAAAATTGGGCTTGAACAAACGTGAACAGCTTTCTGTGGGACAGTCTAGCACTTACCCAGAGCGTGGCCACACAAATTTCCTGTCTGTGCCACCCCAGCCTCCACAAATCTGGCAGCACCTTAGGAAACTGATGTTTGTTTGTTTGTTTTAATGTTTATTTATTTTTGAGAGAGAGCTGGGGACAGGCAGAGAGGGAGACACAGAATCTGAAGCAGGCTCCAGGCTCTGACCTAGCTGTCAGCGCAGAGCCTGACGCGGGGCTTGAACCCACGAACCGTGACATCACAACCTAAGCTGAAATCAGACGCTTTACCGGCTGAGCCACCCAGGTGCTCAGGAAACTGATGTTTTCTGAACAGCTTTCTGGAAATGCTATCCTACAGTGTATACTCTTCTCTTCTAAGAAAAGGATACAAGTTACACTTAGTGGATTCGGGGTGGGGTTCACCCTTTACTTCTCAGCCCCTACTATGTAAGTGAGTCAGATCTACTTCAACTCAAGGTCATGGGAATACTGACTTCAGAAACCTAACCTCAAGGTGAATGGCTTCCTCTTTTCCTGAGTTGTTCTTCACTCTGAAACTGGCAGCACCTGAGAGAGAATACATTCTCTAAGGCTCTGTCACTTGCACATTCGATTAGCAAATGCAAAACCACTGTCAGAATGAATTAACATCGTATTACAAGCAGATGTGAGTAATTTTTAAGAAAGCCAAGTTACGCATTTTATGTTCCTCTATCAGCATGATTCCAGATTTCCAAAAGGTGTTAAAAAATTAATGCATTTTTTTAATTATAAGAGTTTATTGGGGCGCCTGGGTGGCTTAGTCAGTTAAGCGTCCGACTTTCGCTTAGGTCATGATCTCGCGGTTCGTGGGTTCGAGCCCCGCGTCGGGCTCTGTGCTGACTGCCAGCTCAGAGCCTGGAGCCTGTTTCAGTCTGTGACTCCCTCTCTCTGACCCTCCCCTGCTCACGCTGTCTCTCTCTCCCCTAGAAATAAATAAAACATTTTTTAAAAATTTATTTTTTTAAAGCAGTTTTAGGCTCACAGAAAAATTAAGATGAAGGTACAGAGATTTCCCACATACCCCGGGCCCCCCACACACAGCCTGTCCCACTCTCCACAGCTCCCCAGAGTGGTCCACTTGTTACAAGTGACGAGCCTGCATTGACTCGTCACAATCACCCACACCCCATAGTTTACACTGGGGCTCACTCCTGCTGCTGTACACCCCAGGCGTTTGGACAAATGCATAATGACATACCTGTGACACGAGACAGAACGGGAAGAAGAAACGCAGTCGCGGCATTGTGCAAACTTATGACGTGGACGCAGTTTCCAGGCTACAGTTCAGGGAAGAGCCCCGCAGTTGAGCTGCACCAAGATGCAAAGCAGAGCTCATGGAGGCCACGGTGGTGGAGCTGGTAGCCTGTGGCAGGGAGCTGCCCGAACAAAGAGCCTCAGTCCTCTCCAGAGAGATCTCTCTGCTGGCTGTGCTCTGCACATGAGTGAGAAACATCTACCCGAGACTTCATGGGTCCTTCCCAGTCTCGGGTACAATTCGCAGAGCTCACGCAGAGCTGGGAATAGTTTGTGTTCGCACTAGCTAGAGCAGAAAGAAAGGCAAAAACAGAAGGCATCAGGGAGGATTCTCAGAAGGGTAGCAACTTAGTAGCGGGGCTGAACTGAACCCTGACGAGGACTGAAAGCTGGTCTGCACTCCCCCCGCAACAAAGCTGAGATGCGAGCCTCCAAAAGACCCATGTTCAAGTAAATTACCTGCAGGCCACAAAATTATTTCCAGTGCTATTTAAAGGAATAGGATGAAATCCAGCTCTCAAAAGTGTCTGACATAAGCTACAGGCATGTAAAGAAGCAGGAATATCTGATCCATATCCAGGAGAAAAGTGGATCAGTTGAAATGGAGCTAAAAGTGGCAGGGATGGTGGAATTCATAGGCAAGGGGGTTAAGAGCCGACTGTAAGTTTGCTTCGTNTTAAAGGAATAGGATGAAATCCAGCTCTCAAAAGTGTCTGACATAAGCTACAGGCATGTAAAGAAGCAGGAATATCTGATCCATATCCAGGAGAAAAGTGGATCAGTTGAAATGGAGCTAGAAGTGGCAGGGATGGTGGAATTCACAGGCAAGGGGGTTAAGAGCCGACTAAGTTTGCTTCGCATGCTGAAGAAGACAGGAAAATAAGAGCATGATGAAGTACAAGTGGAAGATAAAACTGAAATTTACAGAGATGTAAAATACAGTAGCTGAATGAAACATGCACATTGGAAGATTTGCAGCTGATAAAAACATAGCAAAAGAAACTATCCAAAGTTAAGGAAAAAGGAAAAATAACTTTAAAAAAGTAAACAGCAGGACAGTGACCTGTAATCTCATAGTTTAACATATAATAATTGGAACCTCAGACGATGGAGGTAAAGGGGAGAATCAGAAAGAAAAAAAAATGAAGAAATCAGAGCTCTGGTTTGGCGAATTCAACAAAAATTGTAAACCCACATGCACAAGAAGCTCAACAAGCCCTATGCATAATATACCCCATGAAAACTCTGTAAAGAGAACCCAAGGGTCAAGCAGGTGGGCTGAGGGGCAGGAATGGGGGTGGAGTATGTGCAAAGGAGCAGAGAAAAACGACAGCAGTCTTCTCATAGGAAGCTATGCAAGACAGAGACAGTGGAGAGAGATCATTGAAGCACTAAAGACAAAGCACCAAAAAGAAAACGATTAACCCAGAACTCTTTGACCAGCCAAAAAAAACAAAACTCTTTCACAAAAGAAAGCTAGATACAGGCATGCCTTGCTTTGTTGCCTTTCACTCTACTGAGCTTTGGAGATAATGCATTTTTTACAAATAGAGTTTTCGTGGCAACCTCGCATCAAGCAAGTCTGTGTAGGCATCATTTTAACAACAGCATTTGCTCACTTCATTTCTCTGTGTCACATTTTGGTCATTCTCACAGTATTTCAAACTTTTTCAGTATTATATTTGTTATGGCAATCAGTGATCTTTGATATTATGAATGGAATCGCTCTGGAGTGCACAAGCCATGCCCATTTAAAACAGCAAACTCAGGGCTCTTGAGTGGCTCAGTCAGTTATGTGTCCGACTTTGGCTCAGATCATGACCTTGAGGTTGGTGGGTTCAAGCCCTGCGTCGGGCTCTGTGCTGACAGCTCAGAGCCTGGTGTCTGATTCAAATTCTGTGCTCTCTGCTCCACCCCATCTCACACTCTGTCTCTCTCAAAAGTAAACATTAAAAGAAATTACTTAAAAAAACAAAGCAATAAAACAGCAAACTCAATTGATAAGTGTTTATGTGTTCTGACTGCCTGACCAACTGGCCATTCCTCTGTCTCGCTCCCTCTCCATTGGCCTCCTTATTCTCTGAGACACAGCAATATTGAAATTAGGCCAATTCATAACCCTGCAATGGCTTCTAAGTGTTCACGTGAAGGAAAGAGTTGCACATCTCTCACTTGAAATCAAAACCTGCAGATGATTAAGCTTACCAAGGATGGCATGTCAAAGACAAGACAAAAAGCTAGGCCTCTTACACCAAATGGTTAGCTAAGTTGTCAGTGCAAAGGAAAAGATCTAGAAGGAAATGAAAAGGGCTACTCCAGGGAACACACAAATGATAATAAAGTACAACAGCCTTATTGCTGATGTAAGAAAGTTTTAGTGGTCTAGATAGACGACCCAAGTAGCCACGACATTCCCCTAAGCAAAACCCGAATCTAGAGCAAGACCCTAACTCCCTTCAATTCCATGAAGGCTGAGAGAGGGAAGGAAGCTACAGAAGAAAAGTCTGAAGCCAGCAGGGGTTGGTTCAGGAGGCTTAAGGAAAGAAGCCGTCTCCATAACATCAAAGTGCAAGGTGAAGCAGCAAGTTCTGATACAGAATCTGCAGCAGGTTCTCCAGAAGGTTGAGTTAATTTGTGAAGGTGGCCACACTAAGCAACAGACTTTCAGTGCAGACAAAACAGCCTTCTCTTGGAAGGAGACGCCATCTTGGACTTTTCATAACTAGAGAGAAGTCAACGCCTGGCTTCAAAGCTTCAAAGGACAGGCTGCCTCTCTTGTTAGGGCTGATGCAGCTGGTGACTTCAAGGTGAAGCCAGGGCTCGTTGACCAGTCTGAGAGTCCTAGGGCCCTTCAGAATGGTGCGGACTCTACTCTGCCTGTGCCCTGCCTGGGTGCCCCCATAGAGCCGGGATGATAGGTCATCTGCTTACGACATGATTTACAGAATATTTTAATAAGTAAGAAAGCAGAGTGGGAACACGTCCCAACAAATGTTATGAGACCATAAGATACCATGAGAAAAAAAAAGATACCGTGAGAAAATAAAATGGGGAGCAAATACTCCTCATAAACTCCAAACCAAAACTCCGTAGCAAGATGTTGGTAAATGAAATCATACAACATGAGAAAAGGATAAAACGTCATGGTCGTGTGGGGTTCATCCCAGGACTGCAAGGCTGAAAAGTCAACCCACGGAGTTCACTGTATAAATACACTACATAAGAAAACTACGTGGTCATCTTCATAAAGGGGGGGGAAAGCATCTGACAAAGATTAACACCAAATCTTGATTTAAAACATCAGAAAGCTAAGAAAAGTGACTTTCCTCAACAGAATAAAAGACATCTAGGGGCGCCTGGGTAACTCAGTTGGTTGAGCGTCTGACTTCGGCTCAGGTCATGATCTCCCCGTTTGTGGGTTCGAGCCCCGTGTTGGGCTCTGTGCTGGCAGCTCAGAGCCTGGAGCCTGTTTCAGATTCTGTGTCTCCCTCTCTCTCTGACCCTCCCCCATTCATGCTCTGTCTCTGTCTCAAAAGTAAATAAACTATTAAAAAAAAAAAAAGACATCTAAGGACGACTTATCACTCTTAATGATGAAAGACAATTTTTTCCTCTAAGTTTGGAAGCAAGCAAGGATGTTTGCCCTTACGATTTTTATTCCTGGTTGTAATGAAGGGCCTAGACAGTATGATAAGGCAAGAAAAAGTTACACAGATGGCCTCATAAAAGAGAGGATTTGATCATTTACTTTTTCCCCTTGCACTAAATTTACTTTTTTTTTTTTTAATTTTATTTATTTCTGACAGAGAGAGGCAGTGTGAGCAGAGGAGGGTCAGAGAGAGAGAGAGACACAGAATCAGAAGCAGGCTCCAGGCTCTGAGCTGTCAGCACAGAGCCCGATGTGGGGCTCGGACCCACGAACCGTGAGATCATGACCTGAGCCGAAGTCGGACACTTAACCAACTGAGCCACCCAGGCGCCCTGCACTAAATATCAGCCTTACCAACACCTAAATTATCAAGTACACGTAACAATGAGTTATCACACAACTGCAGGTGTGAGGAAGACACTCTGTCTCAGAAGGTTGATTTGGGCTCAAAGGTACGAGGACTATTTCATAGCATCTTTTCAGAAGTGTCCTCTGAAGTAAAGAGCCCAGAAAAGAACAATTTTTGTTTGTTTCAACATCTGTTCATGTCGGAAGACCCTCGGGGAAATCTACCAGAAGGAACTTTTGTTTGCCTAATATTTAGAAGTGATAAATCTGGAGGGTAGACATGCGACATTCATACCTCCCATCGGACCCGGGGGTGGCCTCAGAGCCCTTGACCATGGTCTGCTCTGGTGAGCCACCTCCGTGCAGCTGAGCAGACATATGGAGGGAAATCTGTCTTCTGTCGCTGTAATCGGGTCTATCTACTTGAGGGGAAGCATCTGTGATTTGGGCTATACTCCTCTACCTGGCACTGGTCTGATCGGGATGTTTAGCTTTTCTTTAAAATCTGAACGTATTTATATCTGAAAATAGTCCAGCCACTCAACTCTAGGGCATAGAGAGTAATAGCTACAGTCTCTCTGTGAAGTTCGTAAAGAAGTTCGAGGGTCAGATGGTTAGTTTCTAGCTGTCACTTAGGACCCAAAATATGTTCACCGTTAAGGAAGGTATATTTAACTTTTCTTTCTTAACAGTTCCAGGAATCAGGGAAAAGAGCTGGACGTAGAGTGACATGGTCCAGTCTCCCACCCCACAGGCAAGGAGACTTCGGGCTGCAGGGAGGCCTCTCTGACATTTTAGCAGTCTGCACTTGGGGTGAGCCAAGCTGTCTCTGTCCACACAGGCTTCTATAATTGAACACCAAACTGCATGGCTTATAAACAACAGACATTGACTTCTCTCAGTTCTAGAAGCACCGGCAGATTTGGTGTCTAGGGAGGGGCTGACTTCCTGGTTCACAGCCAGCCATCTCTTTCCTGTGTCCTCGTAAGACATAAGGGGCTTGGAGGCTCGGTGGGGTCTTATAATAAGGGCACTAATCCCATTCACGAGGGCCCCGCCTTATGACCCAGGTGCCTTCCGGAGGCCCCGCCTCCCAATACCTTTGCAATGGGGGTTAGCATTTCAACACGGAAATTTGGGTGTTGGGGGTGGGGAGGAGGCAGAAACAAGCATTCAGCCCATAATGCGAACCTTGTTGTGTACCCTGATGCCTTTGCAGTAACCACTGCAACAGAGATGGGGGTCTTCAAGAAATTGGAGGGGCACCTAGGTGGCTCAGTCAGCTAAGTAACTGACTCTTGATTTCGGATCAGATCATGATCTCGTGGTTTGTGAGTTTGAGCCCCTCATCAGGCTCTGCACTGACACCGTGGAGTCTGCTTGGGATTCTCCGTCTCCTGTCTCCCTCTCTGCTCACTCGCTCTCTCTCAAAATAAACAAACACTTAAAAAAAAAAAAAAAGGAAAGAAATTGTTGGAGATCTGTGTCATAAAAAGTTACAAAATCAAATCTAATGATGGTTTTCAAAGTAACCTTTCTTGACAAATCTCACCTAGCAGTTGGAGGGGGGTTCCTTCAAGTTGGCTGTGTATCTCCTACCTTGGTTCTGGGGGAGATCCTTGATTGGGGGGGTTGCGGGACACAGATCTCCCAGGCTCGGGCCTCTCGTGCTTCTGAGCTGTGCACAGACGCCAGCAGGGCCCAGTGCAGAGGTGGACGGAGAGCCCTGGCACCCAGGCTTTGGGGTATGTGGCAGCAGCAAGGGACCTTAACTGCTGTCAGGACATAGGTGTGGAGTCACACATCTTGCAGATCCAGCATTAAAACAGGGACAGTCACGGTCACCACTGCTGGAATCACCTCCTGCCTTCCTGTAGGCCATGAGCCAGAGGCCCCTACGGCCGGTTGTTTCCAGAGACTTCCTGCCCCCTCACTCTGCCCCTCCTGCTCTTCGTCTGCAGGGGGAGCTGACCATGAGCAGCGACATGGAGAACTTACAGAATGCGCTGTACCTAGACACGGTGCCAGAGCCCTGGGCCAGGCGCGCCTACCCTTCCACGGCAGGCCTGGGAGCCTGGTTTCTGGACCTCCTCAACCGAATCAAAGAGCTGGAGGCTTGGATAGGAGACTTCACCATGCCGTCCACGGTGTGGGTGACAGGCTTCTTCAACCCCCAGTCCTTCCTAACCGCCATCATGCAGTCCACGGCCCGCAAGAACGCGTGGCCACTGGACCAGATGGCCCTGCAGTGTGACGTGACGAAGAAGGACAGGGAGGACTTCAGGAGCCCTCCGCGGGAGGGGGCCTACATCCACGGCCTCTTCATGGAAGGCGCTCGCTGGGATGTAGAGGTGAGTCTTGAGGTGGGCCTCAGGGCCCCTGCTGTGGGCTGATGAAATTACACATTGCCTCCATAGAATGCGATTCTGAAAAGGGGATGGCCCTGGGCCTTCTGACCTGGGAGACCTTTCCTTGAGGCTCCCTAGGCCCCTTTATGCAGTCAGGGATGGTGCAGAGAGCGCAGGCTTTGCACTGATTAAAAAAGCAAGAGCTCTGGAACCAACCTGGCTGGATCTCAACCCCGGCACCACCCTCCCTTAACTCCGTGACCTTGGAGTGTGCTTCTCCCTCTCCAAATCTCTGTTGCCTCAAGTGGTAAGTGGGAAAATAAGAGTTGCTGCAAAGATGAGTTCATATGCAGGGACGCCCGGAATAGTGCCCGGCACACAGAGAGTGCTCCAGAAGTGTGGGGGTCACCAGCTCTCGGGCTGTCCCTGCTGCTGGCTGCCCTGGGGCTATCATTTCACCTTCCAGGGCCGCTCTCCTCATCCATGACGGAGGGGGCAAACCGGAGATGGGGTACTTTCAAAGGCCCATTCCCAGAAAATGGTCATTATTTTCCCCATCTGGTGGCTTCCGGGAAGACCCCACTTATAAGTCTGCTTTACTTGACCTGAGTGGGAGCTCACCCAGGGCAACAGCCTTTCCTCCCCACCGAGGGCATGTACTGAAAACAGTCAAAGACAACTGTTTAACTTCACAGCTTGCCCGAGGTAGTAGATTATAGTGGAGCACGTAACAGGCTCACCAAAACGCTTAAAAGGAGAAGCTGGGGAATGAGATGACCTCCACCATGTCCCTAGAAACCTAGAAGGCTGTGCGCATGCTCAAGAAAGACCTGAGAAATGGTAAGCTCACCCTGAGGCTCTGCAAACAGGAAGTGAAGCCTAAGGCAGAGTTTTAGACTGGCTGGCTGAGCACTGGAGGCATGCCCAACACACACAGAGCACCTGGAGCAAAACCTGTAAGTCTACCTGGACCCAGGTGTTTAAGAAAACCTCTGTCCAACTAAGTGCTGACCTCTAAGCTGACGAAGCCAAAGCCAGCTACTTCAATAGCTGTTGCTGTCAAAGGCAGACTATACAGAGTCAGTTCAGCAAAGTCATTAAACAAACAATAAACCCTATGGAGGGAGCCTGACTTTTAGAGTTGCCACAATGTATTATTTAAAATGTTCAAGTTTTCGGGGTACCTGGGTGGATCAGTTGGTTAAGGGTCCAGCTTCAGCTCAGGGCATGATCTCAGGGTTCATGGGTTTGAGCTCCACACTGAGCTCTGTGTTGACAGCTCGGAGCCTGGAGCCTGCTTCGGATTCTGTGTCTCCCTCTCTCTCTCTCTGCCCTCTCCCACTTGTACTTTCTCTCTGTCTCAAAAATAAATGAACATTTTAAAAAATAATACAAATTAAGTAAATACATAAATAAAATGTTCAAGTTTTCAACAAAAGATTATGAGACATGCAAAGACACAAAAAGGAGGCAAAACAGTCAACAGAAATGGTCCTTGAGGAAGTTCAGAGGCCAGACATACTAGGCAATGCCTTTTAATCAGCTATTTTAAATATGTCCAGAGAACCAAAGGGAATTATGCAAACAACATCTCACTGAATAGAGAATATCAATAATGGGATAGAAATTACATTTTAAAAAACCAAGTAGTAACTCTGGTGTTGAAACGTATAACACCGTAAATGAAAATTCCATAGAGGAATTCAACAGATGATTTGAGTAGGCAATAATCACCAAATTTGGAATTATATTAATTGAGATTATCCAAGCTGAGGAACAGAAAGAAAAAATAAATAAAAGAATGAAATAAATGAGCAGCTTAGAAAACTGAGGAATACTCAAACATACCAACATCCACATAGTAGGAGTCCCAAAAGGAGAGGAGAGAGATAGCCAGAAAGAATATTTGAGGCAATAATGGCCACCTTCCAGATTTGATTTAAAAAAAAGAAAAAAAAAAACACATTAATCTACACATCCAGGAATCTCAACAATATCCAAATAGGATAAACTTAAAAATTCATACGTAGACATGTTATGAGATAGAGAATGTTAAAGAGAGAGAGAGAGAATGTTGAAAGAAATGCACCATTTCTGAGGGGTCCTTCATTGGATGAACACATGATTTCTCTTAAGAAACCAGGAAGGCCAGAAGACAGTAGAATGGAAGTCACAGTGCTGAGAGAAAAAGCCTGTCAGCCAACAATTCCATATCCAGTAACACTGTCTTTCAAAAATGAAGGAGAAATTAAGGCATTCCCAAGTTGAGAGAGAGAGAGAGAATTCACCCCTAACAAACCAGACCTATAAGAAATACCTAATAGAGTTCTTCAGGATGAAACGAGTTACAAGACAGTAACTCAAGTCCACATGAAGAAACAGAACACCGGCAAAGGTATTACATACATAAATATATACAAAAATATAAATGGAATTTTTTTAATGTTTATTCCTTTCTTGATTTAAAGGACAGTTGCAAGAAGTAATAACTATAAATCTGCTGATAAGCAGAAAGAGTAATTTGTATCATGAAAACACAAGGTATTAAGCAGAGGAAGGGGAAGGAAAGGAACTTACAAAGGATTAAAGTTTTTGTATACTACTGAAATTAAGGGGCACCTGGGTGGCTCAGTTGGTTAAGTGTCCGACTGCAGCTCTGGTCATGATCTCCCAGTTCGTGGGTTCGAGCCCCGTGTCAGGCTCTGTGCTGACAGCTAGCTCAGAGCCTGGAGCCTGTTTTGGATTCTGTATCTCCGTCTCTCTCTGACTCTCCCCTGCTCATTGCTGTCTCTCTCTCAGAAATAAATAAAAAACATTAAAAAAATGAAATTAAGTTGGTATTCATCTGAAGTCGATTTTTATACCCTAAAGTTCATTGTAATCCTTAGGGACATCACTAAGAAAATAATTTTTTAAGATAGTAAAAGAAATAACAAGGGAATTAAAATAATACACTGAAATATACCTACTTAACACAAAAGAAAGCAGCAGTGGAGAAACTGAGGAAAAATAAAGACCTAAGACACAGAAAACAAATAGCCAAATGGCAGATGTAAACCTAACCTTATCAGTAATTACACTAAATGTAAATGAATTTAACACTACAATCAAAAGGCAGAGAGTGGCAGAATGGTTTTTTTTTTACTGATACAAGCACACACTGTCTACAAAAGATACACTTTAGATTCAAAGACATAAACAGGTTGAAGGCTAAGAGATGGAAACAAATATGCCATTCAAACAGAGAATTCAATCACAATCACTAGAGACACGAACACCCCCATTATCCATGGTGACTGCTAATGGTCACTTTCTTTGGGGGGGGGTGATGAAAATGTTCTGGAATCACAAAGTGATGACTGTATATTAAAAAACACATTTTTAAAGGGTTGGTTTTATGGTACATGGTGAAAAAAGAAAGGTTCTACCATTCTCCCACTCTCTGCCATAAACGCTCAGTTGTTGGGGTTAAGGGGATGTTGTTAGTTCTTATTACTCATCATGCCTTATACCAGCCTCTAGCAGAACTGAAAAGGCATAGCCTCCCCTTTAAATATATTTCATGGAGGGGCTCCTGGGTGGCTCACTGGATTAAGTGTCTGACTTCAGCTCAGGTCATGATCTCGCAGTCTGAGTGCAAGCCCCGTGTCGGGCTCTGTGCTGACGGCTCAGAGCCTGGAGCCTGCTTCCGATTGTGTCTTCCTCTCTCTCTGCCCCTCCCCTGCTTGCTCACTGTCTCAAAAATGGTAAACAATAAAAAAAATTGTTTTAATACATTTCATGGAAAATGAGCCAAGCTCTATCCATGGTAGAAGGGGATCAAAGTCACCAGGACAAACGTAAAGTGTCTGTGAATCGCTCTGTATCAACATTTCCCAAAGTATATTCCATAAAACACTAGAGCCATGGGAAATAAATAGGTTGAAAGGAAAAGAGTCCTGTGGTCAAATAAGTTTGGGGAGCCCCAGGTTAAATAAAGTTCATCTCTTTTCTTTACCGCTGGGACTTCCTGTCTTCTCTGTCCTAGTGGGTGCTGTAAAGCTTCAAGCCCAGGGATTGGTACGCAGCTTTTCCCAAGCTTATTTGATGTGGGAATGCTTTTGGCCCTCAGAACGTTTCTCAGGACTAGTAAAAAAATAATAATAAATAAAAATAAACTCCCCACATCGCTCTTTTGAGACATCTCTGAAAACCCCAGAGGCCCCAACTAGAGAGCTCCAGAATTTAGGTCCCTATCACAGGAGTAGAGACAGAACAGCGCTCTGCTCAACAAGTCAAAGTGCTCTATGGGGCGCCTGAGTGGCTCAGTCGGTTAAGCGTCCGACTTCGGTTCAGCTCATGATCTCACGGTTCGTGGGTTCCAGCCCCGCATCGGGCTCTGTGCTGACAGCTCAGAGCCTGGAGCCTGTCTTCGGATGCTGTGTCTCCGTCTCTCTCTGACCCTCCCCTGCTCACACTGTCTCTCTTTCTCTCTCTCTCTCAAAAATAAATAAAACATTAAAAGATGTTTTTAATAAAATAAAAAGAAGTCAAAGTGCTCTAGAGGGTGGATGCAGTCCCATACAAAGCTGAAGAGGACATAACCGGACCCTAAAAATCTAAAGCATTTGCTGGCAGGAACTGTGTCTTCCTCGCCTTTCAAACCCCCGACACCTTTAATGATGACCATCTGGCAAATAGTTGCATCCGACATGCTTAGAAATGAGTGGATGAGGAAATAAAAACAGAGGCTCAAGTTTCAAAGGGACCAATTTGTCTATGATACAAGAACTCTCCTTCAGAAAGTGCCTTGGGCTGGAAAACAGCAGAAGTAGGTTTTCCGCATCTCAGCAGCCGCTCCATCGTGGGTTAATGGTTCGTGAGCGAGCCCGTGAGGGGCAGGCCTGGGGACAGCCAGACCTTCGCAGGCCCTCAGCCCCTGGGTCTTCTGACAGAGGCCGGCTGGCTGGCTGTGCCCTGCGTCTGATCTAAGGTGGCTCTTTTCATGTGCTTGTCCCCAGGCAGGGGTCATCACGGAGGCGAAGCTGAAGGACCTGACACCCCCCATGCCCGTGATGTTCATCAAGGCCATCCCCGCAGACAAGCAGGATGGCCACGGCGTCTACCCTTGTCCTGTGTACAAGACTTGCCAGCGGGGACCCACCTACGTGTGGACTTTCAACCTGAAGACTAAGGAGAATGCGTCTAAGTGGGTTCTCGCTGGGGTAGCGCTGCTTCTCCAGGTTTAGCCCCTGGGAACCCAGGGCTGGGCTGGAGGTTGCCCAGAGGGACAAGGGGCCGGGGCGCCACCGACGCATAGGTAAGAAATCACATGTACTCGGGGCGCCTGGGCGGCTCAGTCAGTTCAGCGTCCGACTTCGGCTCAGGTCATGAGCTCGCAGTTCATGATTCCGAGCCCCGCGTCAGGCTCTGTGCTGACAGCTCGGAGCCTGGAGCCTGCTTCGGATTCTGTGTCTCCCTCTCTCCGCCCCTCCCCTGATCACACTCTGTCTCTCTCAAGAATAAACAAACATTTAAAAATTTTTTGTTTAAAAGTCACATGTACTCACAATTCCGTAGAATTCTTGTCGGGAACCTGGAGAGAAGCGCCTACAGGGAGGCCGGGCTGGAGGAATACGGGCCCAGGATCAAGGGGAGGGGGAACATTTCACAACGCTGCACCGTTCCTAATAAAGGGACTTATTCCTCAACTGTGTCTGGTCCCAGCTTTGCAAGTGGCAGAGCCACAGATGATCCTGCAGAGACCAAGAGAAACGCGCCGCACACGCCTGAGCCCTGGCGCAGTCACACGGCTCCCAGCCGCTGAGGACTAGCGGCGTCAGCGGCGCCCCTGAATCAGAAGCTGCACGATCACCAGCTCCCTAGGTGACAGGTACCCACGTTACAGTTTGAGACTCGTTACCCTGGATCAGGGACCACCAGAATGTTCCTGGAAGGGGCCAGATGGTAAATGGTTTGTTCTCCGCTGCAGTGACTCAACTCTGCCACGACAGCCCCAGCACATACATAAACGGGTGTGGCCGTGCTCCGCTAACACCATACTTAGGAAAACAGATGCTGGGCCACATTTTGCCCATCACTGATCTAGAGGACAGGGGATGTATACACAGGACACTTACCCTTCATGAACTCACACATGCACTCAGTAAGTTAAAGACTTGCCGTGTGCTGAGGGCACAAGCTCAAACGAGGGGCCGTGTTTCCCAGTATCTCGATCATCCTTCAGGTCATTTCAGAGGGACCCACGGAAAAACCCGGCTCCTGCAGCAGTTTAGCCTAAAAGCTTTCTAGATTTTTCTCTGTCGAACAAATTTTTGCTGGAATCCCAAAGAGTTCCACAGTTTTAAAGAGCTCTTACAGGAAAGGCCTGTTTGCTAAGAGTAGTCCGGGAGGGCCCAATATTCTTTCTGGAATCATCCCCCCCACATACCCTTGATGAACTATGATTTGCAACAGGGGCCCTTAAACTCGAGCTGGCATCCCAGTCCCCGGGAGGGCTGGCTAATCTCTCTCAAAATAAATAAACTTTTTAAAAAAATTAAAACATAAACACCCGCCAGCCTCCAAATCTCCGCTGTGCCAAATACAAAAGCAAAGGCTAGTTCCTCCATGATTTTCTTGCTTTCTGCCCTGTGGTTCCTGCACTTCCTAATGAGGGGCCTTCCCCCTCACCTTCATGCTACAAGGGGGTTAAAAATCCCTCTGGAATCCAAGATTTCCAACTTGAGTTTGATCTCTTGGTAACGCACTTGCCATGGCTTGCCAACAATCTGCTGCTTTGTGCCTAACAGCTCGCTGTTTGCAGGGAGGCAGACCTGCCCTCCCCGTTAGCCTCAGCCTTCTGGGTCCTCACCAGCAAGAGTAAAATCGGAGCAGGCAAGAGGCATGTGACTTCGAAGAGGGGACAGGTGGGCAGGTTAGACGTATGTGTCACACCCCTAGACAGAACGGACATTCCATCACTACTACTGACTTCTTCCTAGTATCTACTGACAACAGGGGGTACGGAAGGTGATTTTAAAACACAGAACATTCTAGAAAACTGATACCCAGGAGAAAGAGGGGCAGGCGGAGGCAAGTGAGCAAGTGGGAGGTGAGAATGCCCAGCGCTAGCACCAGGTTAGCGGTATCCTGTCACCCGTCAGCTGATGGGAAACCCGGTAAGTCTCTACGGGATGGTCAAGTGCTCAACTACCGTTCAGGGCCACCCCATGAGAACATGAACTCTAAGTTACGATTAGAACACAGTGGGCGCTTCAGACACAGAAACGACAGGGGGTTACTCAAGAAGTTTATTTAGAATGAGACACACTTGAGGTTGACTTTGCACTCGTATGACCAAGAACACGCGTGAACACACAGGCCTCCTCCGCTGCCCCTCCTGTGACAGAAGACTTGCTCTCCAACCCCCGTCCCCAACAGCTGACCCGAGGCCCCTCCCATGAGCCACCACTGCGGCCAATCCAGTTAAGCCCGCCCCAGACAGCACGTGTCGAACAGGGTCCCCCAGTGAGCCTTTCTCCCCAAGGAGCCACGAGAGACGAGCCGAAGGAGGAAGACCACTCTCTCCTGATGTGGAGACGAGAAATTAAACCAACGCGAAATCCAACCCAGAGGCCAACGTGCCCTCCAGGTCCAAAGCCATGTCCAGGTGACCAGGCTTTCAAATCCATTATAAAAGAAAAAAGAAAGAAAAAAAGCAGAGAGAACAGGGCTGGCCTTCGAGAGACGCAATTTCCCCAGACGGAACGAAGTATTTTTAAATGGCCCAGAGACAGAAAGGCGCCGAGGGGGCTTTGGCTACTGAAAGGGCCTCTTTCCCAGATGGGACCTTTGATGTTTATCCAGGCTGGAGCTCCAGCTGAAACTCTTCCCGCAGCGGGGGCACTTGTAAGGCTTCTCGCCCGTGTGCACTCTCTGGTGCCTGTTGAAGTTGGACCTCTGAATGAAGCTCTTCTCGCAGATGGGACACTTGTAGGGCTTCTCGCCCGTGTGGATCTTCTCGTGGTGGCGCAGGCCTGAGAAGTCGCTGAAGCCCTTCCCGCACTGGTCGCACTTGCAGGGCTTCTCGCCTGTGTGGGTTCTCTGGTGCTTCACGAAGTCTGAGCTCCGCAGAAAGGCCTTCTTGCAGGTGGGGCACTGGAAGTACGTCTCTCCGGTGTGGGTTCTCTGGTGAAACACGAGCTGAGAATTCCTGTAAAAGCTCTTCCCACACTCCCTGCAAGTGGGCAGCTTCTGGGCCATGGGGGCCCTCGGCTGTCCCTTCGGGGAGGCCTCTCTCTTCCCCTCCAGCCACAGCCGGGACAGTTCTTCTGGGTGGGGACTGGCCACGTGCTGTCTCCCAGAATTCCTTTCTTGAGGAGAGAGCTGGCCCGCAGGTCCCTCACCCTGAAGGTTTTCTGGGGTCTCCGGGAGACCGTCCCCTTCTCCAAAGCGTCTGGGTGCGTCCTCACCGAAGAGGCCACCCAAGGAGGCCTGGGAAGGTGCGTCCCCTGGGGCGAGGCAGGGGACCTCAGAAGGCTCCTGGCCCCTGCAGTTTTCCAAATTCAGGTTCTCTTTGTCATTCTCCTGCCTGTTTCCTGGAAGAAGAAAGAAGATTGGACATCGCTCAGTCGGTGGCCTGCTGTTTTTGGACTCCTACGTCAAGGAAAAGGTCATCAGGACACATGAACTGTCCTCATCAAGAAGGCATCAGGGAGAGAGGGAGGAAGACGCCAGCCCAGCCGGCCTGAGCGTGGGCACCCACTGCTCTTGGATGTCACGTGGCAGAGGGGCACACGGAGAGCTTGGCTGGCCGCCCCCGCCCCCGAAGTGAGCAGCGGACATTTCTTCAGGCCCAGGAAAAACAAGTGCCTTACCTAAGGGTGTCACTTTGCAAAACAATTTGTTTTTATCTGATCACATCTAAAACACTAAAAACAATCTGGAGAGAAAAACATTAAAAGAAGAAAACCAAATCGACCTCAATCACAGCATCCAGAGGTAGCAACCATGACTATGTACTTCCTTCTGATCTTTGTGTATGTCCGTGCGTGCTTTTGGGGGGGAGGGGACATAACCGATATCCTACTGTATACACAGTTCTATACCCGGCTTTCTGGCATTGCCGGTGGTTATTTATCAATTTCACATGGATTCTCCCATTCACAAGTAACCCCAAAATCCACGAAATGCATTCATGTGTCACTCTGCCGTTGCTTTAATGCGTAGTGAGGCCATAACATAAAAGTGGATCCCTCAAGGGCGCCTGGGTGGCTCAGTCAACTGAGCGTCAACTTCGGCTCAGGTCATGATCTCACGGTTCGTGAGTTCGGGCCACGCATCACGCTCTCTGCTATCAGCGCAGAGTCCGCTTCTGATCCTCTGTCCCCCCCTCTCCATCCCTCCCCTGCTTGCTTTCTCTCTCTCTCTCTCTCAAAAATAAATATTTTTTTTAAGTAGATACCTCAGTCTGGGCATGAATGTACCATTTACTAACTTTAATACATTATTTCTGTAGATCTAAGGAAGTTATTTACCTTTCTCTTTCCTGCATGAGTGCCTTCAAATTATATGCTAGAGCCCCAGGAATCTGCTACAGAATTAGATCTGACTTAATTCACAAAGCCTTAGAACACACCCCTCTCAAATGACAAAGGCACTTTCTCTTGTCTTTAAAGAAACTGTCATAAATACGTGAAAGCTGAATAATGGTCCATCGTGGAGATAGCACCATAAACACATAATAACAAACACATGATTTACTGGAGGATTTTTCCCACTCTGAACACCAAGGTTGTTTGTTGTGGGTTTGCTACTATAAATAACACTGCGATTTTCCTTTGTATGTTTTTGCCCACATTTCTGACAACTTTGGGTTCCTTACAGTGTTATTACCATGTCAACAGGTATGAATGTGGACACTGAGACTCCTGGCACTGGCTGGTGAATCGATATCCATGTCCGTGCCATCCCCTGATATGAGCAGCTGGGCTAAGCAAAGGACAGTGCTCGGAACTTAAGTACTGAATATTTCTAGAGTATTGGCCTTTGTTGAAAAATCTATACACTGAAAACTATAGAAAGCTTATGAAAGGAATTGAAAAAGACACACAAAAATAGAAAAATATTCCACGTTCCTGGATACAAAGAACAAATATTGTTGAGATGTCAATACTACTCAAAGCAATATACATATTCAATGCAATACCTATCAAAATAACACCAGCATTCTTCACAGAGCTAGAACAAACAATCCTAAAATTTGTATGGAACCAGAAAAGACCCCGAATAGCCAAAGTAATCTTGAAAAAGAAAACCAAAGCAGGAGGCATCACAACCCTGGACTTTGAGCTGTATTACAAAGCTGTAATCAAGACAGTATGATACTGGCACAAAAAACAGACACTCAGATCAGTGGAACAGAATAGAGAACCCAGAAATGGACCCACAAATGTATGGCCAACTCATCTATGACAAAGCAGAAAAGAATATTCAATGGAATAAAGACAGTCTCTTCAGCAAAATGGTGTTGGAAAACCGGACAGCTACATGCAGCAAAATGAACCTGGACCACTTTCTTACACCACACACAAAGATAAACTCAAAATGGATAAAAGACCTAAATGTAAGACAGGAAGCCATCAAAATCCTCAAAGAGAAAGCAGGCAAAAACCTCTCTGACTTCAGCCACAGCAACTTCTTATTCAACATCTCTCTGGAGGTAAGGGAAACAAAAGCAAAAATGAACTATTGGGACCTCATCAAAATAAGCTTCTGCACAGCAAAGGCAACAATCAGCAAAACTAAACGGCAAGTGACAGAATGCAAGAAGATATTTGCAAACGACATAGCAGATAAAGGGTTAGTATCCAAATCTATAAAACACTTATCAAACTCAACACCCCAAAAAAATGATCCAGTGACATGAATAGACACGTCTCCAAAGAAGACATCCAGATGCCAACCAATACATGAAAAGATGCTCAACGCCACTCATCATCAGGGAAATACAAACCAAAGCCACAATGAGATACCACCTCACACCCGTCAGAACAGCTAACATGAACAACTCGGGCAACAAAAGATGTTGGTGAGGATGCAGAGAAAGAGGACCTCTTTGGCACGGCTGGTGGGAATGCAAACGGATGCAGGCACTCTGGGAAACAGTGAGGAGGTTCCTCAAATATGCAGAACAAGCAGAGGGTTACTGGGGGAGGTTGGGGGGGGAGGCAAATGGGTAAGGGGCATTACAGAATCCACTCCTGAAATCACTGTTGCCCTATATGCTAGCTAACTTGGATGTAAATTTAAAAAATAAATTTAAAAAAATTCATAAATATAAATAAATAATAAAATATTGGCCTTTGAGACCAGTGAAAACAGTTTATCACTGTTATAAGTCTTAACACCTTTGTTATTAAAGGATGAATTTTTTCACATTTATGAGCTATTTTTCGTGAAGACTGCTGTCCATTCTTTAACTGGGAAAGTCTTTCTTTTCCTTATTATCCTGCATTAACTCTCACCATGTTATGAAAAATAATCATTTAGGGGCACCTGGGTGGCTCAGTTGGTTCAGCGTCTGACTTCATTCAGGTCATGATCTCGCGGTTTGTAAGCTCGAGCCCTGCATCGGGCTTTCTGCTGTCAGCATGGAGCCTGCTTAAGATACTCTGTCGTCTCCTCTCTCTGCCCATCCCCTACTTGCTCGCTCGCTCTCTTTCTCTCTCAAAAATAAACACTGAGAGAGAGAGAGAGAGAGAAAGAAAGAAAATCATTTATGTGTCATGTTCAGGAACAATGTTTTTCCTCAATCCAGTTCCCTGAATTTTGTTTTCAGTCATTTATGTATATGTGTAAGTTGTGGGGGGGTTCTTATTTTTAAATATACTCAAGTCTATTTTTTTCTAATGTTTGTTTATTTTTGAGAGAGACAAAGCATGAGCGGCGGAGGGGCAGAGAGAGAGAGGGAAACACAGAATCTGAAGCAGGCTCCAGAGCCTGGCACGGGGCTCGAACCCACGAACTGTGAGGTCATGACCTGAGTTGGAGTCGGCCGCTTGACGACTGAGCCCCCCAGGCACCCCTCCTCAATGGTTTTACACTGATAAAAACTTCCCCGCCCAGACGTGAGTGAAACATTCACCCATTTCCTTCCTTATTATTATGTTTCTATTTTATCTCTTTTTCAATCTATTTCCAACTTATTTTGGTGTATGACATTCATCACATTTACACCGATTCCTCTTGCCTCAGAAGAACAGACCTGATGGCCTCCTTCACCTCACGTCAAATTGTTATCCAGACGAGCCTCTCAAGGCTCTCTTTTCTGTTCCACTGGCCAGTGCATCTATTTCTATACCTGCATCCCATCATTTTAATGATTTTACCTTTCTAAAATGACTTTTTTATTTAAAAAATTTATTTATTTTTGAGAGAGAGAGAGACAGCGTGAGCAGGGGAGGGTCAGAGAGAGATGGAGACACAGAATCCGACGCAGGCTCCAGGCTCCAAGCTGTCAGCACAAAGCCCGACACGGGGCTCAAACCTGTGAACCACGAGATCATGACCTGAGCCAAAGTCGGATGCTTAACCGACTGAGCCACCCAGGCACTCCTCTTTTTTTTTTTTTTTTTTATTTAAATAGGCTCCATGCCCAACATGGGGCTCAAATTCATGACCCCGAGATCAGACTGCATCCTCGACCAACTGAGCCAGCCAGGCTGAAATGACAGATTCTGAATATTCACAGATCTAATGTTGATGAAACATTCTCCCTTCAAGACCCATTAGTATCTTTGAAGTATTCTTTCAGATAATTACTTAACAATCATTTTCCCAAATAACACATGTATGGTTTCAAAAACTCAACTTTAAAGCATGAAATCTCTGAGGACCATTAAATAGTTCACACCACAATCTTAAATGAGAACTTTCCTCAACTCAGTGTTTTCAAACTACTCACAGTTAGAAATGTGTTTATATAGGGGTGCCTGGGTGGCTGAGTCGGTTAAGCGTCTGACTTCGGCTCAGGTCATGATCTCACGGTTCGTGGGTTTGAGCCCCGTGTCGGGCTCTGTGCTGACAGGTCGGAGCCTGGAGCCTGTTTCAGATTCTGTGTCTCCCCCTCTCTCTGCCTCTCCCCAGCTTGTGCTCTGTCTCTGTCTCTCTCTGTCTCTCTCTCAAAAATAAATAAGCATTAAAAAAAATTTTTTTTTTTTTAATATTTTTATTTATTTCTAGGAGAGAGAGAGAGAGAGAGACAGCATGAGCAGGGGAGGGTCAGAGAGAGAGGGAGTCACAGACTGAAACAGGCTCCAGGCTCCGAGCTGGCAGTCAGCACAGAGCCCGGCGCGGGGCTCGAACCCACGAACCGCGAGATCATGACCTAAGCGAAAGTCGGATGTTTAACCGACTAAGCCACCCAGGCACCCCTAAAAAAATTTTTCTTAATTAAAAGAAATATGGAACATACACACATACTTAGAACAAAGATTTCCTAAAATACTACCTACCCTAATATTTTCTGCTATTTTCATTCAATCTTACTGCATTTTTTAAAGTGCTGGATACAGCCCACAACATGATTTCACACTACACTGACTGGTCATGAAATGCAGCTTGAGAAAACTGCTCCGGAGGAATCTTTGGGAAAACAGCAATATGATAAACGTACTGATCAAAATTAAAGTCGTGTGTTTCACTTGAAGCTTGCGGTCCCTGTAGTGAGTTAGCAAAGGGACATAACGGGATCCCCCTGGGGACAGCGACTTGTGTACGAGTGTCACCCCTGGTCCCCCTCCTCCTCCGCAGTTCTGGGGTCTTCTACACACGGCGAAGTGTCTGTAGGGGCGCTGGGGGTGCGGGGTGTGTGTGGCAGTCAGGTGTTAAGCCTGCAATGCTTTAAACAGAGCGCAGGAAACAAAGGGTGACGGCCACGTGGCAGCAGAAGTTCACATACTTCTTCGCCCCCTGTCTTAGAACACCCGATTCACAGGAAGGGTTTTAGTGAAAGTCGGGGGCCGGGAGATCAGTCAAATGTTCTTCTGTCTGTGTGTCTTACTCGGTTCCCTTCACCATAACCAAATTACAAACAGTGAAAGCGTCGGGAAGGGCTATTGTGCAGTGCTGCTCCATAATCTTTCTAGAATGGAGCTCTCCTCCTATCTGAGTTGCCCTCAGTCTGTATGGACCCTGAGTCACCCGAGGAAGCGAGCTGTCACGGCCGTCGAGCCCGAAGGCTGCGGGTCCCGTGTGGTCGCTGTTCTGCAATTATGTGCGCAGGAGGCAAGGGGACCCGACCTCGGCGCTCACACCGGACTGACCAGATGGAGCCTCATTCCAGACGGTGCCACGGACCTCAGGTCCCTGTACCCCCCTCCAATTTAATGGCAGGAGGCCAGGAGGGGCTCGGGCCCAGGGAGAGAGCGCTCACCTGTGCAGGAGGCTCTCGGGGTCTTCTCACTAAGAGGGGGGCGCCGTCCGGACAGCTCTTCCCCATGCTCCGCTGACTCGGCCGGGTCGGACTTGGAACCGGAAATGCCTGCTACACGGAGGGACATGAGCAGGTGAATGGGGAGAACTAGGGACTGGGCTGGGTCTTTCAAAGGCACAACCTGAACGTGAAGAGGAAGCAGGAAGGATCTGGGGACCACGTAAAACAACTTCTCGCAGAAGGCTACCGGAAGCTTCTAAGCCACCAGGGCCCACACTATGACCGGATGTATGGCGGAGGTCACAAGGTCACCAGGAAGGGCCCGCACACGAAGGCTCGCGTCTGGACGACCAGCGCTTGGCCGGGACAGTGGGGCTCAGTGGCACAGAGCAGGGACTCAGACACAGCGAGCTGCGTCCTGAACTCTGCACCCACGAGCAACGTGACAGGGAGCCGCCGGCGTGAGCGGACCCTCCCTCTCGTCATCCTTAACACGGGAACACCATCACCGTTGCCGGGCGTTTAAGGAGGAGCCACACGAACGCAGCCCTGACAGTTCGGGGCACATGGGGCCCGCTGTCTCCAGTTCCCAGCCCC
>NW_027533258.1:6543516-6544004 GCF_008692635.1 Crocuta crocuta | reverse complement strand
GACACGGGAAACGTGCTCCCATGGGGGTGGCCCACGCCCTCACCTCCGGAGACCATCTTCCCGTAGGTCTCCAGCATGAGATCCCAGTACTGCTCCTTCTGGGCGGAATCCAGGTGCCTCCACTGCTCCTAGGAAACATGCAATGACATGACTCTGGTGGAGGCTGCTGACCCCAGCCTTCCCCACCCCCCCACTCCCCGCATAGGGAAGGGGAGGAAAGCAGGCCTGTGCCCTCGCCGCCTGGCCATCAGACGATCTAAGGAATCACGGTTCAAGGGAAGAGGCCAAGGGGAAACTACATTCCTCTTGTCAGTGTTTCTTGCCCTGGTTAGAAAACATCTAGGGGCGCCTGGGTGGCTTAGTCGGTTAAGCTCCGACTTTCGCTTAGGTCACGATCTCGCGGTTCGTGGGTTCGAGCCCCGTGTCGGGCTCTGTGCTGACTGCCAGCTCAGAGCCTGGAGCCTGTTTCACAGTCTGTGACTCCCTCT
>NW_027533258.1:6515787-6538775 GCF_008692635.1 Crocuta crocuta | reverse complement strand
GACACGGGAAACGTGCTCCCATGGGGGTGGCCCACGCCCTCACCTCCGGAGACCATCTTCCCGTAGGTCTCCAGCATGAGATCCCAGTACTGCTCCTTCTGGGCGGAATCCAGGTGCCTCCACTGCTCCTAGGAAACATGCAATGACATGACTCTGGTGGAGGCTTCTGAACCCAGCCTTCCCCACCCCCCCACTCCCCGCATAGGGAAGGGGAGGAAAGCAGGCCTGTGCCCTCGCCGCCTGGCCATCAGACGATCTAAGGAATCACGGTTCAAGGGAAGAGGCCAAGGGGAAACTACATTCCTCTTGTCAGTGTTTCTTGCCCTGGTTAGAAAACATCTAGGGGCGCCTGGGTGGCTTAGTCGGNTTTAAGGGGGGGGGTGTTTTCTTTTTCACTTGCACATACGTAGGAGTGAAGAACACAGAAAGCAAAGTGGCCTTTTCTACCCTGTCCTTTTTTTTTTCTTGCTTTCTTTTTTAAAATATTTTGAGAAAAAGAGAGAGAAAGTGAGAGCGTGAAGGAGGAGCAGAGGGAGAGGGAGAATCCCAAACAGACTCCACACTGTCGGCACAGAGCCCGAGGCGGGGCTTGATCTCACCAATCGTGAAAGCATGACCTGAGCCGAGATCAAGAGTTTGATGCTTGGGGCACCCGGGTGGCTCAGTTGGTTAAAGGACCAACTTAGGCTCAGGTCATGGTCTTGCAGTTTTTGAGTTCAAGCCCCGCCTCGGGCTCTGTGCTCTCAGTGGGGAACCCACTTTGGATCCTCTGTCTCCCCCTCTCCTGTTCTCTCTCTCTCAAATATAAATAAAAATTTAGAGGGAAAAAAAAAAGAGTTGGATGCTTCACCAACTGAGCCACCCAATCACACCTTCTTTTAACTCAATGCTTTTAAGAGAGGTCTTTGAACAGTAGGAGTCTGATATTCCCAACAGTTCATTAAAATCTGGAAATTCATGTGGTGCCTGGGTGGCTCAGTCGTTAAGCATCTGACTTCAGCTCAGGTCATGATCTCACAGTTCACTGGTTTGAACCCCAGGTGGGGCTCTGTGCTGACAGCTCAGAGCCTGGAGCTGCTTCAGATTCTGTCTCCCTCTCTCTGTCCCAGCCCTGCTCACTCTCTCTCTCTCTCTCTCTCTCTCTGTCTCAAAAACAAACATTAAAAAAATTTTTTAATCTGGAAATTCAAGAGGGAAAAGAAGTTAAAAGGGAATTTGTTAGAAAAGCAGGTGCAAAGCAGCAACTGGGTGGGAGTCGTCCACAAGAAGTCGGATGCGACAGAGCCTCCCTGCAACAGGTGGGGGGGTTCAGGGCAGGGACAGAGGGCACTCGTGGAGCCTCCCCAACAGTGTGAGACTAAAGTCTAACGTCAGGCCGGTTTTCCGTCCACTTAGTGGAAAATCGATGGGTCCTCTGGAGCAAGNGAGCGCAGCCCGGGAGCCCGGGAGCCCCGGAGCCCCGCGCCCAGGACGCAGCAGGCCCCCGGCGCACGTCGTGTGCGGCCTACGGGACCCCCGGCCTCGCAGGATCGCAAGGGTTTGCACCGAGAATCGGGGGATTCTGCCCTCTTTCAGGAACCCCGAGGTCGAGAGGCATCCATTATTACGAACAGCCAGGCTACAGGGAGCAAACTGCGGAGGGCGAGTAAGGAAACGGGCTGTTGTGCGCACGCAGTGCGCTCGGGAGAAGCTACTCTCAGGCCCGAGTCCAGTCCGCCTCGTAGCATATCAGGGGGAAGGAGAAAGGCCTGAAAAAGAATGGTTTACCAAAAAGTCTGCAAGTAGCAGATAACTCAGCAAAAAGTTTAAAAAGAAATAGAGGGGTTGGATATTTTTAGGATAAAACTGTGAAAAGTGACAGATGTATTTCACAATATACTTAAGTATTAACTAACCACATTTTTAATTTTAATTTTATTTTTTTAAATTTCTTATAGTTTATTTTTGAGACAGAGAGAGACAGCGTGAGCAGGGGAGGGTCAGAGAGGGTCAGAGAGGGAGACACAGAATCTGAACAGGCTCCAGGCTCTGAGCTGCCAGCAGAGCCCCACGCGGGGTTCGAACCCACAAAGCGTGAGATCCATGACCTGAGCTGAAGTCAGATGCTCAATGTACTGAGACACCCAGGCGCCCCTTAATTTGAATTTAAATTTAAAATTTTCAACTTTGGGGGCACCTGGGTGGCTCAGTCAGTTCAGTGTCCAGCTACTGATTTCGGCTCAGGTCACGATCTCATGGTTCGTGAGACTGAGCCCCACATCAGGCTCCGTGCTGACAGCAAGGAACCTGCTTGAGATTCTCTCCCTCGCTCTCTGCCCCTCTCCCATGCTCGCTCGCTCTCTCCCTCTCTCTCTCTCAGAATAAATAAACAGGGGCGCCTGGGTGGCTAAATTGGTTAGGCGCCAGACTTCAGCTCAGGTCAGCGTCTTGTGGCTCACGAGTTCGAGCCCCACGTCGGGCTCTGTGCTGACAGCTCAGAGCTTGGAGCCGCTTCAGATTCTGTGTCCCCCCCTCTCTCTCTGCTCCTCCCCCGCTGGCGCTGTCTCTCAAAAGTCAATAAACATTAAAAGAATTTTTTAAATAAAAAAATAAACTTAAAAAAAATAAGAAATAAAAAATAACATTTCCGATTTTGAAAGTTCAGACCTGAACTGCACCTATCTCGCTCGCCTGCGAATGAAGCCACCCTAACAGCCCCCGAGGGGAACCGTCCGAGCGCACGCTGACCCCGGGCTCCTCGGCCGTCACGACCAGGGACACAGGCCCTTGCTGCGCCCCCGGCAGAGACGGNGGGACACGGGGCCCAGGCCGGGGGAGCCGGAGGGGACCTGCCGAGCTCGGCACAGGGCGGCGAAGAATCGCTGCCGCCACCAGAATCCTCAAGGGCCACAGTCCGCGCGTTCAGAGCGCAGAAAAGGCGCTTCGGGGCTTCTCTAAACCCTGCACCTGCGCTCGCAGCCGCGGAGCCACTCGGGGAAGGGCCAAGAAGCCAGGAGTGTGTGAATAAACGCCCTCCACAGGCAGGCCACCCCCCACACCCACCCGCCCTGCCCTCACTTTCACAAGAGGAGAAATCCTCGCCCTGACCTGGAAGGACACAACTGTGGAATCCCATGGAAAGCTACTCTCCATCTTGTGTGGAGACGGCGCCACCTTGTGGGCCCAGGAGGCGCTGCCGCAGCGGACAGCCCACAGGTCGGATCCTGCGCCGCGTTCCCCTCCCAAAATCTGAGACACAGGACGGTGAGAAAACGCGTCCCCGAGTCCGCGTGAGGCTCTCACTCACTCCTGGTTTCTAACCATGAATCTGCGTGGGGCGCTACCCGACTATTCTCGCATTGTACACGAGGCTCCCAACCTATCAAGGAGATTCAAGGGAGTGATCACGTCTATTTTAAGATCCCCTTCACTTAAAAAGCATCCACTAAACGTCAAGGTCTTCTGGTGCACGTGGCTCTCGTTAGAGTTTGGAGCGGGGCTGCTGGGACTGGTTAGGAATGACTTTTGTTTGTTTGGATCGAGGGGCTGTTGATCAGTTATCTGCTAAACACAGGGAAATGCGGACAGACACAGGCATGGTGATGCGAGGGAACAATCCAGAACGAGTCATGGTCAGTGTGGTGGCGTAGTGTTTAGTGAATGCTTCATTCTACGAGCTGAAAGATATTCACAAATTGTGCAGACCTCTCAGAGGAATACTCTGTACTTACTACAGAAGCAGCAACAATAATCCTCACGTCTGCTTGAAATATTTCACAGAGTCCCCAAATCTTCTGCACTATAAGACCTCCTGAAAATCTGGTTTCCAGGTACCTTGACAGTAGTTAGCCAGGTACCCAAGTCACTGAAAAGCTCTGTCCTGCTCCTGACCTGTCCCATCCCTGTCGCCAGGGGAGACTGTGAAGCTGGTATTCTGGTCTCTACAGCCTGGAGCTTATGCCTGGCTTGAGCACATCACCACCAGCCTCCGGCCTCCCTCCCTCACCTTCTCTAGAGGACCCCCGGAGGCAAGTCCCACGGGTTCCCCAAGGTTTGAAACAGCACTTTGATCAAGGAGTACAGGTTCCAGAAAAAGCTGGGTTTTTTTAAGTCTTTAAAATAACTTTTAAATGTTCTTTTAGGGGCGCCTGGGGGGCTCAGTCGGTTAAGCGTCCGACTTCGGCTCAGGTCATGATCCCACAGTCTGTGAGCTCAGGCTCTGCATCGGGCTCTGTGCTGACAGCTCAGAGCCTGGAGCCTGCTTTGGATTCTGTGCCTCCCTCTCTCCCTGCCGTCCCTGCTCGCGCTGTCTCTCTCTCTCTCTTTCAAAAATAAACATTAAAAAATTTTTTTTAAACCAAAAGTGAGGAGACAAATCAGGTGACCCTGCAGTGGCCGAACTCACTGCCCAGAGCCAGCAGCCCAGGAAGCACAGGCAGGGGGTCCCAGGCCGAGCCAGGCAGCCCCCTCCTCCTAGAGTCGGGGGAAGAAACTCAAAGTTTGGGAGACGAAGGCGGCTACAGTCAGTAGGGCGGCACACCAGAATGGGGAGCTGAACAGAGTGAAGGCTCCGGAGATCTCCAGGGGGTCCCCCTTGGGTCTGGGAAAGAGCCTGCAAGAGAAGCAGAGCAAACAGTGCTGGCGGGTGGCACTTTCCTCCGGCCAGAGCGCAAGACCTCGTCACCAACCAGCGTCGGGCACAGGACACGGG
Organism: Crocuta crocuta; assembly: GCF_008692635.1. Lineage (NCBI taxonomy): Eukaryota > Metazoa > Chordata > Mammalia > Carnivora > Hyaenidae > Crocuta > Crocuta crocuta. Next base: position 6,534,085 of record NW_027533258.1, on the reverse strand, counting down.
GTGGGAAGAACTAGCCCAGACTAAAGACTTCTCTCTGGTGCCTTAACACTACGTCCAAGTAACTAAATCACATCCCAGAGCAAAGCTCAAGAACATTTATAGGGGGCACCCGGGTGGCTCAGTCAGTTAAGCGTCCAATTCTTGCTTCGGCTCAAGTCATGACCTCACAGTTCGTGGATTCAAGGCCCAATCAGGCTCCACGCTGACAGTACAGAACCTGCTTGGGATTCTCTCTCTGCTCCTCTCCTCTGCTCACACACCACTCTCTTTCAAAATAAATAAATTTGCGGCACCTGCGCGGCTCAGTCAGTTAAGTGTCCAACTCTTAATTCAGCTCAGGTCACGATCTCACAGTTCGTGAGTTTGAGGCCCAAGTCTGGCTCAGTGCTGACAGATTGGGATTCAATCTCCCCCTCTCTCTGGCCCTCCTCACTCATGCACATGCTTGCTCTCTCTTGCTCTCAAAAATCAATAAATAAATATTTTTAAAAAATAAACAGGGACACCTGGATGGCTCAGTTGGTTGAGTGTCTAACTTGGACTCAGGTCATGATCTCAGTTTTTCGTTTCGAGCCCTACATTGGGCTCTGTGTTGACAACTCAGAGCCTGGAGCCTGCTTCAGATTCTGTGTCCCATTTCTGTCTACCCCTCCCCTGCTCATACTCCATTTCTCTCACTCTGAAAAATAAACATTAAAAATTTTTTTAATAAAAATAAACATAGAAAAAAAAACTTTTATAGGAATGCCAAAACACTCAGCACCTAACAAGGTAAAATTCACACCTGACATCCCATCAAAGGTTGCTGGGCATGGTAAGTAGCAAGAAAGCACCTCACAATGAGATCAATCAATCGATCCATCAAAACCAACTTAGAAATGACACAGTTGACAGATTAGTAGACATTAAAACAGACATTATAGCCATATTCTGTATGTTCAAGAAAATGTAGGACAGACAGAATATGTTAAGTATAGATGTGAAAAATGTGATGAAGTCTCAATTCAAACTTCTAGATATGAAAAAGACAAAAAATACCCTGGATGGAGTTAACAGCGGACCAGACAAAGCAGAAGAAAAGATTAGTGAACTGGAAGACATATAAACAGGAAGTATCCAAAATGAAACATAGAGATTTTTTTTTTAACGATAGAGAAGAGCCTCAGTCAGCTCTGGGACAACCCACAGAGCTCTAATGTGCATACACACGTTATCATCACACACAGTCCACGTGCGGGTTATTCTCAAAGTCCGCAAAGAAGTGAAGAAGGGAGACAGAAGATAGTCGAAGAGATGTTGGAGAAAATTTTCCAAATTTGATGAAAACTGTAAAGTCACAAATCCAAGAATCCCAATGAATCCCAAGCACAAGAAACATGAAGAAAATGACTCTAAGATCATCCATTGTAGTCAAACCGCTAAAAATCACTGAGAAAATATTGAAAGAAGCAAGAAAAACATTACATTACATGCAGAAGAATGAAGCTATGAGTACAGATGCCATGGCTCGGTGTTGTATACAATTCTAGAAGATGCAAGCTGATGCACGGTGACAGAAAGCAGCTCAGCGGGACTTGGGATCTCGGCCCTGGGGGCAGCGGGGGCAGGAGGGAGGGGTCACAATAGGGCAAAAGGAAACCTTGGGCCTCACAGGTACGTTCACCATCCTGCCTGCGGTCACGGTGTCACACGTGTGTATACGTGTCAAAAAACTTACCAAACCGCACACTTGAAATATGTGCGGTTTACCGTTAGGTGACTGCACCTCCATAGAGTTGGGGGGGTCGCCTGGCCCAAGTTACAGGTATCCGTTCAAAATCTCAAACTGACACCCACGGGGGAGGCCGAGAGCAGGAAATGGAGCCTTTCCTCGGCGTAACCGCCGTCCGGGAACAGGAGGAACAGGCGGCCGCTTCACAGGCACCTCTTCCAGGAAGAGTGGTGCAGACTCCATGATCGAGAGGACGGTCACTACGGCTTCTGCCTCAGGAGAGATACCGGGACTCGGGTTCCATTCCGGGTGCGCGTTCCTGGTGCCCCTGCTAGGCTGTCCTCTCTACTCTGCTTCCGACAACACGCTTCCGACAACACGTCCCCTTTCCGCGCGCCCGCCTGGAGCCCGGCGCGGGGGTCAGAGAGGCAGGCAGCCGGCTCACCTGCGGAGCTGCTTGGAGGAAGGAGGCCCCCAGGTCCTGGTCTCCCACCAGCCTTTCCTCCGGGGCGGCAGCAGGCGCACCAACGGCCACGGCTGCAGAGAGGAGCATAAGGTTTGAAGACTCTGGGTGTCGTCGCAAACCACTCCCCGGAAGGCGCAGGGGAAATCGTACACATCAGAACTGGTCCCCGTCCCCCCCACTCCCCCCAACAAACCTCAGTTCCTCTGACCTTCCCAACAGTCTCACCCACGGTTTCCTCCTCCTTCCTCACAACCAAATCCCACGTGGCCCGGCCCAGCCGTGCAGGAGACTCACAGACCAAACCTCCCACCAGAGGGACTCGCTGGGTCTGCCCCATCTCCAAACTTTCTAGAGACACTGAAATCTGGCAGCAATCACCGTCACCTCAGCCTCGGGCCGACCAACCACAGTCCCCAAATCTCCCCGAGGACACAGCACACCCATATCACCACAGGGAAGCGCCCCGCACCTAATTCTTGCTCCACGTCCAACTCCTCTTTGACGGCACAGCTGGGAGGCTCCCTGGGGCCAGAGGGGGCGCCCCGAGGGCCCAGCTCCTGAGGCCCCACTCCAAGATGGTGCCCCACTTCCCCCACTTGGCAGCTTGCACCGTCCATCTTCTCCGACAGGATGTCCTGTCCCAGAACTTGGATGCTGATCTAGAGGCCACACAGAATTAATTACTGAAAGATCCAGAATGAGGTGGGTGCTCTGAAAGAAACAGAGCCAATGCTCTAGGACAGATCACAGGCCAGTCCTTGGGGACACGGGGCAGGGGAAGAGGAAAACTAGCTTTTCTGTCTAGACCAGCAGGAAGCCGTGAGGAAAACAGCCAGAGAGAGGCCAAAAGCTGAGCCTGATTCAGGCCTGGGAGGCCTTCAAGACACGCCATCGAGAGGTATCTGGGGGGCTCAGTCAGTTGAGCGTCCGACTTCGGCTCAGGTCACTATCCCCCAGTCTGTGAGCTCAGGCTCCACATCAGGCTCTGTGCCGACATCCCGGGGCCTGGAGTCTGCTTCGGATTCTGTGTCTCCCTCTCTCTCTGATCCTCCCCTGCTCGCCCTCTGTTTCTGTCTCTCTCTCTCTCTCAAAAATAAGTAAATGTTTAAAAAATTTTTTTAAAAAATAAAAAGGTCATCAACAATGTGTTTCCACTGGAGAGTCCCCACCGATGAGAACTCAGCGTCCTCCGGACTCCAGTCACCTTGGTGTAAAGACGGAACGCGACATAAAGCTGTAACCTCTATTTGTAACGGTGAGGAAGTGCTCAGAGTCCCAGGGGGCCTTAGAATTAGGGGGGATCTGGGGACACACTGATGCGATATAATAAGAAATATGGATTTGGTCTCTGTCCCAGGTGCTGGACACAGAGTTCCTAAAACCCTTGGAATTGCCCTAAAGGGAGTGACGGCAGCAATTCTGTTATTCACGATGAGCCCCTCTCAACCACACCTGAGTTGATGTTAAGCAGGTGACGCTCGGTGGCCCCCAGATAGCTTCAGGACAGGAGCCCAACGTGTGATCAGAGGATCGACCTCGCAGCCCCAGCCCTCTACCGCTAAGGAAGGGAGAGGGGCTGGAGATTTTCAGTCACCAACAGTCAATGATTAATCTCTCGTGCCTCAGTAACGAAGCCTCCACCAAACTCCCTAAACGGTGGGGTTGGGGGAGCCTCTGAGTTGGTGAACACACAGAAGTACTGGGGGATGGGGGTGCAAGCCCGGAGAGGCCACGGAAGCCCCACGCCATCCCTGTTTTCTCCAGGCTCTTTATCATAAATCAGTGAGTGTAAGCAGTGCTTTCCCAAGCTCTGTGAGTCATTCACTTTCGAACCCGGGAACCTGCAAATGTACAGCCAGTCGGTTGTTCAGGACAGTTGGCCTGTGTGACCTGTGACCGGTGTCTGAAACATAGGAGCGTTCTTGTCAGACTGACCCTTATCCCACTGGGTGTGCCAACCCCAGAATATTGGTGTCACGTTTGAATGGACTTGTAAGACACCTGACTGGTAGCAGGAAGTTGGAGAAGAAGGGCGCCTGGGGTGTTCAGTTTGTTAAGGGTCCAACTTCAGCTCAGGTCATGATCTCGCAGTTGATGGGTTCCAGCCCTGCGTTGGGCTCTGTGCTGACAGCTCGGAGCCTGGAACCTGCTTCGGATGCTGGGTCTCCCTCTCTCTCTGCCCCTCCCCTGCTCACGCTCTGTCTCTCAAAAATAAGTAAAATATTAAAAAAGAAGAAGAAAAAAGTTGGGAGAACTGGTTGTTAGTGTGGAAAACTACACACACCGAGTCAGGAGAAAGGACAAGACGCCCGGTGAGACCCCACGGGGGCCCAGGGCCCCGCACTTCGCCGGCAGGCAACGCCCCCTGCTTACCCACCGCCACAGTCTCTGGGGGTCTCCCTTCAAGCTCTCCACGAGGGTCACGGCCTCCTCGCCGCTGCCCGGGCGCTGCGTCCGCACCCACATCTGCAGCTCCCCGGGCAGGATGGTCAGGAACTGCTCCAGCATCAGGATCTCCAGGATCTGCTCCTTCGTGTGGACCTCCGGCTGCAGCCACTGGAAGCACAGCTCCCGAAGCTGCCTCAGCGTCTCGTGGGGCCCGGACGCCACCTGGTACCGAAACTGCCGGAAGAGCCGGCGCGCGGCCTCGGGATTGGAGAGGTCCCCTCGGGGCACCGCGTCTGCTCCGGACAACGGGGACTCCTCAGCCTTGGCCAGCGGTGCCAGCAGGGCCAGGGCCTGCCCCAGGTCGACAGGCATCATCTGGCTTGGTAGGTCCTTGGGGGCGAAGTGGTTCCCGGGTGGGGCTGTTTCTGCGGAGAACCAGGCCGTCACCGAGGCTCTGGCGGGGACACTGGAGAGGGACAGTGAGCCTGTGCTGGACAGGGAAGGACAGAGTATCGGTAAGAACAAATTCACATGTCCTACTTGGGAACCGGCGGATCTACGATTCTACCATGAAAGACCAGAAACCCGAAGCCACCGAGCGAGTCGCTAACGCCGTCTCTACACTGGCATCTTCATTCACCCAGACCGTTTTACAACAGTCTCTCCTGGTCTTCAAAGGCCCAGACCAAGGAGAAGAATGAAATGCACCACAGGAAGCGCTTCCGCTCCCGGTTTCCAAGTAAATGGCTGTTCCGCACGACACTCCCTTATCGGCACCCGTTAGTCCGCAGACTACAAAGTAAAGCTGGACCAAGACACCATCAACGCCCTAGAAGGGCTGATGCTGAAACGATGTGATGCTTCCATAACAACTATGCGGTTAAGGGGAACAAATTAATTCCTTCCCAGGGACGTTCCCAGGTGACCTCTTTTGAGGCTGGCATGGAGGACTAGACCACTGGGGACTGATGAGAAACCTGTCCCAGCTGAAGTGTTCAACCTTGAGCTTGGAGAAGGCTGAGAACCAACAATAACCACCTCAAAAACCTTCCTCTGGCCTTGAACTGTACTGTATGACATCTGGTCTAAATATCTGGAAGACAGCAACTAGGCTAGTGGAAAAAGAAATGTTAAGTGACCAAGTTAGTATTCAGAAATGTTTAAAGGATCATGCACTATTTCTAGTTAACTGTCTTGCAGTTAATCCTAATATTGGACTATTGGGTCAATCCTTAAATGTTATAAAAGAGCTCCAGGCCACCATCCCTCCATAAACTAACTGTAACCATAAAAACATACACACCCAATCACTCAATCTGTCAGGCTTCATCAGAGATCTTTATAATACTCCAGCTTTTAGTAGCTGCTTTTGTCTTGTGGTGTAAGGAATGTCTTCCTTCCTAGCACTCCAAACAATTCATCCTATGTCAGAAAATCATTTAAAAACTATAAGTAAAAAATAGAATAAAATAAAACATTTCAGGCAAAAAAGCAAAGGGTAAGGGGCACCTAGTGGCGCAGTTAAGCATCCAACTTTTCACTTCGGCTCAGGTCATGATCTCATGGTTTGTGTGTTTGAGTCCCACACTGAGCTCTGTGCTGACAGGGCGGGGCTTCTTGAGATTCTCTCTTTCTCTCCCCTTCCCAGCTGGTGTTCTCTCTCTCTCAAATAAATAAATATTTAAAAAAAAAAAAAAGACAAGAGGTAAAAAAAGGATTAAAGGATTAATCCAGAGGCATTTGGGTGGCTCAACTGGGCTGAGCATCTGACTTCAGCTCAAGTCATGATCTCATGGCTCGTGAGTTCAAGCCCAGCGCTGAGCTCTGTGCTGACAACTCAAAGCCTGGAGCCTGCTTCAGATTCTGTGGCTCCCTCTCTCTCTGCCACTCCTCCTGTTCATGCTCGGTCTCTCTCTCAAAAATAAATAAACATTTAAAAAATGTTGTTAATAAATTAAAGGTTAATCCAGTATCATAGGGTTCACATGTGGACTTCATTGCCCTTATTTGTTTGGTTCAAAAAGAAACCCACATATTTTGTTCATTTATTCCAACAGAAGCCAGGGTGCAGGGCTGATCATGTGCTCAGTAAACATGTGTTTGGGTAATTCTGCTTCTGGCCACAGCAGAGGACCTGGCAGTAGACGCACCCATCCATGGTACAGAACTGCAGCAAACATTTAGGGCAACCGCTCTTCAGCACAAGACACCCGGCATGCACGAATGAGTCCCCGAGAGAAGAACGCCTCACGGGGAAGAGGCCCGCCATCATCCTGGCTGTCTGCACGGCAACGGCAACGGTGCAGGATGCTGGAACTCGGGCGGGGTTCAGTGGTCTCACCGCACTGAGGGGGGAGAGATCAGAACGTGGAGCTGCGGTAGTGTCTGGAGTCTGAACAGGGCAGTGGAGAGAAGGGTAGTGTCTGGAGTCTGAACAGGGCAGTGGAGAGAAGGGTAGTGTCTGGAGTCTGAACAGGGCAGTGGAGAGAAGGGTAGTGTCTGGAGTCTGAACAGGGCAGTGGAGAGAAGGGTAGTGTCTGGAGTCTGAACAGGGCAGTGGAGAGAAGGGTAGTGTCTGGAGTCTGAACAGGGCAGTGGAGAGAAGGGTAGTGTCTGGAGTCTGAACAGGGCAGTGGAGAGAAGGGTAGTGTCTGGAGTCTGAACAGGGCAGTGGAGAGAAGGGTAGTGTCTGGAGTCTGAACAGGGCAGTGGAGAGAAGGGTAGTGTCTGGAGTCTGAACAGGGCAGTGGAGAGAAGGGTAGTGTCTGGAGTCTGAACAGGGCAGTGGAGAGAAGGGTAGTGTCTGGAGTCTGAACAGGGCAGTGGAGAGAAGGGTAGTGTCTGGAGTCTGAACAGGGCAGTGGAGAGAAGGGTAGTGTCTGGAGTCTGAACAGGGCAGTGGAGAGAAGGGTAGTGTCTGGAGTCTGAACAGGGCAGTGGAGAGAAGGGTAGTGTCTGGAGTCTGAACAGGGCAGTGGAGAGAAGGGTAGTGTCTGGAGTCTGAACAGGGCAGTGGAGAGAAGGGTAGTGTCTGGAGTCTGAACAGGGCAGTGGAGAGAAGGGTAGTGTCTGGAGTCTGAACAGGGCAGTGGAGAGAAGGGTAGTGTCTGGAGTCTGAACAGGGCAGTGGAGAGAAGGGTAGTGTCTGGAGTCTGAACAGGGCAGTGGAGAGAAGGGTAGTGTCTGGAGTCTGAACAGGGCAGTGGAGAGAAGGGTAGTGTCTGGAGTCTGAACAGGGCAGTGGAGAGAAGGGTAGTGTCTGGAGTCTGAACAGGGCAGTGGAGAGAAGGGTAGTGTCTGGAGTCTGAACAGGGCAGTGGAGAGAAGGGTAGTGTCTGGAGTCTGAACAGGGCAGTGGAGAGAAGGGTAGTGTCTGGAGTCTGAACAGGGCAGTGGAGAGAAGGGTAGTGTCTGGAGTCTGAACAGGGCAGTGGAGAGAAGGGTAGTGTCTGGAGTCTGAACAGGGCAGTGGAGAGAAGGGTAGTGTCTGGAGTCTGAACAGGGCAGTGGAGAGAAGGGTAGTGTCTGGAGTCTGAACAGGGCAGTGGAGAGAAGGGTAGTGTCTGGAGTCTGAACAGGGCAGTGGAGAGAAGGGTAGTGTCTGGAGTCTGAACAGGGCAGTGGAGAGAAGGGTAGTGTCTGGAGTCTGAACAGGGCAGTGGAGAGAAGGGTAGTGTCTGGAGTCTGAACAGGGCAGTGGAGAGAAGGGTAGTGTCTGGAGTCTGAACAGGGCAGTGGAGAGAAGGGTAGTGTCTGGAGTCTGAACAGGGCAGTGGAGAGAAGGGTAGTGTCTGGAGTCTGAACAGGGCAGTGGAGAGAAGGGTAGTGTCTGGAGTCTGAACAGGGCAGTGGAGAGAAGGGTAGTGTCTGGAGTCTGAACAGGGCAGTGGAGAGAAGGGTAGTGTCTGGAGTCTGAACAGGGCAGTGGAGAGAAGGGTAGTGTCTGGAGTCTGAACAGGGCAGTGGAGAGAAGGGTAGTGTCTGGAGTCTGAACAGGGCAGTGGAGAGAAGGGTAGTGTCTGGAGTCTGAACAGGGCAGTGGAGAGAAGGGTAGTGTCTGGAGTCTGAACAGGGCAGTGGAGAGAAGGGTAGTGTCTGGAGTCTGAACAGGGCAGTGGAGAGAAGGGTAGTGTCTGGAGTCTGAACAGGGCAGTGGAGAGAAGGGTAGTGTCTGGAGTCTGAACAGGGCAGTGGAGAGAAGGGTAGTGTCTGGAGTCTGAACAGGGCAGTGGAGAGAAGGGTAGTGTCTGGAGTCTGAACAGGGCAGTGGAGAGAAGGGTAGTGTCTGGAGTCTGAACAGGGCAGTGGAGAGAAGGGTAGTGTCTGGAGTCTGAACAGGGCAGTGGAGAGAAGGGTAGTGTCTGGAGTCTGAACAGGGCAGTGGAGAGAAGGGTAGTGTCTGGAGTCTGAACAGGGCAGTGGAGAGAAGGGTAGTGTCTGGAGTCTGAACAGGGCAGTGGAGAGAAGGGTAGTGTCTGGAGTCTGAACAGGGCAGTGGAGAGAAGGGTAGTGTCTGGAGTCTGAACAGGGCAGTGGAGAGAAGGGTAGTGTCTGGAGTCTGAACAGGGCAGTGGAGAGAAGGGTAGTGTCTGGAGTCTGAACAGGGCAGTGGAGAGAAGGGTAGTGTCTGGAGTCTGAACAGGGCAGTGGAGAGAAGGGTAGTGTCTGGAGTCTGAACAGGGCAGTGGAGAGAAGGGTAGTGTCTGGAGTCTGAACAGGGCAGTGGAGAGAAGGGTAGTGTCTGGAGTCTGAACAGGGCAGTGGAGAGAAGGGTAGTGTCTGGAGTCTGAACAGGGCAGTGGAGAGAAGGGTAGTGTCTGGAGTCTGAACAGGGCAGTGGAGAGAAGGGTAGTGTCTGGAGTCTGAACAGGGCAGTGGAGAGAAGGGTAGTGTCTGGAGTCTGAACAGGGCAGTGGAGAGAAGGGTAGTGTCTGGAGTCTGAACAGGGCAGTGGAGAGAAGGGTAGTGTCTGGAGTCTGAACAGGGCAGTGGAGAGAAGGGTAGTGTCTGGAGTCTGAACAGGGCAGTGGAGAGAAGGGTAGTGTCTGGAGTCTGAACAGGGCAGTGGAGAGAAGGGTAGTGTCTGGAGTCTGAACAGGGCAGTGGAGAGAAGGGTAGTGTCTGGAGTCTGAACAGGGCAGTGGAGAGAAGGGTAGTGTCTGGAGTCTGAACAGGGCAGTGGAGAGAAGGGTAGTGTCTGGAGTCTGAACAGGGCAGTGGAGAGAAGGGTAGTATCTGGAGTCTGAACAGGGCAGTGGAGAGAAGGGAGCTTTGGCAGGGAGGGGCATGGTGGGGCAGAAGTCTGCGTGGGGTTTCCCTGTGAGCCTCTGGCCAAGGTTCGGACCGCACAGGGGCAGGATGAAAGTATGCAAAGTTTAACAGAGAGCAGCTGTTACAGGGTTAGGAGCAAAAGAGATGGGAAATAAATGCCAATCAGTGATGAGAGATATTGGAGTTTATGAACATTGAGAATGGAGAGCCTTTGTAATACCCAAGGCATACTGAGACGAGAAAGGCCACGTGTCAGGAGTGAATACTGTGCCCTAGAGTAAGACCTACTCTGAACTGGCCCTAAAAGAGCCTAGAGCTAAGGGATCCACAGAGGAAACCCAGCCTCCTGGTCTGGCCTAATCAAGTTAGAAGGAAGGCCTCAGGATATACTCTGGCCTTTCCAGAGAGATCTGTCCTCACAAGGCAAAAAAACAAGCTAACCTCAAGTCAAAGGTGATCGGTGAGTAACTCAACTCTTGCCAGAACAAAACTCAATACTGCTCAGAGGACGCAAACAAAATCCTCAGCATCTATACTGTGCCACTTACAATATTCAAGATGTAACCCAAAATTGTTAGACATTTAAAAACATGATAATGTGACTCAAAGTCATGGAAAAAACAGTCAGGAGAAACCAACCCAAAGATGGCCCAAGGACAGCAAGAAAAATATAGCCTCAACGAAAGAAGAGGTAGGGACATTCCATAGAGAAATCGAAATTATAAGAAAGAACCAAATGCAAATTCTAGGAAAAGAATTATCAACCCTGATTTCCACACCCGGTGAAAACATCTTTCAAAAATAAAAATTAATATAAAGATGTCTGCTTTTAGAATGTGTTCAAATTTAAGCAACCATCCCAACTAAATAGAGACTGCTATAAACATGATATACAAGCCCAATAGTTAACACAAATCAAAAACCTATCATAGATACACAAAAACTAAAGAGAAAGGAATCCAAACAGAACACTGCAAAACCCATCAAACCACAAGGGAAGAGAGGAAGAGAAGACAGCAACAGAGAACTACTACAAAAATAACAAGAAAATAATTAACAAAATAGCAATAAATATGTAACGATAACAATTACTTTAAATGGTCTAAATGCTCCAAATCAAAAGATACAGAGTAACTGAGTGAATTAAAAAAAACAAGACTCATCTATATGCTGCCTGTAATAGACTCACTTCAGACCTAAAGACACGCACTGATTGAAAGTGAAGGAATGAAAAAACATATACCATGCAAATAGAAGTGGGGGAAAAACAAAAAGCCAGAGTAGCAATACTATATCAGACAAAACGGACTTTAAAACAAAGACTGTTAACAACAGGCAAAGAAGGGCACAATATAATGATAAAGGGATCAATCTAACAAGTGAATGTAACATTTATAAATATTTATGCGACCCACATAAAAGCACCTAAATACGTAAAGCAAATATTAAAAGACATAAAGAGAAACTGACAGTCATATCATAATAATAGGGGACTTTAACACCTTACATACATCAATGGGTAGGATCATCCAGACATAAAATCAACAAAGAAACTGGCTTTAAACAACACACTAGGCCAGATGGAACTAAGAGATATGTACAGAACATTCCATTCAAAAACAGCAGGATACATTATTTCCTAGTGCACTTGGAACATTCTCCAGGGCATCACATGTTAGGTCACAAAACAAGTCTCAAAAAATTTAAAAAGACTAAAGTCATATCCTGCATCTTCTCTAACCACAAGTAGAAATTATAGGAAAAAATCTGGAGAGGACACAAACACATGCTACTTAACAATGAAGAGGCTAACCAAGACATCAAAGGGGTAATCGAGAAATACATGGAGACAAATGAAAGCACAACAACCCAAAGCCTTTGGGATGCAGCAAAAGCAGTTCTAAGAGGGAAGTTATAGCCATACAGGCCCACCTCAAGAAGAAAAATCTTAACTAAACAACCTGAACTCACACCTAAAGGAGTTAGAAAAAGAAGAACAAACAAAACCCGAAACGAGTAGCAGGAACAGAATACATTAAACCTTGGTTTGTGAGCATAATTTGTTCCAGAAACATGCTTGTAACCCAAAGCGCTTGTATATGAAAGTGAATTTCAAGGATCATTGGCTCAGTTGTGAGCATGTGATGTTCAGCATCACGAACGGCTCATATTGCAAGACATCGCTCGTTTATCAAGTTAAATTTTTAGAAATGTTGGCTCATCTTGAGGAACACTCACAGAACAAGTTACTCGTGATCCAAGGTTTCATTGTAATCAAGAGTAGAGCAGAAATAAAATAGAAACTAAAAAGCAATAGAAAAAGATCAATGAAACCAGGAGCTGGTCTTTTGAAAAGATCAACAAAATTGATAAATCTTTAGCCAGACTCATCAAAAAGGGGAATAAAATCAGAAATGGAAAGAAACATAATGACACCACATTAATACAAAGGATTACAAAAGAATATTGTGAACAATTATATGCCACCAAATTAAACAATCTAGAAAAAACTGGAGAGGGGGTGCCTGGTGGCTGAGTCGGTTGTGGGTCCAACTTTGGCTCAGGTCATGATCTCGCAGTTCGTGGGTTGGAGCCCCGCGTGGGGCTCTGTGCTGACAGCTAGTTCAGAGCCTGGAGCCTGTTTCGGATTCTTTGCCTCCCTCATTCTCTGACCCTCCCCAATTCACACTGTGTCTGTCTGTCTGTCTGTCTGTCTGTCTCTCTCTCTCTCTCAGAAATAAAGCATTAGAAAGTGTACTACCTAACAAAGTTAAAAAAAAAACCCACCTCTATCAACTGGTTCAATTTTTGCAAATCAATGTAATACATCACATTAACAAGAAAAAGAATTAAAACCATATGATCATTTCAACAGATGCCAAAAAAGCATTTGACAAAATACATCCATTCATGATAAAAACTCTCAACAAAGTGGATTTAGAGGGAACATACCTTAAAAGGGAAAGACCACATATGAAAAACCTGCAGCTAACATCATGCTCAGTAGTGAAAAACAGAAAGCTTTTCCTTTAAGATCAGTAACAAGACAAGGCTCTCCACTCCACTCACCACTTATATTCAACATCGTACTGGAAGTCTCAGCTGCAGCAATCAGACAAGGAAAAGGAATTTTAAAAAGGCATCCAAACTGGTAAGGAAGAAGTTAAACCATCACTGCTTGCACATGACATAATAGTACATATAGAAAACCCTAAAATCTACATGAAAAAACTATTAGAAGTGATCAATTATTTCAGTAAAGCTGCAGGATACAAAATTAGCATACAGAAATCGGTTGTGTTCCTATACACTAATAATGAAGTAGCAGAAAGAAAAATGAAGAAAACAATCCCATTTATAATTGCACGTAAAAGAACACAATAGTGGGGCACCAGCGTGGCTCAGTCGGTTAAACATCCAACTTCAGTTCAGGTCATGAGCTCAGGGTTGGGGAGTTCGAGCCCTGCATCGGTCTCTGTGCTGACAGCTCAGAGCCTGGAGCCTGCTTCAGATTCTGTGTCTCCCTCTCTCTCACCCTTCCCCTGTGTGCTCGCTGTCTCTCACATTTTTTAAATTTTTTAGAAAAAGAATATAATACCTAGGAATAAATTCAACAAAGGAAGAGAAAGACTTGTACTCTGAAAACTATAAGACATTGTTGAAACTAAAGATGATACAGAGAGAAAGATATACTACGCTCATGAACTGAAAAGAATATCATTAAAAAGCCCATGACACCCAACTCAATCTACAGATTCAGTGCAATCCCTATCAAAATACCCTATCAAAATACCTATTCCACAGGACTAAAACAAATAATCCTGAAGTGTGTATGGACAACAAATAGTCAAAGCAATCTTGAGAAAGAACAAAGCTAGAAGTATCTCTTATCCCAGGATTTCAAGATATATGACAAAGCTAGAACAATCCAAACAGCAGGGAACTGGCACAGCAACAGACACACAGATCAACGGAACAGGATAGAGAGTCTGGAAAAAAACCCACATCCGTGTGCTCAATTAACCTACAACAAAAGAGGCAAGAATATACAATGGGAAAAAGGCAATCTTCTCAATTAACGGTGCTGAGAAATGGAACAGCTACGTTCAAAAGAATGACACTGGACCGCTTTCTTACACCATACAAAAAATTAACTGAAAACAGATTAGAGACCTAAACGCGAGACTGAAACTATAAAACTCCTAAGGGAAACACAGGCGGTAATCTCTTGGACATCATCCTTAGCAACATATTTTTAGATATGTCTCCTCAGGCAAGGGAGACAAAAGGAAAAATAAACCATTGGGACGACACCAAAATAAAAAGCTTTTGCGCAATAGAAGAAACCATCAACAAAAAAGTTTAGGGGTCGATATCCGAAGTATATAAAGAACTTCCACTACTCAACCAATCAACCAATAAGGGGTTGATATCCAAAGTATATAAAGAACTTCTACTACTCAACCAATCAACCAATAAGGGGTTGATATCCAAAGTATATAAAGAACTTCTACTACTCAACACCCCCCCCCAAAAAAAATCCAATTAAAAAATGATCACAGGACCTAAACATTCTCCCAAAGACATAGAGAAGGCCAACAGAAACATGAAGAGATACTCGGTATCACGAATCATCAAGAAAATACAAATGAAAAACACAATGAGGTGTCACCTCGCACCAGTCAGAAAGGCTAATATTAAAAAGACAAGAAATAACACGTGTTGGCGAGGATGGCAAAGAGACCCTGTATACCATTGGTGGGAGTGCAACCATTGTGGAAAAATTAAAAAATAGAAACACCACATGATCCAATAATTCCACTACTGGTATTTACACAAAGAAAACAAAAACCCTAATTTGAAAAGATATATGCACCCCTCTGTTTACTGCAGCATTTACAATAGCCAAGATATGGAAGCAAACCCAAGTGTCCATGGATAGATAGATGAATGGATAAAGATGTAGTATATATACACAATGGAACACTACTCAGCCATAAAAAAAGAATGAGATCTTGCCACTTGCAACAACACTGTTGGGCCTGGAGGGCACTACCTAAGTACAATAAGTTGACAGAAATAGACACCATATGATTTCACTTATTTGTAGAATATGGAAAAAACAAAACAAATGAGCAAACAACAAAAACCAGACTCTTAAATACAGAGAACAAACTGATCATTGCAAACGGGAGGTAGGCAGGGGTTATAAACTAAACAGATAAAAGGGATTAAGAGCTACAAACTTCTGGGGGCGCCTGGGCGGGTTAGTCAGTTGATCTGGGCTCCACTCATGATGCCAGCGTGGTGGCATTGAGCCTCACATCGGGATCTACACTGAGCATGGGGCCAGTTTAAGATTCCCTCTCTTCCCCTCTGTCCCTCTTCCCTACTTCTGCCATGTCTCTCTCTCTAAATAAATAAACTTAAAAAAATGATACAAAGTTCCAGTTACAAACAAATAACTGAGATGAAAAATACAGCCTACAGAGTATAGTTAACAGTATTATAATAATGTTGTACGGTAACTACACTTACTGTGGCGGGCACTGAGTAATGTAGAGAATTGCCAAATGAATATGCTATACACCTGAAACTAACATAACATTGTATGCTGATTATACTTTAATAAAAAAATAAAAAGACATTTTTCAAATAAATAAGCTAGGAGTTTTTTTCTCCAGTGATTTATACATAAGAAATGCTAAAGGACACCTTTCCAGTTGAAGGGAAACTCAGATCTACAGAAAGGAATGAAGATCTCTAAAAATGGTAAACATATACTGAATAAATACAGAAATACTATGCCTTTATTTTTAACCTCCTTAAAAAGCAACTATTAAATAGAAAATAACAGTGTAAATAGGACGTAAGTAGAAGTAAATGACATAAATGTAGCACAAGGAGTGGGCATAAGGAATTGATCTGTTGTGAGGTTATTGTATTTATGAACTGATAAAAAAGGATATGAAGTGGGAAGTGAGTGGTGCTAAGTGTCAGGTGACAAATGGGAAATGCAAAGGTGTTAAATGAGAGGCAAGAAATAAACGTAAATTGTGATATAAAGTGGTATAAATATTAAAAGGGATCCCAATAAGCTAAAGTAAACTTTGATAATTTAAAAATGCATACAGCTAGATGTAAAAATATTATACAAAGAAGTATAGCTAAAAAAAACCAATAAAGGAGTCCCAAAAAACATACACTATCCCAAAATGCGATAAGAAAAGATCAAGAGAAGAATAAAAACCAGAAAGATCTAATGGGGAAAAACAGACAACTGGTAGACTAACACCCAACCATATCAGTAATTACATTAAATGTAAATGGGCGAAACATTTGAACTATAAGATAAAAACTGTCAAATTTAGAAATGCAAGACCCAATCTACAAGAGATATTTTATACATAAAGACACAGAGAGTTTGGAAATAAAATAATTAGGAAAAGAAATCGTATGCAAACAGCAAGCATACAAAAAATAGTACACTTATATTATTATCTGACCAAGAGACTTTAAGACAAAAAGAAGAGGAACATTCGATTATGATAAAGGGGTCTCTTCGTTTACAACACAAAACAACCCTGAACATATGTGCACCTAATACCAGCTCTATAAGGACAGATCCTCATAGCTGATCGAAGGAGTAAACAAAAACAAAAACAAAAAATCAGAAGGATACAGAAAATCTGAACACTGTAAACCAACTCACCAACTTGATCTAATTAACGTTCAGACTCAACCACTACAGGCTACACATTCAAGTGTATATGAATCATTCCCCGAAGCAGACCATAGGCATGATTAAGCTTCAAAAGACTGGAATCTCAAAGGGTATATGCTCAGACCATACTACAGTGAAATTAGAACTCAGTAACAATATCTTGAGAATGTCACTATATAGAAATTATTAAAAAACAAAACTCTTAACCTATGGCCAAAGAATGACAATGGAAATTAAAATGTTTTCATATTGATAGTGAAAACACAACATACCGAAACTTATAGAAAACCACCAAAGCTCTAGAGGAAAAATGTGCGGTTTTAAATAAACATGTCACAAAATTGAATAAATAAGCACCCTTCATTATCTAAATCGGTTTGGCTCCTGAGTTTTAAATAACAAGTAAAAAGATTTCAGAAAGCAAGAGACTGATGGGCATATTTATTCAGATTTATTTCCTTCCCGAATTAAAAGTTTAGATTACATTTTGGGAAAATGACATTTAGGGAAAATTATAAATCTTATACCTAAGCCTGATTTTAGTAATTATATCCTAACAAAATGCTAAGAAAAATGTCTCAACTAGTCCAAATTAAATTATGTTAAAGAGGGTGTAGTTTAGATCCCAATGAGTTCATGAGGACCTAAAAACATTTCAAGTAATCCCAGATGTGTAGTTCTGATCAAAATTCTAACAAATGAGAATGAACTTAAAATATACTCTTAAACGGGCACCTGGGTGGCTCAGCTGGTTAAGCATCTGACTTCCTCTCAGGTCATGATCTCTGGTTTGTGAGTTTGAGCCCCGCCGACGGGCTCTGTGCTGACAGCTCAGAGCCTGGAGCCTGTTTCAGATTCTGTGTCTCCCTCTCTCTCTGCCCCTCCTCTGCTCTCGCTCACACTCTTCTCTCTCTGCCCCTCCCCTGTTCACGCTCTCTCTCCCTCTTTCAAAAATAAACATTAAAAAATTTAAAAATATACATACTCTTAGGTAAGCATGCTTACCATGCACATACATACAAGCAGTCCTTTGTTGGGTACCTACTATTGAATTGACAAAGACTCTCCTTAAGCAAAATCTACTCAAACTCCCAAGTCCCCTTTGTGACTTGGCCTGACCTTTCAGCTCTGCCCTTGACCCTTTTTTAGTCCCGTTTCAGCAAGAATCTTGCTGAGTCCAGTTCAGGGAAAAGCGCTCATCTTTGAGACCCGGTCAAATTCTCCATCCTAACGTTGTGTATCTGACCATCCCTGATACCCGGTCAAAGTCCTTATCACTCTGGCCTGCCTTGGGCAAAACTCCAGGGCAGTGAGGTGGGCCCGTTCCCTCTGGCCGAGATGTTTCCTTAGTAATTTTCCATCCACCGATCCTCCCCGCCGAGCTCCCTGGCTATCTACTTCCCCCCTGGTCCCTGCTGCATTCAGAACCCAGCGTACTTTTCTCTCTGCGCCTGCAAAACCCCGATGTGGTCGGGCCCCTAAAGAAAGTCTGCCTTACGGTCTTCAAGGAGCCGTAGGAGTGATTTTGTCTCCAACAGCTACGCATCAGCTCCTTATTAGGCCCTGTTCCTGCCGTTTCTAATCTTGACCGATTAGCAACCGCTGATGCTCAGGTGGCCGGAACCCAGGAAGCTCCACGCGAGGCCTGTGCTCCGGGAAGGGGAGCCCCCAACGTTGGGGGATGTCGGGGGGCGGGTTTGGTTGGGGGCTGGGACAAGCGGCTGGCGAGTTAGGGGAG
>NW_027533258.1:6503693-6515758 GCF_008692635.1 Crocuta crocuta | reverse complement strand
TTCTGCGTCCCGGAGGCCCCGGGCAGCGCTCCCCACCCAGGTATCCTCGACTTCGGGCCCCCCAGCACCCATAGCACCCCGGGAAGGGAGGCTCTGGGGTTCAGCCCACGCGGGGCCCCTGTCTTCCAGCCTCTGGGCAGGCACAGGAAGCAGCCCGGTTTAGCGGCCAGTCGAGGGGCGCGGCCCGGGATCCCGCGGGGTACNGCGCCCTGGCCGCTCGCGGTTGCCCGCAGGGGGCGGCAAGGGTCATTCATTCCTCCTTGGAGCGTCCGTCACTTCGCGTGTCGCCTGACAGGCTTTTTAACGAACCCCTCGTCTGGGCCGAGGCGGCGACGGTCTGCCAAGATAATTCCCGTGTGTGCCGCGTAGCCTGTGCCCAGCCCTACACCTTTGGGACTCTGCCCGTTTCCCAGGTGCTCCCACGGGGCCTCCCTGCTGCCCTGGGTTTGCCCCGCCCCCACCTCCTCGGTCCAGCTGCTCCTCCTCACCCCAGCTCTGCCCTTCTGGGCTCTCTCTTTCCACTGCCCTGTGTTGGCTTTCGGTGCGTTGCTATCCTGTCTCCCGGCCTTCGCGTCCCCTGTGTCCTGCCTCCTTCCCTCTGCCTCCCCCAAACTCATCACCGAACGGCTATGATTTTGCCCCGTCGCTGAGACACCTCGCCCTCTCTCCATTCCCCGGCTGTCTCGTCCACACCCTTCCTGCACTCGGCCACAACGGTCGTTTTGTGACCCTAGTTTGCGTTGATAGAAGTATCCAAACCTGGGAGACCGGGTTCCTGTGTGTATCCTATGTGCGTTCAGTCTCGGGCAGTTGGCAACACTGCGGAGCGTTCGGAAACAGAGTTGCAGAGTGGTGACGTGCCCTGGGCCTCGTTGAGCGGAACTGGACACCTCTCCGGAGAAAAAAGGCTTTGGAAGAGGGCGGAGGTGTGAATCATGGTATCTTCACATATCTGAAAAACTGATCAGAGGAAAGGGGAGTTTTAATATGTTCTTCCTGGCCCCACGGCCAGAACGAGACCCAGGGTGTGAAAACCATTTCAGCTTAACCTAAGTGGAAATTTCTAAAGTCGACTTGTATAACAGTGCTAGCTGATGAGTTCCTGAAGCAGGACAGTGCTACTTTAGGAGTTCCTGAACAGCAGGATAGCAATTTATCGGGGACATTTTAAAGGGATGTCTGCAGTGGCTGTTTCTTCGGACACCAAGGGCTTTGCTTCTAAGAAAGTCAAGAGACAAGCTGGTTTGGAAAGGAAGGTGATGAGTTTTTATCTTCAGCATAGTAGCTCTTAGCTGATCAATACCCAAGGAAGATAACAATAATTCAAACCCCTTTAATTAGGCCACAGATATTTCGTGAATCTGGTGGAAGCCATACCTCTTTTCCCAAGGAAAATGCATACATACATCTACATACAACGTGTACCACACAAATTTAGGGAGTTCACAGAGCTCTGTAGTCCATCCTCAGAACCCATGGAGCTCAGAGTGAGAACTCTAACCAGATAGATGATGCCAGACATAGAGGTGACACTTGATAGTTTAATAATGTCTTTATAAATTGGCACCTTGAGGTGAAGCATGAAATTTCCCTTCTTTCTGAAGAGACTGAAAAACTAAAAAATCTATTTTAAAATTTGGAAGATCTATACCTCAGTTCAGGAAATAATGGAAAGGTATCATCTTTCCATTCGTTTACTCACTCTCTCAATCAATCAATATTTATCAGGTGTCTCCTACAGAGGCATTGTCCTGACAGCTGGCTATACAACAGTGAACTGAACAGATAGAGTTCCTTCCCTCAGAGGACTTTATTTTGTGAAGAAGCTGGACAATAGATACGCGAGCTGTAATAAGTATGTTGGGTAATGATAAGTGTTGTGGAGAAAATTAAATCGAGGTGAATGGGAATGAACAGTGTTAGGGATGGAATATAATTTAAATGTCTTTTTTTCCTATTTTTAATGTTTATTTGTTTTTTTTTTTTACAAATAGTTTATTGTCAAGTTGGTTTCCATAAAACACCCAGTGCTCATCCCCACAAGTGCCCTTATCCATGTCCATCTCCTCCCTCCCCCCCCCACACNGAAAGTCGGACGCCCAACCAACTAAGCCACCCAGGCGCCCCCTAAATGTCTTTTTTTTAATGTTTATTTTTGAAAGAGAGAGAGAATGGGGGGGGGGGGACCAGACAGAGAGAGAGGGAGACACAGAATCTGAAGCAGGCTCCAGGCTCTGAGCTGTCAGCACAGAGTCTGACGTGGGGCTTGAACCCACAAACAGCAAGATCATGACCTGAGCCAAAGTAGGACATTCAACTGACTGAGCCACCCAGGATGGGGTGTAATTTAATAAGATGGTCAGCGAAGAGCTAACTGATAAAAGGACCCAGAACCCAGACCTTAAGTGAAGGAGCAAAGCCTGTGGATATCTGGAAGAGCTTCCCAAGAAATAATAAATGCCCCAAATCCTGAGACAATAAGTGAAAGTAAGAGAAGATTTGTGAGGAGTGAGTCCTGGGACACACCCTAGGTAAGAAGGATCCCTTACAGGAGAAAGAGATCAAGGCGCATTGAGGTAGGAAGCAAACAAAGCGATATCCCGGAGCCCAGTGTACAAAATACTCCAAACAGGAGGCAGGAGTCAACTGGGTCAAAAGCTAGTGATCAAAGGTATGATGAGGATTGAGAATTGACCATGAGTTTTAACAGCAGTGGAATCATTGGTGACCTTAACAAGAGTAGCTGAGAGTGGGGGCACCCGGGTGGCTTAGTCGGTTAAGCGTCCGACTTTCGCTTAGGTCATGATCTCGCGGTTCGTGGGTTCGAGCCCCGCGTCGGGCTCTGTGCTGACTGCCAGCTCAGAGCCTGGAGCCTGTTTCAGTCTGTGACTCCCTCTCTCTCTGACCCTCCCCTGCTCACGCTGTCTCTCTCTCTCTCTCTCCTAGAAATAAATAAAACATTAAAAAAAAAAAAAGTAGCTGAGAGTGGAGAAAGCCTGAATGGAGCTCTTCAATAGAGAAAAATTGGAGCGACAAATATAGACAAGTCACTCCCGAAGTTCTGCTATAAAGGGAAATATCACAATGAGACAAATTAGGAGCGAGTACAGCATGTTTCTGTGCTGAGTGGAACGATCTAGCAGGGAGGGCAGATTTGCAATGCATGAACGGAAAGAGACAATTACTGAACACGATCCTTGATCAGAGGAGAGGCTGATCTTTGAGTAACAAAACTCCAGGCTACTCCAATCGAGGCCAGGTGGGGCACCCAAGAAAACATTCTTCCCTGAAGAGAGGCTTAAAATCAAAAAACTATAAACTGCACCAAAAACAGTTCATCAAAAGGGACAGTCACCAATTTGTTTTTTTCTTTAATGAAATTGTGCCTCCCAAATTACAGATAACAGAGCAGCAATCTGAAGGAGATTTTTAAGGAAGTATGCAGGGCCATTCAAAGAGTAAAAGAACAAGAAACCATAAAACAAAGAACATTGTGGAAAGAAAAGAAAGAGGGAGAGAAGGAAGAATAAGACAAAATAAAACTGCAGGGCCAATTATGTTCTTTACAAATGAAAAAAATGTCCACTTTGAGATTAAAAAATCCAGTCCCCCTAACATCAGACACAGCAAAATCCTCGTTGCTGAAACCACTATAGAAATGTAAAGATGGATGGTCCATGAGGCTTGACTTTAAACTGAACACATTTTTCTCTTCCTCATTCTCAGAAGCCTCCCCCCGCCCACCAACACCCTGCCTCGGCCACCTTCACTTGTTTTTCTGTAGAAACCTTTGTTCCAGGAACTCGGTATCGATATTGACATCTCACTGACCTCAATGTATACTTAGTAACTGAGACTCTGATCGCCGGTGGCAATTCTAGTCATGAGACCACCTTGAAGATGTGACAAGCACGGCTGGGAGCGTGTTCCAGATTCCTATGGAAACCATCCAGATCCTGTATTTTCCTGTAAAACCCCTCAGCCTTTTACCCTTGGCTGTCTTATACTTCTGGAAGTATTAGCCAGCCGTAGCCTTCTGTGCCTGGCAAAGTAAGAAAGCCATCTTCCTTCTTTACCCCCAAACTCTGTTTTCACGGTACATATTTCAGCTCCGGAGCAGAGGTTGGTTTTTTCGACCACACTCCCACTGTGAAAATGAGGAAACTGAGGGGCGCCTGGGTGGCTCAGTCGGTTGAGTGTCCGACTTCGATGCAGGTCATGATCTCACGGCTCATGAGTTCGAGCCCCGCGTAGGGCTCTGTGCTGGCAGCTCGGAGCCTGGAGCCTGCTTCCGATTCTGTGTCTCCCTCTCTCTCTGTCCCTCCACCACTCATGCTCTGTCTTTCTCTCTCTCTCAAAAATAAACACTGGAAATATTTTTAAAAATAATAAAGAAACTGAGATCCAGAGGAGTAGGTGCCTAACTCAGAGCCACAAAGATATTCAGTCCCTGACTCCAAACCCTTTCCGACTCCAAATCTCATGTTCTTGCCTCTCTCTGCTGCAGGGTGTGTAAGGTGTGGGAGTATTAAAGGAGACCTCTTATGAGAAAAATTTACAATTAATATAGGGAGGAAGTTAAATTGCATGGGATTATAGAAGACCAGATGCGTTACCTCATTAAATATGTCTCTGCAACCTAGGAATGAAAGTTGAAAAGAAATGTTGACTTGAGGGGGAGATTCAGGTTGACTCAAGGCTGAGGAAGTGGAGGATACAAGCGGAGGCTGTCTGGAAACGCTGACCATTGGACTGAGCAAGGAAGGGAAACTGGAACAGAAACCAGCCTCTGTACACTCCCTGTGAGGTCAAGATGTGGTTTGTATCCTGTTGACTTCATCGAAGCAAACAGTGATTCTACTCACGGCAAATGGGAGCTGCATTGTCTTCGAAGGGCTATTTAGAGAGTAGAGAAGTTTTTAAGATACTGTTTTTTTCTGGTGAGAAGTCCTAATGTATCACTTGCGTTATGGGGAAGGTCTTTAAGAAGTTCCAGAAGGTTCCAGTGGAGCTGAGAGAGAAGACATCCCATGTGCTTACAAAGGACACAAGGGACCACAGACCTGGCTGGAGAGATCTGAGTCCTAGAATTTATACCTTTTAAAAAAAAAAACCTGTAGATAAATCCTGATGCTTCTCTAACCAAACTCCTGAGGATATTAAATGCCTTTAGATGAGGGGTTCTCTCTCAGGGTTTTGGGGTTCCAATGACCAACACCCCTTACTGCAGATTGTTGGGAACTTTTCCGGGCACTTCCTCAAATGGAGCTATGATTTTTATTTTTGAATATAAAAAGTCATTGCATGCTTAGGCAGATGCCTTTAAACATCTAAATCCATGGGTCTGCAGGAGCACCTGGGTGGCTCAATCGATTGAGCTTCCAACTCTTGATTTTGGCTCAGGTCATGATCTCACTGTTTTGTGGGTTCAAGCCCCACACAGGGCTCTCTCTCTCTGCCACTCCCCTACTCATGCTGTCTCTGTCTCTCTCAAAAATAAATAAATAAACTTCAAAAATAAATAGTACTAAATCCGTGGACCTGGAGAGATGAGAAAAAGAATTCAGCTCCACCAGTATTGAATATAATGGACTGGCATGTCCCTTCATTTGTCATATGCTGAGCAGACTTGGGTCAGAGAATGGGGGTGCCGTGAGGAAAGAGGAGAAGGTCCATGCCATGAGGCAGTTAACAGTAGGGTACCACGTTTTCCTTTGCTTTCTAATTATCAAAATATAATAAACGAGGTATGCTGACATTGACATGTGTTGTACTCACTGGATTTGTGGATTACATTCCCTAGTTTTAACTAAATGAATCCTAACAAAATGAACACGTCATTTAGAAAGTTCCTGCAATGTAATCTCAGTCTGAAGGTCACCCTAATAATGAAGGTACAGTGGCACCTGGGTGGCTCAGTCGGTTAAGCATCCGACTCGGTTTCAGCTTGCACTGACAGTGCGGAGCCTGCTTAGGATTCTCTCTCTCCTTCTCTCTCTGCCCCTCCCCTGCTCACACTCTGTCTCTCTCTCTCTCAAAAAGAAATAAAGATTTTAAAAAATTAAGACGTCTACTAGAAATGTACATTTGTACTCGCTATTATATAGTTAAGGTGACTATTATGTTACCCTAACTATATACGTATGTCTATTTATATGTAGTATATATTCTTGTATATACAAAAATATGTCTACTTACATATGCTATATGTAAGTATATATATGCATGTGTATATATGTATAATTACATAGGAAAATATAAATATACATACTGTATATAAATATGTATGTGACAGTGTATATATACAGATTATTAACTATATGCAGATTATAAATATATAAAGATTATATAATACAGATTATATATATAAAGAGATTATATACATACAGATAATATATTTAATCTCTCCAGAAAAAAATATATATCTAGAACAAGGAGATAATTTTTCAGCAGTGTTTAAAGTCATGTAATATCCTGTACAGTACTTTATGAAATTTCATTAAACCTAATTAAAAAATGCTTGGTATTCTCTTTTGAGTCCTAATGAATAAAAATCCATCCATATGGAAAAAGTTTTAGTGCTTGTCATTTAAAAAATTTTTTTAAATTTATTTATTGTTGAGAGACCGAGAGAGACAGAGAAGAACGGGGGAGGGGCAGAGAGAGAAGAAGACACAGAATCCAAAGCAGGCTCCAGGCTCTGAGCTGTCAGCACAGAACCTGATGCAGGGCCTGAACCCACAAACCGTAAGACCATGACCTGAAGTTGGCTGCTCAACCAACTGAGCCACCCAGGCGCCCTAGTGCTCGTCATTTTAAATCTGCAGGTTAACATTGTTAAAATGCAATATGTCTTCCAATTAGTTTGCAAGAGGTACTGACTTGCATCAGGGACTATGGAAATTGGTAGCACCATTTCATTAGAAACTTTTGCTTAATTAGCAGATGGTACTGAAAAATGAATATGTACTGCCAATGATCTACTTTTTCCATTTGGAGGTTTTTGTTTTTTGCAGGTTTTTTTTTTTTTTTTTTTTTTTGCAGTTTTTCACTTGTGGCAACCATTAAAACTAATTGTCAAAAGTAAACTTAGAAGGAGACCTGAAAAAGCTCCGTATAACAGAGTGTGAAACCAAGATTTGATCAGGGGCACTTAGGTGGCTCAGTGGGTTGAGCACCTTGATTTCGGCTCACAGTTCATGAGATGGAGCCCCACACTGGTCTCTGTGATGAGTATGGAGCCTGCCTGGGATTCTCTCTTTCTCCTCTATCTATGCCTTTCCCAACCTCACTGTCTGCGTACACATGCATGCTCTCTCAAAATTAATGAACTTCAAAAAAGAAAAGAAAAGAAAGGAAGGAAGGA
Source organism: Crocuta crocuta (assembly GCF_008692635.1). Taxonomy (NCBI): domain Eukaryota; kingdom Metazoa; phylum Chordata; class Mammalia; order Carnivora; family Hyaenidae; genus Crocuta; species Crocuta crocuta. The sequence continues at coordinate 6,508,392 of NW_027533258.1, read as the reverse complement.
AGGAAGGAAGGAAGGAAGGAAGAAAGAAAGAAAGAAAGAAGGAAAGAAAGAAGGAAAGAAAAGAGTGCTTGATTAGAAAAGAGTAGAGCCCACTGCTCTAAATCAGGCTTCTCGGATCTGGCTGAACATCCGGCCCACAGAAGGCACGTTAAACCCAGATTTCCTGCCTTCGCCCCTAATGTGATTCTCTGGGAGGCGGGACCTGGATATAGAGTTTTTAAACAAATTTCCAAAGTGATGCTTTTAACGCTGATCTGAGGAGAAGCATTCCAGCACATGGTATCCATGATGGTCTATTAACTCAAACTTCAAGAGACAAATAGATGTAGTGGGTTGCCCAAACTTACTTGAGCAGGTATAATAACACAGCACAAAGCATAACACAGTTGACCGGGAATCAAGATGCCTTTGACAGAAGCTAAAATAGAACAAGCTTTCAGTGCTCACTTTTATCCATAGAAACCTCTTTAGGGGGTCCCGGGATGGCTCAATGGGCTAAGCATCCAACTTCATCTCAGATCATGGTCTAATGGTTTGGGAGTTCGAGCCCCACGTGGGGCTCTTTGCTTTGAATCTTACATCTCCTTTTCTCTCTGCTCCTCCCTAGCTCTCTCACTTGCTCTCTCTCTCTCTCAAAATAAATAAACATTAAAAAAAAAAGAAGCCTCTTTACAATCATAGTGTAGCCACCTTTTGGTGCCTCAAGTTCTCTCATTGATAAAATGAGAGATATAATACCACCTACTTCAAAAAAAAATATTTTTAGTTTACTTATTTAGTTTTAGAGAAACAGAGACAGCGAAAGTAGGGGAGGGGGAGAGAAAGAGGGAGACAGAGAATCCCAAGCAGGCTCCACGCTGCCAGCACAGAGCCTGATGTGGGGCTTGAACCCATGAAACTGTGAGATCATGACCTGAGCCAAAACCAAGAGTCAGATGCTTGACCTACTGAGCCCCCCAGGCACCCCATAATACCACCTGCTTCTCAGGACTGTTAAGAAAATTAACTGAGATGATGTATATAAAATGCCTGCAGTGGATCCTGGCATGTAGCAAAATGTCCCTATTACCAGTATCCTGATTTTTCTATACCACCCATTTTAGAATACCTTCATGAAAAGAATTACCGTAAAAAATTATTATATCTGAGCAGAAGCATTTTTGCCACAGTGTTGCAATGCAATGCTCAAATATCAGAGAAGAAAAAGAAAACACTTTGTAATGATTAGAAATGTGGTTAAGCCTCAACTAAAGGAATTTAGTAACACAAAATGTGATAGTCTGCAATAGTGTAATACATTTCATCTGATTCTTCAAAGATTGCAAGTGATCCCAGAAGAAAATTGTGGATGCCATCTCACAGAGATGCCTATCTACCACTAATGCAGTTTTCTTTGACGGGTTCAGTCTGCAGTTTGTTTTATCTCCCTTCTTTCTGAGCTTAATCTCTGTCCTTGTAGATACCAAGATTCCAGGCCCCCTCACTGAAGAGAGTGTTAGGCCTAAAATTCACGAAATACTGGGCTCAAACCTGGTCAAGACTCGCTATATATGTTGATTCCTCTTTTGAATTTCAGCTCGTGCCAGAAAAAGAGGTCCAGGGTTTTTTTTTTTTTTCCTGGAAAAATGCCCATCTAGAAAGCATCCGATTCTACTGGTGATTCTTTATCTCCTTAACCGACAAGGGCCCCATTAAAACTTGGGGAGTCCTATTCAGGTAACAATCTTAGGGGATTGAGAAAGAGGACTCAGGGCCTCTTAAACCTTTCACCGCCCAGAATTCTCCTTCTCTCATCACCATAAATGCTTATCGTGAGCCCTTATTAACTGACTTCTGCTTTTTGCACAGTCTTCGTGGCACCCACGAGCCTCCTCTGCTACATGGAGGAGCCACATGACCCTTTGCTGAGTGGATGGATAACTAGACTTGGCTCCTGCTATGTCTGTGACATTTACTTCTTCTTGATGGCCTTGACTTCCAAAAATCCCATCAGCGCTGAACAGCGGGAAGCCCCATCTGTACCCGCTGTCTGATGCCAGGGATGGCTGGATGTCTGCCCCTGTTGTATTTCTGTCTGCACTGCCTTTTGCAGATGGAACATTCCTCCGACAGAAGCTTCCAGGAGCATGTGGTGACTCCTGAAGGTCTCCTAGATCAATAAGAGAACCAAACTTTTTCTTTCCTGGAAGAGATAGCATGACAGGTGACTCAGCTGTCACAGCTCATTAGCAGAAAGGGTCTGAACATTGGAGACACACAGACACAAAAGCAGTGGGATTAACCAGACACTAGGGTTCATTTTTTTAAAAATTGTTTTTCCAGAATGTAGCCTATTCATTATGTAGCATTAGGAGACTGGGGGGGAAAGGAAGTTAATCAACAGTGGTAACCTGTCTTAGAAAGTCTTGCAGAGGGCCCACCACAGGGAGATTTGGGTTGCCCATGGAGACATGTAGAAGAAACAGATGTAGCCAAAGGCACAAAATAAGCCATTTTGGAAGGAGCTGGTCACCAAGCATTAGGCATGACACATCTTGAAAGCTCACAGAATTCTATCCAAGATCCCTTCTTCCCGATGCCACTGTGGAACCTCCAAACCAGGAGCTGCAAAATGGCAGCCAGTATTTTGTGTGGCACACACAATTTTCACACGTCTTTCTGGGAATGGGAATGCCTTTTATGGTGCATGCTTTCCCGCTCACCATAAGTCTGACTATCCCCTTGTACTTTACTACCTGGCCCCTGAAGGCATTTGTGCACGATAGCTCAGGAATATTATCTAGAACACAGGAGATGAGAGGTTAATGATGCCCACCTTGGATTCTGGGGTTTAGAGCCCGTTGGGGATGTCTGAGAGCTTTGCTGGCCAGAGGGTCGAGGGGTACCTGGTGGGGAAGGACATGGCTGACTGCTACACACTGAACAGGGCACTACCTTCACCAGAACCTTATTCCTTGACAATACCCTTGTACATTCGCAGCTTGCTTATCTGGCTGAGGCATGAGGCATCTAGGAAGTTTCTTCTCCAATGTTCCCATTTTTGCAGGGGACTCCCAAGAGGGAAATACTAAGGAATTGGCCAAGGTCCACAGACAAGATTTCAGCCTGGGTGTACTGTACCTATATTTCCAGAACCAGAATTCACATCTCATGATTCATAATTCGGAACATAGTATATGCAATTGTGACTGCCCTGGAAAATTCATAATACGTGAGAACTAGAGTTATATAGATCTCAGCCAGCGTGCGCTGGGGGCAGGAAAAAAGGAGGAAAGACGGAGTTAGAATCTCAAGTCCTATCTGGGAGAGGGAAACAAGTACAGTAAAACCTTGGTTCGCGAGCATACTTCCTTCCGGAAATATGCTTGTAATCCAAAGCACTTGTATGTCAAAGCGAATTTCTCCATAAGAAATGATGGAAACTCAGACCATTCATTCCACAAGCCAAAAATATTCATATAAAAGTGATCACAATACTGTCACATAATACAAAATAATAAAGAAAATACAAAATATAAAGAAAAGCAAATTCACCTGTACTTACCTTTGAAAACCTCCATGGCTGGCGTGAGGGAGATTAGAGAGAGGAGGGTTACTGTGTAGGATAACTTTCAGTGTCACTAATGGAATCGCTGCTGTCCATTGGCTCAGTGGAATGTTTTTCTTTTTGTGCAACTTTAACAAGGAACCTATCCAATGACACTTGCTTTGCCTCCTTTTAAGGATTTTGTGTAAATGTGACATGGCATTGACGATCACCCACAATTCTGCAGTGAGAGAGAGAGAGATAAAGAACGGGTGGCTCAGTGGTGATCATGTGACATTTGGCATCATGTACTACTCGTATTGCAAGACATGGCTCGTTTATCAAGTTAAAATTTATTAGAAATGTTTGCTCGTCTTGCGGAACACTCGCAGAAAAGTTACTCGCAATCCAAGGTTTTGCGGTATTTGGGGTCCGCTTATAAAGTGGGATCTGGGCTTCTTTCTCAGTGAAGAATCTACTGAATGATCTTGAATTTCCTCCATGTACCTGAAAACATATAGTGGACCCTTGAATTCCGTGGGTTTACTTAAACGTGAAGTTTTTTTTTTTTTAAATACAGTATTGTAAATGTATTTTCTTTTTCTTGTGATTTTCTTAATAGTATTTTCTTTGCTCTAGCTTACTTTGTTGTAAGAATACAATATATAATACATATCACGTGCAAAATATGACTTAATTGACTATTTGTGTTATTGGTAAGGCTTCCAGTCAACAATAGGGTTTATTAGTTAAGTTTTCAGGGAGGCAAGAGTTTTACACGGATTTTCCGCTGGGGGTGTGGGTGGGTCAGCACCCTCAACAGTCACGTTGTTCAAAGGATGTATTCAAAGAGGCATGGACTGGTGTAGACAACCTTCTTCGTGAGCCTTAATGTCCCACAGGGCTACTCTTAGAGCCACTCACACCACCCAGCTTTGCAAATTAAGAGAATCAACAAAGTTTTTTTTAATGTTTATCCATTTTTAGAGAGACAGCTTGAGCAGGGGAGGGGGAGAGAGGGGGGGAAACAGAAGATCCAAGGTGGGCTCTGCGCTGACAGCAGCAAGCCCAATGTGGGGCTCGGACTCACCAACTGTGAGATCATGACTGGAGCCCAAGTCAGACGCTTAACCAACTGAGCCACCCAGGCACCCCCAGAATGAAGATTCTAAG
>NW_027533258.1:6493693-6498693 GCF_008692635.1 Crocuta crocuta | reverse complement strand
CTAGAGTAGCTATAATCAGGCTGAACTGTATACTGAACTGTATACTTCAAATGGGTGAATTATATGGTATGTGAATTACAGCTCAAAGCTGTTACAAAAAAAAAAAACCACAACAACCAATGAAACAAAACAATGTTATTAATTCAAACCAGATATTGTTACTTAATCTCAAAAACAAAAGCCACAATGTCCTCCCCTAGGTAATTATTGAATCCTAAGATCTTGACTTACCTAGAGGTGCCTGATGGTCTCAAGTAAGTCCACAGCAACATATGTCCTTGCATATGAGGACCCTACAAGTCTGTACCATAGGTGATTCCTTTCTTTTAGATAAGAACTCTCAATAATTTCTGATTTTTATAAGAAACCTACTCAATTAGATAAATTAGACACATTTATACTTAGTCATTAGAAGTTCTATTACTTGGTTATAATTTTGCTCAAGGGGGCATATAATTAGCAATATGTTTAATGTATGTGTGATTTTTTGTTTTATTGGGTTTTTCATTTTCCCCTGATATTTTATTATGAAAAATTTCATGCAGCTGAAAAAGTCGTTGTTTACACCAGTCTACGCACTACCTGGGTTTTGCACATATATATCCATTTGTCCATCCCAATATTCTGTCATTCAGCCATCTTATTTTTGATACATTTCAAAGTCAATTGCAGGTATCAGTGTATGTTCTCCTGAAGATTTTAGCATTTATGCTTTTAGCTAGAACTTGCTATTTCTAGATTTTTTTGATGTATACTTTACTTACATTGAAATGCACAAATCTAGATCATATATTTGCAGCATTTTGATAAGTGCATACACTTGTGTAACCCAACCCTTCTCAAGGTGCGGAATATGCTCATTACCTTAGAAAGTTCCCTTTTGACTCTTTTCAGTCAATCATGCTTTACTCGCTCCTTCCCCTCAAAATGCCCACTATTGTTGTATTGGGTTTTTTTGTGTGTGTGTGTTTTTGTTTTTAATAGTGAAGGTAGAGCAACAGAATACAGAATATGAGGACAGGCTGTGGGTGTATTTCTGGTACACGAGAATCATATTCTTTTAGTATATATTTGTATCAGGTCAGACTATGGCAAATACTTTCAATATTACCTTTCACATAGTGGTAAGTGGCTTATAGTGAGGTATTTCCATTAAAAATTTTTTAATGTTTATTTATTTTTGAGAGAGAGAGGGAGAGAGAGAGAGAGGGAGAGAGAGAGAGAGGGAGAGAGAGAGAGAGAGAGAGAACGAGCTGGGAGGGGCAGAGAGAGAGGGAGACACAGGATCCAAAGCAGACTCCAGGCTCTGAGCTGTCAGCACAGAGCCTGACATGTGGCTCAGACTCACAGACCACAAGATCACGACCTGAGCTGAAGTCCGAGGCTCAACCCATTGAGCCACCCAGGTGCCCCTTACCTATAAATTTTTATATGCGTGTATGATTATTAATAGTCAACATTAATTAATGTTATTTTGTATTCAATTGTTTTGAGAGAGCGCAAGTAGGGGAGGGACAGAGAGAGGAGAGAAGGAGAGTCCCAAGTAGTCTCTGAGTTGTCAGTGCAGAGTCTGACACAGGGCTCAAACTCATGACCCAAGCTGAACCCAAGAGTCGTACGCTTAACTGACTGAGCCGCCTAGGCGCCCCTAATTAATAGCTTCTTCAGCAGAACTCAAGAGAATTTTGGTTCTTTTGATGGCAGTTAAAAGCTTCTCACATGTGCTTTATATCCAATTAAATGCAATGTTCAACAAATACCCAGAAACCCGCAGAGCTTGCAGCTCTCTGCCTGGAGAGGCAAAAATCAGTCACTGGATGACCTGGTCTTGGGCCCTCAGTGATGCGGGGTGGACAGGAGATGGGTTTTGCTCAAAGCCAAACTGCTGAGCCCTTATAGGGGTATGATAACTGGTGATTGGTCCAGCTGAATAGTGGTGTTTGACCTTTCTTACTTTCTCAGAGGCTGACATTGGGGTCGTAAAGTGAAATCTAGTTATACTTTTACTTTATTTGGAATGTGAAGTGAAACATGTCTTTGTAATCTACCCATTGAGTCATAGGTGTCGAAAAGAACCAGCAAGGGGTGCCTGGGTGGCTCAGTGGGTTGAACCTCCAACTCTTGATTTTGGCTCAGGTTATGATCCCAGGGTTTTAAGATTGAGCCCTGTGTTTGGCTTGGCTCTGAGTGTGGAATCTGCTTAAGACTCTCTCTCTCTCTCTCTCTCTCCCTCTCTCCCTCTCTCCCTCTCTCCCTCTCTTTCTCTCCCCTTCCCTGCTCCTCATGTGCTCTCTCTCTCTCTCTCTCTCTCTCACACACACACACACACACACACACACACAGAACCAGCAAGCTAGATTTCCAAACAAAGATACTTTCAGCCAGAGATATGCACACTTCTCTGCACCCTCTTTCGGGATAGTGTACTCTGATATTGACATACATTGCTCATAGAATTTTGTTTTTTTTTTTTTGAGAAAGAGAGAGACAGAGAATGAGCAGGGGATGGGCAGAGAGAGAGGGAGACACAGAATCCAGAGCAGGCTCCAGTCTCTGAGCTGTCAGCACAGAGCCTGATGCAGGACTCGAACTCATGAATGGTGAGATCAAGACCTGAGCTGAGGTCAGATGCTTAACCAACTGAGCTACCCAGGCGCCCCCATAGCAATGGTCTTAATCTGTTATTCCATCCTTTTTAGAAGGAAAGAAATATCATTACGTGGCAGAGCCAAGAGTTTCGAGCTCATTTGGGGATTTTCTCAAGGAGCTCTTCCAAATGTGAATTTTTAAAAAAGATTAATTGATTAATTAACTTATTTATAAGGAATGTCTGTACCCAACATGGGGCTTGAACTCATGACCTCGAGATCAAGAGTTGCATGCTCCTCTGACTGAGTCAGCCAGGTGCCCTGTGAATTTCTTAATTGTCGAAACTGGTTGCTTCATGGTCTTCCCATTCCCCAAAGATGATGGCAGCTACTACTATTATTACTAAAAGAGCTATCCTTTTAAGCAATTCATTTTCTGAACCATGTATGAGTTGGTTAGGGTGGCCATAATCAAGTATCACAGACCAGGCTGCTTCAACAACAGATATTTATTTTCTCAGAGTCTTGGAGGCTGGAAGTGTGAGGTCAAGGTGTTTGCAGGCTTGACGTCTTTTGAGCCCTCTTTCCTTGGTTCGTAGATGTTCACCCCTTCCATGTGTTTTCACAGGGGCTTCCCTCGGTGTGTGTCTGTGCCTTATTCTCTTTAGAAGGACACCAGACGGGGTGCCTGGGGTGGCTCCATCAGTTAAGCGTCCGATTCTTGGTTTCAGCTCAGGTCATGGTCCAACTGAGTCACACCTCCTCGTTTTCTTGGTCATTCATTCTCTTCCCATGAGTACTATGCAGAAGACGTAGACAGAATATTTAGCCTGTCCTCTGGACTGGACAGTCTGGATGGGAACTTTTCCCCTCTGGTTCTCATATGAGCTCCTCGAATGAGCCCACCTATAGGATTCCCCAGGGCCAACGAGAACAAGGTGGGCTCCCGATTCTTTGACGGTGAATTGGCGCCACTTATAATAATCTAGACTTGAAGATACTACTCAGTCAGCCAAACCTTCTGAGGGCAGACCGTTCTGAGGCAGACTCAGTGAAAGCTTTCCGTAAGTACATCTACCTGTTCTCCTCTTCAATACGCCTTTCGTGCCTCCCCGATTTACTTTTCCGAAGCCCTATCTGCAGCCACTGTTAGCTTCCGAGCAATCACGATGAGGCTGAGGTTGGGTTTACAGCAAGGAGGCAGAGGGCCCTTGTGACTGAGGACACACATTTCCAACATGGTATGAGGAAGCTCTGGCACAGATAAGGTCTGCGTGGAAGGAGGTTCGAGAACGAGGTCCTTGCATACATCCATTGTACAATGCTTCCAACAGGATCCAATGCAGGGATCCTGCAGCTCCACAGTTTAGATTAATTGTGATGTTTATTGCACAGTTGACCATTCCATTATAGGCAACACATATCTTTGCCTAGGGACCCAGGTGTCACCGTCCTAATTACATTTCCATTGGCTCAGAAACAGCCTCATGGAGGACTATTTTTTCTGCTTTCAGCTGCTGCCTTCCTAAAATCAAAGTCTCTGTGCAAAGCACTGGAGGAAACCCGAGTTTTGGGGGAGGTTTTCATTTTATATAGTTCATGTCTGATCTTCTAAGGTGTAGAGCAGGCGGGTGAGGAAGCCCAGGGTGTGTTGAGGGGGAAGGTGNGGGCTCGAACCCACGAACCGTGAGATCATGACCTGAGCCGAAGTCGGACGCTTAACCAACTGAGCCACCCAGGCGCCCCAAGATACTGTGTTTCACATTTAATGTGCATGCAAATGGCCTGGGAATATTATTAGTAATTTTAAAAATGTTTTTAATGTTTATTTTTGAGAGACAGGGAGAAACAGAGCACAGGCAGGAGAGGGCCAGACACACACACACACACACACACACATACACATACACACACACACGGAATCTGAAGCAGGCTCCAGGCTCTGAGCTGTCAGCACAGAGTCCAGTGTAGGGCTTGAACTCCTGAGGTGTGAGATCACGACCTGAGCCAAAGTCCAACGCTTAACCGACTGAGCCACCCAGGCGCCCCTCCTGGGGACATTATTAAAATGTAGATTCTGACTCATCGTTTGGAGAGGAGTCCGGAGTCCTCACTTTGAGTAGCACCCGGTAGCAGCCCCCAGGTCAGCGTGCAGCGTTGGGGTGTTAGGCAGAGCTTAACAGGGGCTCCCGATGCGACCACAGCTAGAGCCGACTGCCCCCTGGAAATGCCCTGTCAGGGGCTAGACCGGAAGCATGACCCCGGGGGGTCCCTTTCAGCCTGACCGCTCTCATCTCGGGTTCTGGGGTTTGCAACAAGCGGGGGTGTTTCTTAAACTTGTGGGGTCACAGGCCTCGGTGGGAGCCGTGCAAGCTGCGTGCCCCCTCACCTCCCCAGCGCACACCACCTCGA
>NW_027533258.1:6488598-6493585 GCF_008692635.1 Crocuta crocuta | reverse complement strand
AGGGCCATTTCCTTAAGTTTTCTGTGGGATCTAGGGGAGTCGTGTTATTTTGAAAACAGGGACTCTCAAGCTGACTGCTGGGGTTCCATTAGAAGCAGGATGGGTCGCGATACCCTTGGTGGTCAGTGTCACCATGGTGACATTTTCCTCTTTGATTAGAATCTTCCTACAAGGGCTCTTTGGTCTGTGTGTCTGGGTCTGTCTGAACCGTGTTGGGGTCTTCGTGTTGATGCGAGCGTGCGTGATTCGGGAAGCAGAGACGGGGTTCTGCTCGTTCTTCCATCCCGCTTGCGCGCCCGAGGGGAGAATTTTAATACACGTAGGGAACGGTGATATGCAGGCAGGATGATGTCAGAGCTCCGAGGACACTTTCTGTGCAGGCCCTCATGATTAATTCAAATCGAGTTAGTTATTGCATGCCACTGTGTTGCACAGCACCGTATACAGACGGCGTAAAAGAAGGATTTCCTGATAGTACCGCTTTCCAGTCTAGTCGTTGCTGGAAATGAAGCGGAAAAATGACAATTTAGGATTGTATGGCTTATGGGAAATGGGTGACTTCTAAAGCTTATAAAAATAGTGCAGTTTTGTGTGTGTGTGTGTGTGGTTTATTTTGGTGGGGGGTAGGGAGGCTGATAGTTTGAAAAAATTGTATACGTTTATTGTTTTTATTTTTACTGGTTAAAAAATACTGTTGAGCACCTGCCCAGTGCTGGGCATAGACTCTAGTGCTGGCTGTGCAGCAAAGAGTGAATCAGGCAGTCTGATCCTTCCTGATGGGATGAGGCAGGGAAGACAGTCCGCAGGTACCTAAGAGAAGTTCCTCCTGGAGAAATGTGTTATGAAGGTGACAAGCCGGGTTTTGTGATGGAAGATAACAGAGGAGTGTGTGGTCTGCTTCGATAAGCTGGGTAAGGAAGACCTGTCCGGAAAGAAGACTCTCGTGCTAAAGGCAGAGGGGACAGTGTGTGTGTGTGTGTGTGTGTGTGTGTGTGTGTGTGTCTGTGTGTGAAGGTTCTAAAGTGGGAAAGTGTGTGGGGGCTTCCTTGTGCTTGGGCATTATTCTGAGGCTCCCCACTCTTCTCCGCCACCTCTGTACCCTGATGTCTAGTTAAACTAAACTTTCAAACCGGCGGAACCTCGTTTTAAAAGGGAGGAGGGGGACATAGAATTACTCATCAATAATTCAAAGAGAATTTTGAATTTTCTTTCACCAGGACTATGTCTAGCCTCGAGGGATTGAGGACCTGCTAGTTACATATATCTTGTTCTGGAACCTCTTTTGCTTATTCAGAACGAAGGGAAGCACTTGAAAGTCTCAGGATATTGTTTGGCGCAATCCAGGTTCTAAACCAGGAGCTTAAAGAGCAGTTTAGGACCTTTTCTTGTTTACTTTGTATGCTTAGAGTCCAGCCTTTCATGCTTCATCTGTTAGAGACCTTTGCTTTTAGGTCAGGCTTCGGATCCTTAGAAGATGTTTGGTATATACAACCCCCTTCCTCTGGTCTGTTTCTACTTGCTACCCTAAAGCATTGCCTTCCTGGGAGGCATTAGTGACCTTCCTCTTTCAAACAGCTAGCTGGAGGACGTAGGGGATGCATCTCATTTAACAGACACTCGAGCTCCTTCTGTATGATAAGCTCTGTGCTGGGCACTGGACAGCCCTGCACACTTTTTTTTTTTAATTTTTAATAGTTTTTAATTTACTTTTGAGACAGAGCATGAGTGGGGAGGTGCAGAGAGAGAGGGAGACACAGAATCTGAAGCAGGCTCCAGGCTCTGAGCTGGCTGTCAGCACAGAGCCCGACGCGGGGCTCGAACCCACGAACCCTGAGATCATGGCCTGAGCCGAAGTCGGACGCTTAACCGACTGAGCCACCCAGGTGCCCCCCCGCACACTTTTTTAATGGCTTGATGTTTGTGGCTCAAGAGTGTGGTCCACATTGGGCAGCATTGTTTTCCTAATATCGTAACGTTTAAGAGCTCTGGAGTCCTGGACTTGAGTCCCCTCGTCGCAATTTAAGATTTTTGTGACCCACAGCAAGGTATGTAACCTCTCCAAGCCTCAGCTTCTCAGTTGGAAAGTAGGAGTAATGCTTACTTCATAGGGTCTCTGTGAATGCATGTAGGGCCTGGGCCTGACATAGAGCAAGGATGTGATACATGTCAGCCATCATCGTTGTTTTAATTTTTTTTTTTTTTACTCTAACATTTATTTATTTTTGAGAAAGAGAGAGATGGAGGAAGGGAGACATAAAATCCAAAGCAGGCTCCGGGCTCTGAGCTGTCAGCCCAGAGCCCAATGTGGGACTCAAACTCATGAACCGGGAGATAGTGACCTGAGCTGAAGCCGGACACTTGACCAGCTGAGCCACCCAGGCACCCCCCACCCCCGTCATCATTGTTAATAGCAACAATGCTGTTGTTTGTAATGGTGTCATTAATAGTCTCTTTCATTAATAGTAGACGAGTCCCTAATCTGCTGACTTACACTTTTCATTATTGAGCCTTTCCTTTAAGAATATTCCTGATGGGTCTTTCTTCTACCTGGATTCAGGAAACTGGTCACTCATGTGCAGGCTCTGTGACTTGGGGCAGTTACTCACCTTTTCTGAACTCTGAGTTTCTCATAGGGATAATACCTACGTGATCAGGGTTTTGTGAGAGTCATGTTATTAGAGTAAGGCTCATGGAAGTGCTTGGAAAATTATAAACTATCAGTACATAAGGATTGTTATTAGACATGGTTATTTGCCTCCTTGAGTTACTAGTCACTTAGAATGTATAGACTTGAAAGCTCTCATAAACGTAAGAAGTTTATTCTAGAAGACTTAAAGCAGGAGATCTAAAACTTCCTTAAACTTTACTCAGGTATTTAAATGTGGTGAGAATAGTTAGAATCTTAAATTTATTCTCAAGGATCAGTTCTGGAGGCATTTATAAAGTACTGGTTACAGGAAATAGTTATAAAGTATACATTGTAGGTACCTCTGATTCCCACAATGAGCTGTTCTAGGTAGGCAGTTTTTCCCTTTTCCTTCTTGGGTCTCAAATGTAGATGTGTCACAAAACTTATGGACCAGTCCAGTCCTTGCCTATTTACCTTTACCTGAACAATTTATAAATATCAATTTAAAAAAGTGTTTATTATTTTTGAGAGAGAGAGGAGGACAGAGAATCCCACGCAGCCTCCACACTGTCAGTGCAGAGCCCGACGCGGGGCTCGTTCCTACGGCCATGAGATCGTGACCTGAGCCAAAATCAAGAGTCAGATGCTTAACCCAGTGAGCCACTTAGGCACCCCAATAAATATCAATTTAAGTGAAAAGATGATAGCTTGATTCTCCTTAAACACACACACACACACACACAAAATAATGTACGGCCTGGCAGCTCTCATTAATAATGCCGAATTGCATATTTGAGAGTTGCTAAGAGTAAATCTTAAGAGTTCTCATCCCAAGAATAAAAGGTCTTTATGTATGTGGTGAATGTTAACTAGACTTATTACAGTGATCATTTTTGGAGATCTATAAATATCGTCTCATTAAGTTGTACACCTGAAACTAATGTTATATGTCCATTATACCTCAATAATTTAAGAAAATGCAAAATAAACACAGAAAACTTTCAAGTGTAATGACACATATCTGTTAAGAAAAAAACGGAGGTTAAAAATCAATATGCTTTTTTTTTCTCCCAGTAATATTGCAATACATAGAAGATGTGTGAGACACCTGCTTGTGATTATATTTGACTATCTGTTTTACCAGTTAGTCTGTGGTTTTCAAGAATCACAGGAAGAGTCCTTTATCTGGATTTTAAAGAACTGAATTGTGCCAATTCAGTGGATATAGTTCCAAACCCTAGAATTTCTTGCCTTTTCTTCCCCCAGTATGCCAAGTACTATTTCCTTACCATTTATTTGACATGACCTGATACAAGTCCAGCTTAGCAAATCGGTTCCCCCTCAAAGCACATTGCATTTCTTTCTTTCTTTCTTTCTTTCTTTCTTTCTTTCTTTCTTTCTTTCTTTCTTTCTTTCTCACATTGTATTTCTCTGTGTTCCCTCAGAAATGAGTGCAACTCTAGTCTTCAAAGAGAAAAAGTAGAAAAACAATGCTTTCAAGATATATTCTCATCTTTTCCTCTCATGTGCCTTCGAGTGAATGCATCCTGAATCTTGTTTTGGGATGGGATATAAGCTAACCTTGTATTCTGAGTCCTATTTTCTTTTTTTCAGAAATTTCTCTATTTTCCTTTCATTTCTTTAATCAGAGAGGCTGGATTGATTTGGGCTCACAGAGTTTCCCTGATTTCTAAGGGTCAGGAGATCACAGTCAGCTCCTGCACACATAATCCAGGTCCGTCTCCTCTGCAATCTCCATTTCTTGGAGGTAGAGACCCGGCCCAAATTACACAGCCTGGGAAACTGTAATTCAGATTTAAAATTAAGAAGGGAAACTAATAGTTTCAGGTAATTTGCCCTGGTGGAGGCGGGTTTTAACCCAGCCTTTCTTCTTCCTGGTCAGTAACCCACGTTTCCACAGGTTCTCCGAGCTCTAAGTCGTTTCAGCCATCAGGTCTGAGAGAAGAGAGGCAGATTCAGGAATAGAAAGGGGGGAAAGGGGGGATTATTTAAGGTTTCAGTCAGGGCGTGGAAGCTCTAAGCAGCCAGCGTGTTTGGGTTGGTTCTGGGGTCTTGTTGCCTCCGGATACTCTGCTGTGTCAAGAGTTCTAAATTTGCTGGAGGGTCAACAGCAGCATTTTGAATTAGGGGGTGTTTTGGTTGGGAATCTAGTAGTGAGTAGAATATTAAAAAAAAATTAACATTTATTTTTGAGAGAGTCAGAGCATGAGCGAGGGAGGGGCAGAGAGAGAGGGAGACACAGAATCCGAAGCAGGCTCCAGGCTCTGAGCTGGCAGCACAGAGCCCGACGTGGGGCTCCAATCCACGAACTGTGAGATCATGACCTGAGCTGAAGTC
>NW_027533258.1:6473257-6487644 GCF_008692635.1 Crocuta crocuta | reverse complement strand
GTGTGTGTGTGTGTGTGTGTGTGTGTGTGTGTGTGTGTCTGTGTCTGTGTGTGAAGGTTCTAAAGTGGGAAAGTGTGTGGGGGCTTCCTTGTGCTTGGGCATTATTCTGAGGCTCCCCACTCTTCTCCGCCACCTCTGTACCCTGATGTCTAGTTAAACTAAACTTTCAAACCGGCGGAACCTCGTTTTAAAAGGGAGGAGGGGGACATAGAATTACTCATCAATAATTCAAAGAGAATTTTGAATTTTCTTTCACCAGGACTATGTCTAGCCTCGAGGGATTGAGGACCTGCTAGTTACATATATCTTGTTCTGGAACCTCTTTTGCTTATTCAGAACGAAGGGAAGCACTTGAAAGTCTCAGGATATTGTTTGGCGCAATCCAGGTTCTAAACCAGGAGCTTAAAGAGCAGTTTAGGACCTTTTCTTGTTTACTTTGTATGCTTAGAGTCCAGCCTTTCATGCTTCATCTGTTAGAGACCTTTGCTTTTAGGTCAGGCTTCGGATCCTTAGAAGATGTTTGGTATATACAACCCCCTTCCTCTGGTCTGTTTCTACTTGCTACCCTAAAGCATTGCCTTCCTGGGAGGCATTAGTGACCTTCCTCTTTCAAACAGCTAGCTGGAGGACGTAGGGGATGCATCTCATTTAACAGACACTCGAGCTCCTTCTGTATGATAAGCTCTGTGCTGGGCACTGGACAGCCCTGCACACTTTTTTTTTTAAAATTTTTAATAGTTTTTAATTTACTTTTGAGACAGAGCATGAGTGGGGAGGTGCAGAGAGAGAGGGAGACACAGAATCTGAAGCAGGCTCCAGGCTCTGAGATGGCTGTNGGCTGTCCGCACAGAGCCCGACGCGGGGCTCGAACCCACGAACCCTGAGATCATGGCCTGAGCCGAAGTCGGACGCTTAACCGACTGAGCCACCCAGGTGCCCCCCCGCACACTTTTTTAATGGCTTGATGTTTGTGGCTCAAGAGTGTGGTCCACATTGGGCAGCATTGTTTTCCTAATATCGTAACGTTTAAGAGCTCTGGAGTCCTGGACTTGAGTCCCCTCGTCGCAATTTAAGATTTTTGTGACCCACAGCAAGGTATGTAACCTCTCCAAGCCT
Source organism: Crocuta crocuta (assembly GCF_008692635.1). NCBI lineage: Eukaryota > Metazoa > Chordata > Mammalia > Carnivora > Hyaenidae > Crocuta > Crocuta crocuta. Next base: position 6,486,528 of record NW_027533258.1, on the reverse strand, counting down.
CAGCTTCTCAGTTGGAAAGTAGGAGTAATGCTTACTTCACAGGGTCTCTGTGAATGCATGTAGGGCCTGGGCCTGACATAGAGCAAGGATGTGATACATGTCAGCCATCATCGTTGTTTTAATTTTTTTTTTTTTTACTCTAACATTTATTTATTTTTGAGAAAGAGAGAGATGGAGGAAGGGAGACATAAAATCCAAAGCAGGCTCTGGGCTCTGAGCTGTCAGCCCAGAGCCCAATGTGGGACTCGAACTCATGAACCGGGAGATAGTGACCTGAGCTGAAGCCGGACACTTGACCAGCTGAGCCACCCAGGCAACCCCCACCCCCGTCATCATTGTTAATAGCAACAATGCTGTTGTTTGTAATGGTGTCATTAATAGTCTCTTTCATTAATAGTAGACGAGTCCCTAATCTGCTGACTTACACTTTTCATTATTGAGCCTTTCCTTTAAGAATATTCCTGATGGGTCTTTCTTCTACCTGGATTCAGGAAACTGGTCACTCATGTGCAGGCTCTGTGACTTGGGGCAGTTACTCACCTTTTCTGAACTCTGAGTTTCTCATAGGGATAATACCTACGTGATCAGGGTTTTGTGAGAGTCATGTTATTAGAGTAAGGCTCATGGAAGTGCTTGGAAAATTATAAACTATCAGTACATAAGGATTGTTATTAGACATGGTTATTTGCCTCCTTGAGTTACTAGTCACTTAGAATGTATAGACTTGAAAGCTCTCATAAACGTAAGAAGTTTATTCTAGAAGACTTAAAGCAGGAGATCTAAAACTTCCTTAAACTTTACTCAGGTATTTAAATGTGGTGAGAATAGTTAGAATCTTAAATTTATTCTCAAGGATCAGTTCTGGAGGCATTTATAAAGTACTGGTTACAGGAAATAGTTATAAAGTATACATTGTAGGTACCTCTGATTCCCACAATGAGCTGTTCTAGGTAGGCAGTTTTTCCCTTTTCCTTCTTGGGTCTCAAATGTAGATGTGTCACAAAACTTATGGACCAGTCCAGTCCTTGCCTATTTACCTTTACCTGAACAATTTATAAATATCAATTTAAAAAAGTGTTTATTATTTTTGAGAGAGAGAGGAGGACAGAGAATCCCACGCAGCCTCCACACTGTCAGTGCAGAGCCCGACGCGGGGCTCGTTCCTACGGCCATGAGATTGTGACCTGAGCCAAAATCAAGAGTCAGATGCTTAACCCAGTGAGCCACTTAGGCACCCCAATAAATATCAATTTAAGTGAAAAGATGATAGCTTGATTCTCCTTAAACACACACACACACACAAAATAATGTACGGCCTGGCAGCTCTCATTAATAATGCCGAATTGCATATTTGAGAGTTGCTAAGAGTAAATCTTAAGAGTTTTCATCCCAAGAATAAAAGGTCTTTATGTATGTGGTGAATGTTAACTAGACTTATTACAGTGATCATTTTTGGAGATCTATAAATATCGTCTCATTAAGTTGTACACCTGAAACTAATGTTATATGTCCATTATACCTCAATAATTTAAGAAAATGCAAAATAAACACAGAAAACTTTCAAGTGTAATGACACATATCTGTTAAGAAAAAAACGGAGGTTAAAAATCAATATGCTTTTTTTTTCTCCCAGTAATATTGCAATACATAGAAGATGTGTGAGACACCTGCTTGTGATTATATTTGACTATCTGTTTTACCAGTTAGTCTGTGGTTTTCAAGAATCACAGGAAGAGTCCTTTATCTGGATTTTAAAGAACTGAATTGTGCCAATTCAGTGGATATAGTTCCAAACCCTAGAATTTCTTGCCTTTTCTTCCCCCAGTATGCCAAGTACTATTTCCTTACCATTTATTTGACATGACCTGATACAAGTCCAGCTTAGCAAATCGGTTCCCCCTCAAAGCACATTGCATTTCTTTCTTTCTTTCTTTCTTTCTTTCTTTCTTTCTTTCTTTCTTTCTTTCTTTCTTTCTCACATTGTATTTCTCTGTGTTCCCTCAGAAATGAGTGCAACTCTAGTCTTCAAAGAGAAAAAGTAGAAAAACAATGCTTTCAAGATATATTCTCATCTTTTCCTCTCATGTGCCTTCGAGTGAATGCATCCTGAATCTTGTTTTGGGATGGGATATAAGCTAACCTTGTATTCTGAGTCCTATTTTCTTTTTTTCAGAAATTTCTCTATTTTCCTTTCATTTCTTTAATCAGAGAGGCTGGATTGATTTGGGCTCACAGAGTTTCCCTGATTTCTAAGGGTCAGGAGATCACAGTCAGCTCCTGCACACATAATCCAGGTCCGTCTCCTCTGCAATCTCCATTTCTTGGAGGTAGAGACCCGGCCCAAATTACACAGCCTGGGAAACTGTAATTCAGATTTAAAATTAAGAAGGGAAACTAATAGTTTCAGGTAATTTGCCCTGGTGGAGGCGGGTTTTAACCCAGCCTTTCTTCTTCCTGGTCAGTAACCCACGTTTCCACAGGTTCTCCGAGCTCTAAGTCGTTTCAGCCATCAGGTCTGAGAGAAGAGAGGCAGATTCAGGAATAGAAAGGGGGGAAAGGGGGGATTATTTAAGGTTTCAGTCAGGGCGTGGAAGCTCTAAGCAGCCAGCGTGTTTGGGTTGGTTCTGGGGTCTTGTTGCCTCCGGATACTCTGCTGTGTCAAGAGTTCTAAATTTGCTGGAGGGTCAACAGCAGCATTTTGAATTAGGGGGTGTTTTGGTTGGGAATCTAGTAGTGAGTAGAATATTAAAAAAAAATTAACATTTATTTTTGAGAGAGTCAGAGCATGAGCGAGGGAGGGGCAGAGAGAGAGGGAGACACAGAATCCGAAGCAGGCTCCAGGCTCTGAGCTGGCAGCACAGAGCCCGACGTGGGGCTCCAATCCACGAACTGTGAGATCATGACCTGAGCTGAAGTCGTACGCTTAACTGACTGAGCCACCCAGGCATCCTAAAAAAAATTTTTTTTAATGTTTGTTTATTTTTGAGAGAGAGAGACAGAGAATCCGAAGCAGGCTCCAGGCTCCACGCTGTGAGCACAGAGCCCAGTGCGGGGCTTGAACTCATGAAATCTGAGATCGTGACCTGAGCTGAAGTCAGACACTTAACCAACTGAGCCACCCAGGCGCCCCTAGAACATTTTAATTAGGCATTGGCCCAGGGGGCCAGGATAGATTTGAAAGGTCATACAACTCTTTCAACTCTATACATGCCATGGAAAAGGAACCCATTTAGCAAGAGAGTTCATAATTTATGTCACCATCCTGACTAAATCTGTCACCCGGGGCAAATTACTGTCCATGCTTTGCTTCTACCCTTATCCGTTCCAGCTCCAGAAGATCTCTACGTGTCTCCTCACACTCTTGGCAAAGTTGAGAGATACTGTGTACTTGTAGAAACGATTCAAGGGCCAGGAGTGGTAAGATCGGCCCACCTTGGGGCTACACAGTCAAAGGGAGCATTGGTTAGTGGGGTTAACGCGAGATGGGCCCTTGAACAGAGATGCTGCTCATATGCACAGCTGGATTCCTGGACAGCAGCTCGTTCTCCACTCTGTGGACAGATGATTGAAGTAGACACCACAGCAGCTTCTCCAGGGCGTATGGTGTTTCAGCTTACCAGAGATCAAAGTTTTTAAAAAGGGGAAAACCAGAAAGGTGTTGCCAGACATATCTGATATGCATACTCATTGTCTGACTTTGCTGAAAAATAAGCGATGTTAAGTGACTCCCCTGATGGGTGCCGATGTCCCTGAGATCTGAGTTAGGTCCCTGCCAGGGAAACCTACCATCCCCCTTTGTGGGCACCGGACAGCACACCTAGCCTGTGTCTAGGAAGGGCTGTGGCAGAATGTAGAGCCTGGGGTGGGGATCTCCATGCAATCCGGAGTCCCTCCCTGTTTCCTCCCTCAGGGTGACAGGGAATAAGAGGAGAGGCACTGGTTTTGTGTAGGCGGAACTGGTCCTGATGGGGAAGGAGTCACAATCATTGCTCACCCAAGGGAGAGATCAGGAGTAATCACTAGGGTAGTAATAACTTCTATTCCAGGCTCTGTGCTGGACATTTTAGATCTATTACTTAATCATCACAAAGCACTTTTGGGTATTACTGTTCTGCTTTAAGGATGAGAACATTGAGGCTCATGGAGGTTAGATACTTGCCCGTAGTCACATAGTTCATAAATTGCTCTGTCTGGGTGCACAGGGCTTCACCGAACAGGTTGGAGATGATAGTGTATCTTTTCGTTACATAGCTGAAGGGTAAATGGGGTAGCTCATTGGCCACAGGCGGGACAAAGAAGTGGCTTACGAGGGCTGACAAGATCCTGAATTAAAAACAGCTCTGGAGAGGATTTGATCAGTATTTAAAAAACACTTTTTTTTTAATGTTTATTTTTGAGAGAGAGAGCATGAGCTGGGGAGAGGCAGACAGAGAAGGCGGGGAGACACAGAATTGGAGGCAGGCTCCAGGTCCAAGCTGTCAGCACAGAGCCCGAGGCGGGGCTCAAACCCACGAACTGTGAGATCATGACCTGAGCTGAAGTCGGACACTTGACTGACAGCCACCCAGGCGCCCTGGATTTGATCAATATTTATGAAATCACGAATGGTTCTGGATGACGCAGGCAAGCTGGAATTAGTGAATTAATGTGGCTCCCCTTTTCAGTTAGTGAAAGGTGAAGCCCGGGAGAGAAAGGAAACAGCACAGCAGGAAACAAATCTTGCGGAAACCACTCTTAAGCACAACGAAAACACAAATTTTGGACAAGCTGAGATCAGTCCTTAGATGTTAGGGCCATAATGATGTACTCTGAGTAACTTTGCAGTTGGGGCCACATGCCACAGTTTTGAGGTTGAATTTGGAAGGCAGCACCAACGAGGCTTTCCCTGCTCTTGTTAGAAGGAAGACTGGGTAGCTTGCTTTATGGGCGTGACCCAGTAAGGGGGCTCTGATTTTCTTTTCTTTTAAAAATTATTTATTTGAGGGAAACTGCGAGTGAGGCAGGGACAGAGAAAGAGGGAGAGTCCCCATCAGGTTCTGCACTGTTAGCACAGTGCCCACGTGGGGCTTGAACTCACAAAACCATGAGGTCATGCCCAGAGCTGAAATCAAGAGTCAGACGCTTAACCGACTCGCCATCCGGGTGCCCTGCCCTTGATTTTCTTTACGCTAGTGGTGGACGCGTACTGCAGCCCATAGTCCGTTTTCAGCAATACCAAACTCTGGGGTGTTGGAGCTGGAACGAACTGCCCGGGAAGCTGGAAACCAGTGGCGCCCCTGTCCCGGCCCCTCGATGGGCTATACCATCAACCCAGAGACGGGCCCTGGGGTAATGCCAAACCCCACGGGGGCTGTTTCACAGCCATAGTAAGTGTAGACAGCTGTTGCCAAATTCTAAGGTAAGATCACCTGATTGCTATTCTTGTTTCTTTTTTTAATTTTTAAATTGACATCCAGGCTAGCCAGCATGTAGCTCAACAATGATTTCAGGAGGAGAGTCCTTAATGCCCTTTACCCATTTAGCCCCCGCCCCCAACCCCTCCAGTAACCCTCTGTTTGTTCTCCATATTTGAGTCTCTTATGTTTTGTCCCCTCCCTGTTTTTATATTATTTTTGCTTCCCTTCCCTTATGCTCATCTGTTTTGTATCTTAAAGTCCTCATATGAATGAAGTCATATGATACTTGTCTTTCTCTGACTAATTTTGCTTAGCATAATACCTTCTATTTCCATCCACATAGTTGCAAATGGCAAGATTGCATTCTTTTTGATTGCCGAGTAATACTCCAGTGTGTGTGTGTGTGTATTCATCTTCTTTATCCATTCATCCATCGATGGACATTTGGGCTCTTTCCATACTTTGGCTATTGTCGTTAGTGCTGTTATAAATATTGGGGTGCATGTGCTCCTTCAAAACAGCACACCCGTATCCTTTGGATAAATACCTAGTAGTGCAATTGCTGGGTCATAAGGTAGTTCTGTTTTTCATTTTTTGAGGAACTGTTTTCTCACCAGCGGTGCAAGAGGTCTCTTTCTCCACATCCTTGCCGACATCTGTTGTTGCCTGAGTTGTTAATGTTAGCCATTTTGTTTTTGTTTTTTTTATTTATTTCCAGGAGAGAGAGAGAGAGAGACAACGTGAGCAGGGGAGGGTCAGAGAGAGAGGGAGTCACAGACTGAAACAGGCTCCAGGCTCTGAGCTGGCAGTCAGCACAGAGCCCGACACGGGCCTCGAACCCACGAACCGCGAGATCATGACCTAAGCGAAAGTCGGACGCTTAACCGACTAAGCCACCCAGGTGCCCCAGTGTTAGCCATTTTGATGGGTGTGAAGTGGTATTTCATTGTGGTTTTGATTTGCATTTCCTTGATGATGAGTGATGTTGAGCATTTTTTCATGTGTCATTTGGCCTTCTGGATGTCTTCTTTGGAGAAGTGTCTATTCATGTCTTTTGCCCATTTCTTCACTGGATCATTTGTTTTTTGGGTGTTGAGTTTGACAAGCTTTTTAAAATAGAGTTTGGATACTAACCCTTTATCTGATATGTTGTTTGCAATTTTCTTCTCCCATTCTGTCGGTTGCCTTTTAGTTTGGCTGATTGTTTCCGTTGCTGTGCAGAAGCCTTTTATTTTGATGAGGTCCCAATAGTTCATTTTTGCTTTGGTTAATTTTTTTAATGTTTATTTTTGAGAGAGAGAGAGTGACAGAGAGAGAGACAGAGTGAGAGGGAGAGACACGAAAGGACAGAGAGAGGGAGACACAGAATCAAGCAGGCTCCAGAGCCCAATGTGGGGCTTGAACTTACTAACTGCGAGATCATGACCTGAGCCTAAGTGGGATACTTAACCTCCTGAGGCAGCCAGGTGTCCCCTCCCCCCATTAGTGTTCTTAATTTTATAGTTAAAGGAGGAAACAGGCTCAGGTGAAATGACTTGACTTTCACAGTTGAAACTATGATTCCCGGGGCGGACATTTTTCATTTTGTGTTCTTCTTTCTCAAATAACTCTTTGCCTTTTGTCTTTCTATACACTTGCTCACATCCTAAACGGCCTTCAAAACTAATGTAGACAAGCTCACTTTGTCCGGTAGATACCGTAATGGTAGGTTTCCAGTCCTGGCCAGTTACGGGCTCTCACGATTGGGGTAAGAGTGTGAGGTTGAGGAGTGTGGGAAAGAGGGTGGCCCAGTGAGAAAGGAAACAGGAGAGCCCCACGGAGCTCCATGTCTCTTACTGGCTTCCTAACACACTGTCACATGTATACATCTGGATATTTAGTCTTGGGACGGGGGTTAAGATTTAATGCAAATAAATTTACCTGGGGCCAGATAAAATGAAAAAGACCTAAAAGTACAGAGACCAGGAGAAAAATAGGGAGGCACCTGAGATTTTCAAAATGAACTGGTTACCAGGAGCAGATTGAACTGATATCTTGTGCTCCCGGAGATGCAGTAGCTGAAGTGAGTGCATGGAAAGACAGAATTTATTTTATTTTAAAAATTATTTTTAAAAATACAGTTTAGTTGGTTTCCATATAAAACCCAGTACTCATCCCAAGAAGTGCCCTCCTCCATGCCCATCCCCCATTTTCCCCTCTCCCTCCCCCCCCCACCCCCCGTCAGCTTGTTCTCAGTATTTAAGAGTCTTCTGTGGTTTGCCTCCCTGCCTTACCTTAACTATTTTTTCCTCCTTCCCCTCCCCTATGGTCCTGTGTTAAGTTTCTTCTGTTCCACCTATGAGTGGAAACATATGGTATATGTCCTTCTCTGCCTGACTTATTTCGCTCAGCATAACACCCTCGAGTTCCATCCACGTTGCTACACATGGCCAGCTTTCATTCTTCCTCATTGCCATGTAGTATTCTATCGTATAGATAAACCACATCTTCTTGACCCATTCATCAGTTGATAGACACTTAGGCTCTTTCCGTGACTTGGCTATTGTGGAGAGTGCTGCTATGAACATTGGGGTCCATGTGCCCCTGTGCATCAGCACTCCTGTGTCCCTTGGGTAAATTCCTAGCAGTGCTATTGCCTGGTCCTAGGGGAGTTCCGTTGTTAATTTTTTGAGGAACCTCCACACTGTTTTCCAGAGGGGCTGCACCAGTTTGCATTCCCACCAACAGTGTAGGAGGGTGCCCGTTTCTCCACATCCTCGCCAGCACCTAGAGTTAGAAAGACAATTTAGACAGAATTTAGACAGAATTTAACTCTAGCATCTAGAGTTAGAAAGACAATTTAGACAGAATTTCTGAGATACGGTGACTTCAAAAATTGAACATTTGTGAATGAATATTAATGGGCTAATTATAGCCTAGCCACAAACTGGCTTTTTATAAAGCTGCGGATATTGGAAGTTTTCCTCACCATTTCCTTCCTCCCACCTTTCTGTTCTTGTACGAGATTCCCGGGGTCCCCTGGGCCCCTCCCTGCCCTTTGAGTTGGGAGGTCTAGAAAGATTTAGCTAATAACCTTTTATCTGATTTAATTGATACGATTAAATGGAATTCCAAGGTGAGCCATTATGTTTTGAGTTAGTTTAGCCCTCATTGCCTGTAAACTTTAGGTCTTCTAGCAAGTCTTTTTTTTTTTTTAATTTTATTTATTTTTGAGGGAGAGGGAGACAGAGAATCTGAAGCAGGCCCTGCACTGTCAGCACAGAGCCCAACACGGGGCTCCAACTCGCGAACCATGAGATCATGACCTCAGACAAAGTCGTACAGCAACGCAGGTGCCCCGCAAGTCTTTTCTGAGTGACAAATAATGCAGAGATGGGTGTTGGTGTGAGGCCACAGGAGCCGTTCACCTGGTCCTTAATTAGATAAAAATTTATCTAATTTTTCCATAAATTTTCCAGTGTAGCCAATTAGATAAAAAGCAAGTCTGTAGTTAAGAGGTGAGGATTTCAGCCTCTTCCCTTTTTAGCTACCTGCATTGATTCCCTGCTTAAGGTGGTTTTAACGTCACGTTATAGCAGTAACTGATGACATTGTAACATTCTGTTAGTTACATATACCTTTAAACACTTTTTTTTCTATTTCTCAAAATTACTCTGTAACTTATTTTTACACAGCTGTGCAAACAGCCCCAACTCCTTTTTTTCTTGCTCCTTTCTCCGTTCATATTGTTATTTTGTTTTCCTCTCCTGCCTCCATTTATTTTTGCTAACTAGTAGCAAACACTATATTAGAACTAAAAAGAGAAGAGTGGCTCCCGGCTTCAACTTGTTTCAGTCTTTCAGTCTTTCGTCAGTTTCCCCTCCCGCTGTCAGGTGGATTTTCCCTTCCCTTCAGCAGGAGAGGGAGATGTGCCTTGTGAACTGGGGCTGGGGCTCCTCTGTGCTGTCCAGGCCGCTGCTGCTAACTGGAGCCAGTTCCTTCTGCCCCTGCCCTGTGCTCACCTCGTTTGGCCCGTAGGAGGCTGGCTGGGCTGGCGTGTAGTTGCTTGGGCTTTCAAGGGCCATGGATCTCTGATTTTTTCCTGCCACACATCTGCTGGGGCAGCAAGTTGAGCCTGAGGGGTAGCTGCCTCCAGATTTGCCCCAGTACCCCAGCCCGGAGTGCCTCCCCCGCCCCCTGTGCCCACTCTCCCTGTGTTGACGTTTGCGTGATTAGGTAATAAGCAGTGGGTTACTTTTGGGCCAAGTAACTATGTTGAGATATTTCAGGTATTGTACCTAATAGGTGATATCTTTATCTTAGAATCCTAAGCATTCTGATAATTGGATGGGAGAGAGTACTTAAACACATCCTTCATTAGTCCTGGCTCTTTTCCTAGAAGATTTAATTGAATTTCCATAAATACAAGTTTTAGTGATACTCATTCTGAATTTCCCCATGTTGTTCCTGAAAGCATTAATAAACGCAGGCATAGGTAGACTATTGAGAAGGCCAGGCATTCACCCCCTGAACCAAGGGGGTGAATGAATATTTTAGGAAGGTTTTGTTGTCAACAGCTTATCTTACCGGGTGCATTTTACAAAAAATTACATCTATATAAATGAATACGTAAGGTATAACTAGGTCTAGTTGGATTTGGGAAATGTGTTCATGTTCCTAAGATTTCTCAGGTTTTCTTCCTGTAACTTGTAAGGACCCACCCTGCATATCATTCCTAGGGATGCCACCTCCTTTTCAGGCCTCCTAGAAGAATTTGAGCACCTCCTCAGTAGTTCATTATCTTATGAATGAGGTTAGCGAATTGACTAGAAAATGTTGCTTTGGTTTAGATTTCATAATTTATGAACTGCTTTTGAAGCTTTTGAATCAGGGGTAGTAATTAATCATAGATAGTGCTAAATCAGTAGAGTTAATAAAAATCACTTGTAACATGTTCTGAATTTGTAGATTGAAAACATGGACAAGATTATCTTTAAAGTTACTCTTGACTTCCAAGGGCTAATAGCTATTCTGTTCATTGAATAGGCGTGAAACATTAAGGTAATTGCAGAATTTAGAATTTCAACTAGACTTCAGCTTCATTTTATAAAGTACTTCTACCCCAGAGAGAGCTGACTTTTTAAAAGAAAGCCCGCGTGTTAGAGTTTTCACTGTGCTCGTGGGGGTTATGTGATTTGAACTGTTCTTGAATTGGTTTTATTCAAATGTGATATAAAAATGCAATGTCATGTTCTAATTTTGGTTTGTTTGATTTACAGTCAATGAACTGGAACTTATCTCTTTTACTTTAGGCTTTCAGATAAACTTCTGTGAAAAGGCACAAAGTAAGCTACAAATTTTATGATCCTATGCTTATTTTTTTTTCACATCCATCTTGGTAATGGGAATGTGTCCACTATTGTTTCAACTAACCAACCATGGCTGTTTTACATTAAAAGAGCTTCCATTTCTCATTCTTTTTCCAAATACCAAAACAACAACAACAACAACAACAACAACAAAACAATTGTGTTGTTCTATTCTTGATTGTAAATTGTTGTTTGCCCTCAAAATTGAAATAGATACATACAGGTATTCAAATGCTTGTAGGTATAGAAAAACGTATAGAGGTGTGCAGATATTTATAGATATTCAGATGTACGTAGGTATAGAAAGCATAGTAGATTTAGAAAGATGTGTACAGGTATGGAAAGATGTATTTATCTGTATGAGTTATAAAAAGATACACATAGGTATTTGAACTTCACCATAATTTATTATAAATTTTTTTTTACATTTATTTATTTTTGAGAGACAGTGAGACAGAGCATGAGCGGGGGAGGGGCAGAGAGAGAAGGAGACACAGAATCCGAGGCGGGCTCCAGGCTCTGAGCAAGAGTTCAGCACAGAGCCTGACATGGGCGGGGCTTGAACCCATGAACTGTGAGACCATGACCTGAGCCGAAGTCGGACACTCAACTGACTGAGCCACCCAGGCGCCCCAGAACTTCACCATAATTTAAACTACGAGTTGAGGAAAGTTCTCGTTTAAGATTGTGGTGCAAAGTATGTAATGGTACTCAGAGATTTCATGCTTTAAAGTTGAGATTTTGGAACCAAACTCGTAGAGTGTTTTAATTTTTTTCTTTAAAACAAAGCTTGTTTCTTCCTCCTGCCTCTCCTACCTCAATGGGGACTAGTGTTCTATGTTAGGACACCAGTCTTTATAGAATGCAGAGTAAGTTGTCTTGTCAATAACAAGCAAAATTTATAAAGTTAAAATGAATGCATTAAAAATTAAAAAAATTATATATTATGGGGGGGTGAGAGAGAGAGAGAATCCCAAGCAGGCTCCACACTCAGTGTGGACCCTGACATGAGGCTCGATCCCATGACCATGAGATCATGACTTGAGCCAGCCAGCCAGCCACTTACCTGACAGAGTCACCTAGGTGCCCCCAACAAATGCATTTTATTTATTTGTTAAAAATTTTTTTAATGTTTATTCATTTTTGAGGGAGAGAGAGACAGAGTGTGAGTGGGGGAGGACAGAGAGAGAGGGAGCCACAGAATCCGAAGCAGGTTCCAGGCTCCGAGCTGTCAGCACAGAGCCCGACGTGGGGCTTGAACCCACCAACCGTGAGATTATGACTTGAGCTGAAGTCAGATGCTTAACTGACTGAGCCACCCAACAAATGCATCTTAAACTTAAGTATCATTTGTATAAATGCAGTTAAGAAATCCCCACTCTAGGAGACTACTCTTAGGTTAATATAAAAAAATCCCCAAATATAACGTAACTAGTTTCATCTTCTGTTTATTTATTCAGAGTGAGGAAGAATGGTGGCCACTTTTTGATAGACAGCCTTCTTCTCCCCCAGCTTTACTGAGATGTAGTTCACATATAATTGTATAAGCTTAAGGTGTATAGTGTGATGAGTTGTATATTGCAAAATGATGATCACTGTAAGGTTAGTGAATACTTCCTTCACCTCATGTAATTAATATTCATTTTTTGTGCTGAGAACATTTAAGATGTTAAGATGTACTGTTTTAGCAATTTAAACTTTTTTGTTTATTTTTTTATTTTTGAAAGAGAGCAAGCGAGCGAGCGAGTGAATGAGTGGGAGAGGGGGAGAGAGAGAATCCCAAGCAGTGCCTGCACTTTCAGCACAGAGCTTGTTGCAGGGCTCGAACCATGAACCGTGAGATCATGACCTGAGCCGAAATCGAGAGTCAGATAGTTAACCAACTCAGCCACACAGGTGCCCCTAACGTTTTCTGATGGAATCAAAATGTTTATAATTTCCAGTGGTTGAACGTTGTGACTTCCTTTGAAATGTAGTTAGCAGATGGTGTACTTCCTGAATGGTCCACTGATGACAGAGTAGAGGGCAGCTAGACCCTAGGATCACAGGTTTTTAACTGGTTCATTATTATCCTTCTGTTACCTTTAACTAAAAATATTATACAACTGGCTGCCCATATTGAATCTACATGTTTGATATATATCTCTATATAACGAAGTTACCGCTTCTATTTTATGCTGTTTTAATTTTAATACACTTATTTGATAATTTTTAGCTTTTGCTTATATTTTAACAAAATATTTCTCTTTATTATAGTTTTTTAGTTTTTATATATTGGCAAGATCTAATTTAAGAATAATGCTGACATCTTGGGGCGCCTGGGTGGCTTAGTCGGTTAAGCGTCCGACTTTCGCTTGGGTCATGATCTCGCGGTTCGTGGGTTCGAGCCCCGCGTCGGGCTCTGTGCTGACTGCCAGCTCAGAGCCTGGAGCCTGTTTCAGAGTCTGTGACTCCCTCTCTCTCTGACCCTCCCCTGCTCATGCTGTCTCTCTCTCTCTCTCCTAGAAATAAATAAAAACATTAAAAA
>NW_027533258.1:6472155-6472983 GCF_008692635.1 Crocuta crocuta | reverse complement strand
CACCTGGGTGACTCAGTTGGTTAAGCATCTGACTTGCTCTCAGTTCATGATCTCTGGTTCGTGAGTTCAAGCCCCGCATCAGGCTCTGTGCTGACAGCTGGGAGCCTGGAGCCTGCTTTGGATTCTGTGTCTCCCTCTCTTTCTGCCCCTTCCCCTGTTCGTGCTCTCTCTCTCTCAAAAAATTAACATTAAAAAATTTAAAAAAAAATAAAAATTTAAAGCTGCATTCACATTGTTGCGCTTTTTTCTTAGTCCAGCTGTGGACATAAAACCGGAGAAATGTACTGATTTTGTTAAGCTGCAAGTTGCGTACGCAGTGCCCAGAAAAAGCTCCGCAGCTAGATGGAAAGTGCCTGTGGACTGCCTGAATGGTTCTTCACTTTCGGGTTGTCTTCACTGCCGCTTCACACCGACTCCTTCTCACGTCTCCTTTTTTATTTCCCCCCCTCTCTCTTTGGGATTCCTCCTTTTGGTTTCCCAGCTTTTGGGGTTCAACACAGTTTGATAACAATCACTCATGAAGCACCTGTTGGACACCTCGGTTCCAGAAAGGGAGGGGGACGGTGGGGACAGAAATCACTAGGCCCCCCGGCCCTGGTGGGCTCTCGGTGTCGTGGACCCGAGCTGGCCCTGGGTTGGTTCTGAGTGCTCAGCTGCTGATGCTACAGATCGGTCAGCAGCTGAGCCCAGGGCGAGGCGGTGCAGGAGGCAGGTGCGCGGGGCTCCTCTCTGCTGCTGTTGTGTCATGTCGTGTTGTGTCGTGCTGTGTCATGTCGTGTTGTGTCGTGCTGTGTTGTGAGAGAGAGCAGCGGGGGGGGGGGGGGCGTG
>NW_027533258.1:6353356-6472146 GCF_008692635.1 Crocuta crocuta | reverse complement strand
GGTGCCGTGGGTCTCATGAGAGCTGCTTTCCGGATGGGAGAACATGGCTCAGAGATCCAGCCATGGGCCTGCCCTGCTTTGGAGCTGAGCAGGGCTCTCTGCTGGCTGGGGCCTCAGCGGACGTTGGTAGGGATGCCCAGCTCTAAGTTGACGGTATCTATTTTTGTTCTAAACTTGTAAGTTTTCACTTGCTTACGTACATTAGCTTCCCCAAGATCGGTCCTGTCCTAGAAATTAAAGTACAGTTTTGTAATGTGTGCAGACAAGCAGGCTTACATTTTGGGAGAGAGGCAATGACTTTATGTCAAAGGCAGTCACTGTCGCTTTAAAAATGAAGGGCTTGAAATCGCACAGGGAGCGTTTTCTCATCGAATAGGGGATACTCTAGGGCCAGAATCTTCTGTCCATCGTATCCTCAGGATGTTTCAGAATTCTCAGAAAAACTTAGAGTTAGTTCATTAAAAGTATTTCTGTGCCATACAGTAGTTGTAGGAGGGGACAGAGCGCAAAGAGCTAGATACGTGAAGAGGAGCCCCGTGGGCCATACAGCTGCCCCGCACCCTCGATTCTCCCTCATGAATCAGAAGGACTTATTGTAAGATGACTGATGACTAATGGAAGCTCTGAAGGATTAATTTTCCCCACTGTTTGACTTTCACATAGTTTTTGTTTTTTATATTGTGTTATCACTGTTCCAATTAGCGTGTTAGAATCGCCCGTTACAGGTTAGTGGAGTTTTATGGGAAATGTGTGTGGGGTGTTTACGCACATGTGTGAGGTCACATATGTCGCTGTGGAACCAGATCTTTATAGACCTTCAGTAAAAATCCACTTTGCACCTCATGGCCTTTTTATCAATTAGAGTTTGCATTAATTTGCTTTTTGGTTATATATATATATGTTAATATATATTCAAGGTAATGAGTAAATAAATGAAGTTATAATTATTTAAGACAACGGTGTTATATTTCNGGAGGGGCAGAGAGAGGGGGAGACACAGAATCCAAAGCAGGTTCCAGGCTATCAGCACAGAGCCCGATGTGGGGCCTGAACCCACAAGCGGAGAGATCATGACCTGAGCTGAAGTCAGACACTCAACTGACTGAGCGACCCAGGCACCCCCTAATTTTCTTATTTTGATGAGAATTAAGACCATTAAGTGAGCCCAGGGCTGTAGAGTTCTTGAGTGCTGAAGACAAATTTGGGTAGTGTTGACTTTTGTGGCTTTCCTGTAGCTTTTATGCTTTTGGTAGCTTTAAAAACTTTTTTTAGCAGTTTTAAAAATCGTTTTACTTGGGAATGTTTGTGTAAGCAACAGGATCTTTATTGATTGATTTAGGTTTATTTATTAGAGAGAGAGAGAGGAGGAGGGACAGAGAGAGAGAGAGAATCCCAAACAGCTGTGCTGACAGCTCAGAGCCTGACATGGGGCTTGAGCTTATGAACCCTGAAATCATGACCAGAGCTGAAATCACGGGGCAGACGCTTAACCTACTGAGCCCCCAGGCACCCCAACAGGAACATTACTTAGAAAATTATGTGCTCCAGAGCTGACTTTTATTCTTGAAGTCACTGATAGAAATTAGATTATGGGTAGTGATTGCTTTTGGTAACACTGCACATTGGAATATTTGGAGAAAAAAAATGGAGGTATGCTAACAACAGATTCTCATTTAATTGTGAAGCTACTCTTTTACAATAAGTAACCCTAATTGTTTTTAAGTTGGTAGTAATGAAAAGGAAACCATAAACAGGAGAAAGGATGTGTTGTGAATCCAGAAATTTGAGGAAGTCATTACTAAGTTTACTGACCTGATAAGAAGTGTCTGTAAAAGATGATGTTGCTCACGAGAGTATTTGACTGTATTGGAAGTAGAGTATGTAGTAAACCAGGGGAAAGGAAGAAGTGGAGAGAGAGTCCAGCCATTCTGCCTATAAACTAAGAGCTTAGGAAATTTACCTGATTGAATTTCCTTTTTTTTAATGTTTTTTCTGTTTTTGGGAGAGCGCGCAAGCGGGGGAAGTGCAGGGAGGGGGACAGAAGGGGACCAGAAGTGGGCACCACACTGACAGCGGTGAGCCCAGTGCAGGGCTCGAACCCACGAACTGCAAGATCATGACCTGAGTTGAAGTCAGATGCCCAACCCACCCAAGGGGTCCCACACCTGATTAAATTTGTAACTTTCCATTTTATGTAGCAAAAAAATCTATACACAGCGACTAAAATTTTATCATTTGGAATTTATTAAACCCAGCTAAGTTTTTCAGCAGTCTTGAGAAACAATGCTGCTATTGGAGGTTAACAAGTTTTATTTAAGTTTCTATAGAATTATATTTATATTTTATCTTGTTATTTTTGAGAGAGAGTGCGCCAGCGAGCGAGCAGAGGAGGTGCAGAGAGAGAGGGGGACAGCGGATCCAGAGCAGGCTCTGTGCTGACAGCAGAGAGCTGGATATGGAATCTGAACCCACAAACCCGCGGGGTCATGACATGAGCCAAAGTCCGATGCCCGACTGACTGAGTCCCAGGCGCCCCTATTTATTTATGTTTTAAATTTATATGCTGAATTTAGTTGAAAGATGAGATCGTGAAGGATTTGCTGTAAGCCCAACTAGCACCAGGGTATTCATCACTGTCTTCATGGACCGCACGGTAAACCTGTCAATGGAAAAGCCACCTGCTTGGAAACAGCTTTTTGCGGATTAGAGCCCGAGAGCTGTGGCCGTGGGGAAGGCAGAGTCCGCGTTCGCGTGTTTCCTTTGTACGTCCTCCCATTCCAAGGGCAGTGTTGCCTGGTTATCTTTGATCTGGAAAATGATGGGACGTTGATTTCTCCTGAAACATGGTTTTTGTTGCTGGAAGAAGGAAGGTTTTGAACAGCCACTGCACCTTGAAAGCCATTTAGAGGAACTTAATGTGTGATATTTTTGCATGAGGAAAAAAATGAGTGATTCTTCCAAGTGCACAAAGTTTCCCATCTGCCCCTTGAACTTCGTGACTAGCCGTGCAGGGCTGTTTGACAAAGCTTCTGTGGTTGGACAGATACAGGGCAGAAGCGAAGTGGAGTTTCCAGAGGGCGTTCCCAACCAAATCTCCAGTTCATCAAAGTGGTTTTCAATTTAGCTTATAAATTTAGGGTGATGGTTTTCACCTAGTACTTGAAATTCTCACGACACGATTTTACGAGTGCTTTCAAAATCCAGACACAAGCATCCGGATGAAAAGATGTGCTGGCGGCAAAGGAAACAATCCATAGNGGAAGGCACTTGTGGGGATGGGCACTGGGTGTTATATGGAAACTAACTTGACAATAAACTATTTGTAAAAAAAATAAATAAAAAATAAAAACCAGCTGCTTAAAAAAAAAGAAAAAGATGTGCTGGAAGAAACTTACGGCACCTGGGTTGCTGTTCATCTGGTCATTAGGCAGAATTAGGTGAACATTAATCAGAAATAAAATCAAGCGTATGCCAGCATATTCGCTCCCCTTTAGAGCACTTCTTCCAAGATTAAATAAATGAGCACAAATGAAATCCTTAACAGATACATATGCTGCTAATGATAAGAGGCCCGGGGATCTTTAAAGAAGAGTTTGATCTAGAGCCTACTCTGAAGAAGCTTATGTTCTTTGAGGGACTGAACATGCAGAGACAGTCTCCATGGCAGAAATAATCCTAATAGCTCATTTACCCTGTGCCAAACCCTGTTCGAAGCACGTTCTGTTAGCTCCTTTAATCCTTACTGCCTTGTGAGGTAGGTATAGGAAGTACTATGGGTGTGGAAACTGAGGCACAGAATGGTTAATAAGGACATTTTCCAAAGTCATCCAGCTAATGAGTGACCCTGGTCTCGTCACAGTTTACATGCTATAAACCATAGTGTTTTATTACTTCTTGAAAGAGACCAGTGGGTACTCATAAGAATGATTTTCTTTTTTTTTTTATTAAAAAAAGTTTTTTAAATGTTCATTCATTTTTGAGAGAGAGCGCAAACAGGGGAGGGGTAGGAAGAGGGGGACAGAGGATCTAAAGCAGGCTCTGTGCCGACAGCAACAAGCCCGGCGTGGGGCTCGAACTCAGGAACCGCAAGATCATGACCTGAGCCGAAGTCCAGTGTTCAACCGACTAAGCCACCGAGGTGCCCCGACATATGGCCAGTCTTATTTCTTGTGTTACACCCATCTCTACTGAAATATCTTCAAGCGAATTCTGATTATCATTATCTCATTTTTTCAGCCACATTTATGCTAGTCACATGTCTTGTCGGTGATAACTCTTGAATGCAGAGCCCTAACTCTTATCACACCGTTAGGGAAATAAAACCCTATTATCAGATAGTCCCTCAGTGTTCAGACCTCCTCAAATGCCATACAGATGCATGTTTACAGCTGATTTGTTCAAGTTAAGATCTCAGCGAGGTCCACACATTCTGCATTTGATTGCTTTTTTTATAAATAAAAAAATCTTTTTATGTTTATTTTTGAGGCAGAGAGAGACAGAGCATGAGTGGGGGGGGAGGGCAGAGAGAGAGGGTGACACAGAATCCCAAGCAGGCTCCAGGCTCTGAGTTCTTACTTAGCACAGAGCCCAATACGAGCCTTGAACCCGTGAACGGTGAGATCATGACCTGAGCTGAAGTCGGGTGCTTAACTGACTGAGCCCCCAGATGCTCCTGATGCTATTTCTTTATAGTAGTTCTCTCTTCTTTGTTCTCTTTGCTATTTAGTCACTGAAAAAATTGAGTCATGCATTTTGTAGCATTTTGCACATTTCAGATTTGGCTGATTACCTTCTTTTAGTCATTAGTGTTTCATGGTTTCTCTTTGGCCTGTAGTTCCTGTTAATTGGCAGTTAGGTATAGAGGCTTGATCACACAGAGATATGCATTTTTGGCAAGAACATTTTATAGGTGGTGCTGGGTATTTCTTGTTGCATTACATCAGGGGGCATATGATTAAAAAAAATTTTTTTTAATGTGTATTTTTGAGAGGGTGAGAGAGTGTGAGCAAGGCAGGGGCAGAGAGAGAGGGAGACACAGAATCCAAAGCAGGTTCCAGGCTCTGATCTGTTAGCACAGAGCCTGACGAGGGGCTCGAACTCACAGACCAGGAGATCATGACCTGAGTAGAAGTCGGACGCTTAACTGACTGAGCCACCCAGGTGTTCTATGGGGACATGTAATTTCTGATTGTAGGTCTTGGTAAGATTAATCACTGGGTTTTGGGTGCTGTACATCTGAGTCCTATAGGATAAAGTTCCCCATCAGCTTTTCACCTGATGGTTTTGGCCATCATCGATGATTTCTGTCTAAATTATTTCGTTAGGGACTGGTTAACTCATACTGGCAAACATCTGTGGGCTCTGCAAATAGTAGCTATGATCAGCCCAAAATTACAACATTTGTGTTTGGGGCATACCAGTGAATGCAAATTAAATGAAACATTAATCATCTCTGACCTGGCTGCATCAACGTTGAAGGGTATGAACACATGTGAATGTGGACACACACGTATACACAGACATTTACTGTACTTTTGCGTACTTTGAGAGAATTAAAACTGGAAATCTATTTATATACCCTGGAACATGAGCCAACCTCTTCATTATCAGGGTTTTTTAGCCTTTTAAAATTTCTTAATCTCTGAAGATGATTAAAGAACATGTCAAATAATTCTTGATGTTTTTCGGTGAAGTTAAAGAACCCATGGGTTATATGAGAGCAGTTCTGCCGAATAAGATCAGTTCCAAAGTGGAGTCCCGCCTTGCTTAAAATTAATGTGTATTCAGTGCTTAGAAGGCTCAGGTCCTGGAGGGCATTGCCTTCCCATTACTTGGGAACCAGAATTAGTCATCAAAAGGCAGTTTGGTGAGAATAGAAGTAAGTCAGAGTTCTCATCCAGGGTATAAAAAACTTGGTGAGCTACTGCGTTCCAGTGAGCAATTACCTTTTCAGGGACGGTATATTCTTGTCCAACAGATGTCATTATTCACCCTTCAGTAACAACAGTTTCACTACTGTGAGTTTCACTCACTATTCCTGTTTAGTTACCTGTCCTGTAACTAAATTATTGCAGTCTCCCCTCTATGATGTTCTGAAACTGATTTGGTCTGGCACAGTTTGTCAATAACCGAGTAGAGCTTGCCTTTGAAATACTCTCGTGTGCTGTATATTCAGGATGAAGAAGGGATACAACAAACCCTCTTTGAGTGCCATTTACTCTCTTGATTAATCTTACTTTAATTCTAACCTTTCAAAAACTTTATAGAATGCATTTATAGGCAGCAAATAGTATTTGTGTTTGCTAAAAAATCAAAGTGTTACATCCTAATGTTTTTTATTTTTATTTATTATCATTATTATTACTTTTAGTAGGCTCCATGCCCAGTGTGAGGCTTGAACTCATGACCCTGAGATCAAGAGTCGGATGCTCTACCGACTGAGCCAGCCAGGTGCCCCATCACATTTAATCTTTTTTATTTTTTTAATGTTTTTTTTTTTATTTATTTATAGGACAGAGAGAGAGAGAGACAGCATGAGCAGGGGAGGGTCAGAGAGAGAGGGAGTCACAGACTGAAACAGGCTCCAGGCTCTGAGCTGGCAGTCAGCACAGAGCCCGACGCGGGGCTCGAACCCACGAACCGCGAGATCATGACCCAAGCGGAAGTTGGACGCTTAACCGACTAAGCCACCCAGGCGCCCCACATTTAATCTTTTTTAAATTGGGCGGAATTATTCAGTGGGGTTCAAAGAAGCTCTTCAGATGCTAATCATAAGAGGGTATAATTGTGCTATAGTTTATACGTTATATAGCATTACTTTATGTACAAGGTGCTTACTCATTTTCCATCTTTTGCTATTTGCTTTGTTAGTAACACAATTGGATTTGAATTTAAATTTAGATCACAGATTATTATTATAAAAATTTTTTTAAATACATATAACAATGCAGTATGAAATGGCAAAGCTGTTTGAGTATACAAAAGATTGTCATGTCACACAACTGAAGGCAGTTAAAAACACCAAATATCTGGGGCACCTGGCTGGCTTAGTCAGTAGAGCATGTGACTCTTAATATCGGGAGTGTGAGTTCGAGCCCCATGTTGGGCGAAGAGATTACATGAAAAAATATAAAAACAAAACAACAAAGGAAACCCCCCTCCCAAAACATCGAATATCTTTCTGAAAGCCAAAACATGGCGAACTAACTCGTGTCAGGAGCACTTCTCTAGCTAAAGCTTCTGGCTAACTTTTTCAGAGACCTTACTTAATTTCTAGTTACAGGTATTTTGATTAATGAGGAAAAAAAAATGAAGCAGAACCTGACCTTGGATTCTCTGTTTATTCAGGAAATACTGTGCTCCCGTGATATGCCAGGTGCTGTTATGAAAAATACTGAGTCCCCGGAGTGCTAGGTCTAATTACTGTGGTCAGAGGTCGTCCAGATGAGTGCTTAGGTTCTTCGTGGGAAGGTGCTTGTGTTCTAGCACTGACGGCATTCTGAAGAAAGATATATAAATAAATGATGGCTAGTTATTAAATGATTGCTGAGCCACTGCTGGTGTTTTAGAATTGGGGGAGTTATCTTTGAAATAAGGCTTTCCTTCTGCATTAGGGAGTTTGAGGTACCAGAAAAAGGCTTATATTACACTGTACAGCAGTGAGCAGCTCACAAGTTTGAGTGCAGGCTGTGTCTACATCAATACAAATGGTCAGCAAAAGCTTTCTTGTCATTCACGAGTGCCATTTAGTGGTGGAAGATTACCCGAAGGCTCTCCAAATTATCTTAATTCAATGAAAATATATGCAGAATCATGTAGACGAATGAAATGGATTCTTGCCTTTGCCTTTCTAGATTCCTCGTGATGTACGATGGGGGAAAAAAAAAGGGTTATTACAGGTGAAATTTTATATGGTGGTGTGAACTTTTTTGCTTTGGGATAAGCTAGTGGGGCCATACGGTAAGGATCAGGTGTTCCCTGGAGGCCAGAGAGAAGTCAGCTTGGAATAAAAAGTGAACTGTGATCTTGTGCAGCCAAATAGGAAAGAAAAATAGATAAAAATAGGTAAGACCCTGTATCTGATTTTCCTGAGCTGGCCTAACATGGGCACGTATGTTCATTTTTTGCTCTAAGAAGACCTTTCTTAAATCAACTTCACAAGTTGATAATATGTTCATTCAGTTTACAAATTCACCACTGACATATGATAGAGAAAACATATTCATAAGCCCTGTTTTCCCACATTATCTCTAATTGAATTGGAGTATTTTTCTCCTGGGCTTGCTTATATGTTTGGATAGCATAAAAAACAAAAGCAAAAACAAAAAAACAACTACAAGTATTCATGGAACTAAGAAAAGATTTGTTTTTTGAAACTGACCTCATGTTCTTCACTTTTTAGTGTTTCAGATTTTAACACTGCAGTGTGTCCCCCCTCCCCCCCCCAGGCAATGCTCTAGTTCTCTGACATCAGCTGGGGGTCCAGCAGTTCAGTTACTGAACACTTTCTAGGTAGAGTTGGCATTAGATCCTCCAGGTTAAAGGGGTCAGCCCCCAAAACTGCTCCCTCTTCAGATCCAGCTGCAAATGGGGTACTCAGGCACCCACGCTTCTGCTTGGCCAATCGTGAATTAGATAGGGCTCCCGTGACTCTGTGCCCAGGTTCAGTTACCTGTTAGAGCCACTCACAGAACTCAGGAAGACACTGTACTTACGTTCATCAGTTTAGTATAAAAGACACAACTCAGGAGCAGCCACATGGAAGGGACGTGTGGGGTTAGGCGTGGAGAGAGTGGGCGGAGAGCTTCCATAGCTTCTGTGGGCACGCCATCCTTTTAGTGCTTTGATGTGTTCGCCAACCTGGAAACGCCTGGAACTCGTTGTTTGGGTAGGGTTTATGGGAGTTTCATTACAGAGCCACAGTTGATCGCATCATGGGATGGAACTCAACTTCTAGCCCTTCTCCCCCCATAGAGGCTAGGGGGTGGAGCTAAAAGTTGTCACCCTCCTCATTGCTAGGTTGGTTTTTCTGGAGACCAGCATCCCATCCTGAAATTATGTGTGTGTAGTGCCTCTGGGGGAGTCCCCCTCCTCCATCACCTCATTAGCATAATCTCGGGTTTGGTTGAAAGGGGCTTGTTATGAATAACAAAAGACTCTTCTCTCACTGGGGGGAGGGGGGTTATTGGATGGGTTGTAGGAGCTCTGTGCCAGGTACTCAGGACAAGTACCGGATACATTTTTTATTACAGCACAGACACTGTAGCAAAACTACCTTGCACATAGTAGACCCAGAGCTTTGAATCTGTAAGCTTTCTAGGAGGACTGATCTATATTTACCCGGCAAGAAACATGGGTACCAATATCATTTTGGCAACGGATGGTTGGTTTTCTGTTGGGAAAAAGATTAATATGCCCTCTCTCCTAGGCCCACATGGGCATCTTCACCATGATGCTAATTGCCTGTATCTCACTGTTTTCTTAATCCTAACGTATTCGTTAATCAAGTTCATGTAGGATTGAGTCTGGAAGAGTTATTTACGGCTGGTGGGAATCCTTTTTGGCATTTTAGGCAGATAAGGGAAGAAGTTAATATTTGACAAAAATATTAAGGAATTAATGTTTGCTTTGTGGCTGGTAACATTATTCTAAGTAAACTCTTTTGCCAGCTTCTCAGTCTGGGTGCCACTGAGGTCCCCATCACCTGAAACACACGGTGCTTCAGCCTGCGGCCTGGAGCCACTCGCTGGAGCTCAGGTCAGTGGCCTTTAGCCAAGGACAGACTTGTATTTCCTTCACTGTGTTGTACAGGTGTCCTTTCCTTCACTTTATGGCACATACAAAAAAGGTTTGAAGCACCGATCGCAACAATACAGCATAGTTAGAAAATATGGTCAGTGTGCTTGTTTCATTCTTGGGTGTCGGGAAGTTAAAATGGTCATGTTAGCATCTTGTGGGGCTTACTGAGCAGGAAAAATAAATGTGACCTAAGACCAGTGGGCACTTTGGTTCCTTGTTAAGAGTTCAAGCGAGCCGTTCTGAGAATATCTGCTGTGTGACGTGTGCCTCTGCCTGGACAGGGAGGTGGGCCGGAAGCCACGTGCGTGGGCTCTGGCGTTGATGAACACCGGAGCAAGCCTTGCGGCTTTTCTTGACCCAGTTTTCATCAGTTTGTGTCTTAGGTGCCCTGTCCCACTGGAAGGATGGCTACCAAAAAGGGGGAGTCCTTTATGTGGGTGATTTTCCAAAAATCCTAATATCTTGCTACTGGTGCATGGTAACATGGTAGCTTGAAACTTTGGGGAGCTGATGAGGACCTTAAATAGAGTGTTGAGGGGTCTGATTGGGAGGCAGAGGACGCCACATGGCCTACCCATTAGAGAAGAAAGGCTCACTGACCATTCTGCATAGCAACTTTTCGTTGGATTTGATCCACACGGCATGTGTGTCTCACTTCTCTATGTGGGACCCCTGTTGGTGGGTCCCGAGATCGAAGGCTTACCCAGAAATGCCCTGTGATTTTGGCTGAGTTTTAGGTTGATGTGGATTTAAAGCATCTGAGCCCCTGGACAGGGTGCTGACTACCTAGAGTAATGAGAAGAATTTGATGGTTGTTTTGATTCTATGTGTATTCCCTCTTTTGTTAATTACCTGTTCATAGTCTGTGTTTATTTTCTAATTGGGATATTTGCTCTCAAATCCATCAGTAAGTCCCTTATGTCTGTATCCTGACTTGCTGTGCTATAAACATCCCCCCTTCCTGGCCAGAACCCTCAGCGCCCTTTGAGCAGGAATGCTGTGTGAATGGAATCCGTGCAGGCCCGTAGCAGGTTAGGCCTTTCTTATGAAGAATTGTGAAGGGTGATGGTGTAAGAGAGAGCTCTGAACAAGCTGGGGACAAATGAAGAGCTCAGACTTATTAGCACATTCTTCCCCTTCTCCTCTAAACCGGGGTGGGGGTATGCTGGCAGTAAATGGTCACCACCTTTTGGGTATCTATTTGGAGCCTTCTCAAGGTGGGTGTGTAACTGGAATTCCCACCCTTAGATTCCCACGGAGGTGTGCTTCCAAAATCTTTGGAGCATGACTTTTGGGGCGAGGGGGTTGTGTTGGATAAGCTTTTCCTGTTTTGTTGGAGATTAAAATATTACTGAATTTAGCAGATACGTACACCTTAAAAAAAAATCACAAAAGATGCCGTTTGTGAAATAACTACAAGATTTTAGGGGTATGGAAGTGTCCAAGTCGGGTTAGCAGATATACATGGGAAAGTGCCTAGATTTGTGTTTTTAAGGACATTTTACTTGTTCTCTAGGCCTCAGTAAGTTTGGGTTTAGAGAACAGATTGGCCTCTTTTAGAAAGTTTGGGTATGAGTAGCAAGGAGATTATAATCGAAACAGAAACAACAAATGCTTAGTGTAGAAAACTGAAACACAGCAAAGTAGAAAAAAAATGACCCATAAATCTAGCACCTTGAAGTAATCACTAGTCATACTTTATAAATTATCATATGTACATATACCTTATTGAAATACTTTATTAGACACATTACTTATTGCTTGATTAAAAAAATCTCTTACTAACATTTCCCAATGTCAGTGGTCTTTTATGGTGTTTTGTTTTGCTTTTTTGTTTTTAGTGGTGGTGTAGTATTCCTCTTACAGATGTGCCATGATTTTTCTACCTATTCTCGCATAAATATCACTACGCTGAATAATTGTCTCTGCCTAATCTTTAACTTCCTAAAGAAAGAATTGTTAGGAATGGAGTTATTGCATTAATCGTTAAGGACATTTTGAGATGTTTGCAAGATCTTGCCTTCTAGAAAGTGGACCAGTTTATAGTCACTGCAGTAATTTGTTCATTTATTTGTCTCTGTTCAACTTGTGTACTGAACAGATGTTAAGGATTTATCCATCAGGTGCCGTTCTAGGCATGGAGGCAAGTGAGGAATAGTTTCTGCGCTCCTGGAGCTTGAGGCGTGGTGGGGAGGGTAGACATCACGTAACCATCGAGAGATGGAAAAGTATAGCCATGAAAAATTCTGAAAAGACTGCCTACTTCTTCATACCCTTATTAACATTAATATTGGGATTCCCGGGTGGCTCTGTCGGTTAAGTGTCCGACTCAGGCTCAGGTCATGATCCACAGTTTTTGAGTTTGAGCCCCGCTTCAGGCTCTGTGCTGACAGCTTGGAGCCTGGAGCCTGCTTCTGATTCTGTGTCTCCCTCTCTCTCTGCCCCTCCCCTACTCACACTCTCTCTCTGCCCCTCCCCCGCTCACACTCTGTTTCTGTCTCTCAAAAATAAATAAACATTAAAAAATTAATATTGGTATTCCTTTTATTTATATGTGGTATTAGGGGTAAAAGTTGAATTTTAACTAATCTAGTTTTGTGGATAACTAGAAGAATTGGGTGGTTTTTTTGATTCTGTATGTGTTCTCCCTTTTATATTCTTTATTTATTTTCTAACTGGGATATTTGCTGTCAAATCCATCAGTCAGTTGCTTACATCTACCCCCAGCCCCCACAGTGGTCATTTCAGCTGGGGCTATGTAGTTTATTTATTTATTTAAAAAATTTTGGGGGGACATCTGGGTGGCTCAGTCGGTTGAGCATCTGACTTTGGCTCAGGTCATGATCTCACGGTTCATGGGTTTGAGCCCCACATCGGGCTCTGTGCTGACAGCTCAGAGCCTGGAGCCCTCTTCAGATTCTGTATCGCCCTCTCTCTCTGACCCTCCCCTGCTCACGCTGTCTCTCTCTCTTTCTCTCTCTCAGAAATAAATAAAACATTAAAAAATTTGGGGGGGGGACTATGGAAATCCAGAGCCTAAGTTCTGCTTGATGATCTGTTGATTCCATCTGCATGACTGTGTGCATGGGCATCTCAAGTCCTGTTTATTCCAGTAAAGCCTTGACATTTGTGCTGCATTGGTAATCCTAAATTAGCTGCCTCTCTGGTATTTTTGAAGAGTTTGGGCTAATCAGGACTTGGTCAGTCTAGCCTGATGAATTGTATTTGTGTGTTGGTAGTAGACATCCGGCTCAGGGTCTGAGCAGAGTGGGGTGTTGGCTTAATTGCTTGCTCAAAGGTGTGGCTGCGTATAGAAACTCATAATAGGGACATTGTGCATATTTGAGGCAAAATTACTGGTGACTACAGAGTGGCTCATATCAGTGTCAGAGTTGATGGTTCGTAGAATCAGAGAGTGAGGAATCAGCATGAGTTTCTGTAATGTTAGGTTTGGAAGGATGTTAGGGGGTATTGTCTGCTTCATCCCATCAAGCTTGATAAACTCCCCACTTCACTATGAGAGGAAATGAGCTAACAACATTTTTTTTATTGTTGGGTGATCAGTTTCGGGAGCAAGTCGGGGGATTTTCAGCCTTTACGCTCTCCCTAAAGACTTCTGTTAACCAAATAAGGTCTCATAGTAAAATGGAGTCTACAAAAAAAAATGCTTCTTTTGCCTTTGCCTGGAGTCCATAGAATCTGCTAGAAAGTGTTAAACCTTTGTGTCAGAGCAGTACCCCTTGAGGCTCTGATAGAGAACTAACAGAGTTCCCGATACTACAGGTTAAAGAAAAAAATCTGTCTACCCCAGAGGCCCATGGACCATCTGCCAGAGGTTGGCAAGGTTCAGAGTGAATTATTTCAGTTCTTTCTTTGGCAACAGAGCCTCTGAGGCCCGAGCTCGTCAGATAAGGAAAATGCTTAATGTTTAGGAAGTGCTGGTGTTAGCTGGGTCTCCACCCTGGTTCAGGACCTTGTTGCTGTAAACCTACACACAGTGGGTAATACAAGGTGGGGAAAAAATGAGTGACGGTCGGCCTACCCTGTCCTACACAGTAACACCTTTACTACCACCGGCCCCCCTCCGAGGAGGGTGATATCCATCCCATTGGGCAGGAATGGGGCTGTGGCAGAGAGGTGGAGTCACCTGCCCGAGAGTACTTAGCTAGATAAGCCCCAGACTAGGTAGGCGGGCTTTACCACTGGTTTTCCTGGTTTCTGGTTGAGCACCATTCGGATGCAGGCTGTGGGTAAGAATAGATTTTTATTAGCACAGTAGTTGAAAGGAATCTACAAAGCAAGTTGATTTCTTTCTTGTTGCTCATATATTTTTTGGTGTAAAAGGTATCAGACAAGGGGCACCTGGGTGGCTCAGTCGGTTAAGCATCTGACTTCAGCTCAGGCCATGATCTCATGGTTCTTGAGTTTGAGCCCCGCGTTGGGCTCTGTGCTGACAGCTCAGAGCCTGGAGCCTGCTTGGGATTCTGTGTCCCCCGCTCTCTCTGCCCCTCCCGTGCTCATGTTCTGTCTCGCTCTGTCTCAAAAATAAATAAACACTAAGAAAAAATTTTTAGGGGTGCCTGGGTGGCTCAGTCGGTTAAGCATCCGACTTCGGCTCAGGGCATGATCTTACAGTTCGTGGGTTCGAGCCCTGCATCGGGCTCTGTGCTGACAGCTCAGAGCCTGGAGCCTGTTTTGCATTCTGTATCTCCCTCTCTTTCTGACCCTCCCCTGTTCACGCTGTCTCTCTCCCTCAGAAATAAATAAAACATTTAAAAAAAAAAACAAAATTTTTTTAAAAGGTATCAATTTTTTCCAGTTTTTTCTTTTTTAGAGAATTTAATAATTAACTTTTCATTTGGGTTTCAGTACTTCTAACTAATATCACAGTTAGTTGTCATTTTTCCACAGTTGCTGTTTACCAGCTGTTGTGTTTGTAGGTATATGAATCCTCCCCACAGTCTCACCAGAGCAGATAAGGGACTGTGTTTATCTTGGTTTTACGGATGATGTGTAAATTACTTGACCGCAGAAATACCCCTGTGTTATCTTTATCAGTATTTCAGTGATAATCATTTAGCATCTCGCAGAAGTAATTTTCTCCCCTATTCCTACCGTTTAGCCTCCTCCCACCACATTCCTTTTTAATTTTGCTGGGATGAGAAACAAAGCAGTCTTTGTGGGTCGGTCAGCCAGCCGCCTTATCGGTCTTTTTGTCTGTACTACCTGCCACAGCAGCTTGTGTATAACCGTGATATTTCTGCACCTACGGCCGTGTAAATGATCACGTTGGACTTCCCCCAAGTCCGTCTTGCGCACAAAAGTGTTGAACTGTGCCAGAAGGGCCTGTTGGCATATATTTGTTAGCTTATCTCCTATACCCAGAACAATCCAGCTTCCAAACTGCTTAGCTGTGTGGACGAATAACCGTGTTTTGTGATACTGATGGGAGCTCAGAGTTCTAAGTGAGATTCTATACATTTTTGAGACTTGTTCACTCTTACGTATCCAGGGCCGGGGGAGGAGGGGCAGTGCGGCGCTAGCCTGACAGTGACTCATTTAACGCTCAGACTGCCGGAGATGGCAAGTCTGGGATGGAACGGACAAAGTTGTCCATTTCTTGTGATTTGGAGTCTAACATTCTTCCTGCCTGACTCTTCTCTTGAGCTTTTTAAATAAGCCAGGGCCCTCATCACTGTAGTAATGCAGGTAGAAAAGGAAATGAGAGTAAGTCCTTGCTCACTGTTTTATTTCCACATTTCTGAAATTGCTTGAATATAAAGTTGGGTAGTTGGAACTGTGCGTTCCTCATTTTATAACCAGTGATTACAGATAATTGAACAAGTTACTCTGGATACTCCCTATTGCAAATGAGGTACGAAGACTTAGAGCCAAGGGAGAAATGAGAGTTTCAGGCAGTCCGCCCCCCACCCCCCAGCCCTCCCCCTTGGTCCCCTGGCGGGGTGCCTTGGACACTTGCAGGTAATCGCTCATGCTTTTGAAGGTGTTCTGTGACTCATACACCGTAGTTTCAGTTCTTGCTTCTTCCTGTGCTAGGTTCTAGGAACTCCCAGCGGCGGCAGTGGGGGTTCTTAAGAGAGACAGATTCTTACTGTTGTTTGTTTGTTTGTTTTTTTAATTATTCCTGTCTAGCTCCTTTGGCTCCTGAGTAGTGGCTTTAAAGAATCACTGTGTAGTTTTCTGATTCTGTTTGCTAGTTGAGTGGTGGTCCCGCCAGTTTAACCTGAGGTCTGTTTCATGTCCGTATTCATCTGGCAGGTCTGCGGGTGGAGACTAAGCTCAGTGGGGATGGCTGGGACCTCTGGACCATCTGCGTGCGGATTTTCCTCATCAAGGACGCTAGATGGGCTGCTTCACATTTAGACTTCGTTGCTTTCTCAGAGGGTGAGAGCGGACACTGTAGGGCCTCCTAAGGCTTAGCTCTGGAAGTCCTGGAATACTCTTTCCGCTGTGTTCTTGGGGTCACAATGAGTCTGAAGGTCAGCCTGATTCATGAGGTAGGGAACAGCCTCCACCTCTTGATGGGAGGAACAGCATAGACACATTGTTAAGAGGTGATTCATTGGTGGCTATTTTGGTAAAAATCTACCACATAACCTGCAGTGATCCATTAATATTATAGCAAAAAAGCTATCTTCCGGATCCATCACTGGGTCCTTCAGTGATCTTTATTGCCATCAACAATGGGAAGTTTTGCTATTACCATTTCAAATTTGGTGAAATCATGTGTTGAAGGTATATAGGTTGACTCCAGTGTCTTAGAGATGGTCTCCATTCTTACCGGTTGGGTGGAAAGATTCTGGTTCTCTGATTCTGAATCAGCGGAACAGAATCTTGCTTTCCTATGATCTAGTAAAAGAAAATAAGCCCACTAGGATGTATGAGAGGACAGTGCAATGTTGATAAAAAAATTTAATAATTTGAATTCAATAAATATTTGTTGAACTGTTGTTATAGTTATCTGGTATAGGTGATTTGTAGAATTCAAAGATAAGTCAAGATAGTTAAACATTTAGAACATAAAATTGCTCACAATTTGATCCTGGGAACAGGCTGGAGAAGGATAGGTGAGTGACAGGGTGGACCCCATGTAAGCAGCGTATCGCTCTGAGGACAGGCTGGTTCTGATGTTTTGGAAATAGAAATAGTGCTTAGGAAATGATACTTTCCTCATCTGCGGAAGGTTGGGGAAGGATGTTTTGGCCACATAGATTACACACGCTGGTCTTCTTCCATAGTTGACTGGTCGACTCCTGGCTGCTGTTGGGTGGAATTTTTGACCAAGGTTAAACTCAACTAGTGGGCCAGCCTAGCCGACTGTGGACAGTGATGTTAAGGGTTTGTATTTCTTAAGCAGTTAGTGGGGTACACTGTTCAGGGGTGGCTCCTTAGCCTCTTGCTTAAGGCCAAATCAAGTTGAAAGATATCTTCCTTCCACCTTCAAAATTCTGCGAGCCCGTGGGTTGCTCTGTGGTCAGAATACGAGCCAAACATGTTCCTAGGCCTTCGTGACTATGGACATCCATGGACAAATCCTGGTTCTTCAGAATCATAGCTCATAACGTTCTTGAGGATCCCATCCTTGGGACTGCTTCCTTCCTGAGAAGTGTGAGGAAGAAATTGGATGCAGAGGTGGAAAGGCTGTTTGAGGCTGAGCTTTGAAACCAGACCTTCAAAGGGTGGTGCAGCGAGGTCAGTCCCTAGTCCTTGGAGAGGGGGGACATGAGGTGGCTGAGCCACTTGGTTGGGCATGGCTGGCAGAGATGCTGATCTTCCCAGTGTGCTGAGTATGTGTCCTTGGTCCCTGTAGAGCCACCGCAGGAGAAAAGTAGCGCAGTATTTCCCTAAAGGGTAGAGCAGCACCTTGGAAGTATGATGATGAGACAGGGGCAGATACTGTTGTCCTTAGTAGGGTTCTTGGTTACATGTGGTAGGAACTTACTCTAGCCAGCCTGACCCACATCGGGGCTGTCTGGGGCAGTCTGTGTGAGATTTATTGTTAGAGCGATCTGGTACGCATCTGAGCACATTTTCTGTGTCGGGCGCCCTGAACGGAGTTTTAACACAAGCACCGTGTTCTCTCCCAGGAGAGTCCTTCCCTCTCAGTACTTTAAGATGTTAATCAATGCCTGGTTTCTGTTCTGTGGATAAAGGGGAGGCTCTGGTTATCTCTGTTGGCCGGGATGTGGGGTTTATTTGGTGACAGTCTCCCCACAGGGAGAATTACAATCACAAATTTATAATCTTTCTTGATCAACTCGTTTACAGCCTGCTGTACAAATATCTTAATCTCTGTTAGCTCCTAACACAGAGTGTTTGTAGGAAAACTTCCTTCCTTATGCCCTTTACTCCCTGTAGAAGGTGCAGGCTTTTGGTTGGCGGGGGTGGGGTGTGGAATTCATGTTGCTCTATCGTCGCATCTGCTTGTAGTTTTGTCATTAAAAATAACTGACCGCAGAGTGACAGGTTGCCTTTAGGGTTTAGGTTTCTGGGGGCCTTGAGAAAGAGAAGGACCAGTCATAATAAAGGTTGTTACTTAGAGAAAGTGAATGGGAGGAAAAAGTGAAACGCTGGGGGGGAAAATGTTCATATCTACAGAGGTCGCCTCTCTGAAGCATTGTAAAAGCCGCTCTTTTCTGCCTCTCCCCCCATTTCATCCTTGACTGACCTTCTGAGATCTTCCTTCTCCCCCTCAAAACGGCCTTGTGAGTTCGTATGAAAATGGTCATCCTTTGGAGAGGGAAGAGCCCTGCGGGGACCGCGCACATAACGCGATCTTAACCCTGCACCCCCTGGCATCGGTTCTAGGCTCTGAGTCATCATCTCCGCTTAGACAGGCTGTGAACTTTTATAGAATACTTAGTGTATTTTGTTGGTGGACAACCAAAATACATGCGTGGACCATTTTCAAGAAGGTTGCATGTGTGTTGAACTACGGAGTGCGTACAGATCTAACCTGCGTAAGGCATGCTGTGTTACATTTGTGTGCTTGTTCTTTTCTGCGGGAAATGCCCTATACAGACCCCAGTTCATTTTTGCTCAAGTGTGAAAGCAGTGCTGAAGAAGAATGTGTGCGTGCATGCATGTGTGTGTTTATGTAAATATCTATTTTCAAGAAAACAGCTCGAGTACGTTTTAATTGTAGTAATATATTCTGTCTGCCTGCAAAGGTTAGCTGCTCTCCCCTCAGATTGAGCTTTGGAAGAAAGGGCCAGTTTTGGTGTTTTCCTTGGGGTGGTTTTCACAATGATTCTTTGTTCTGTTATCGTCCTGCATTAGATTTTATTGTGTTTTCAGCTTTTCACCGACTGGGGACCAGGGTGGTTTCAGACACACACCACATGACACGTGGTGTTCCGCTTTTGATTTGGGGAGCTGGTGGGAATTGCGCTCATTCAGAGCTTCATTTGTTTATTTTTCAGGGCTTATTTACTTTGTG
Organism: Crocuta crocuta; assembly: GCF_008692635.1. Lineage (NCBI taxonomy): Eukaryota > Metazoa > Chordata > Mammalia > Carnivora > Hyaenidae > Crocuta > Crocuta crocuta. The sequence continues at coordinate 6,452,888 of NW_027533258.1, read as the reverse complement.
AGCTGTGGAGGGGCAGAGAGAGGGGGAGAGAGAATCCCAAGCAGGCTCTGCACTGCCAGTGTAGAGCCCGATGCAGGGCTTGAACTCCCGAACAGGGAGATCATGACCTGAGCCAAAATCTAGAGGTGGACGCTTAACCGACTGAGCCACCCAGGTGCCCCTGGATCTTAATTTAAATTCCAGAAACTTTGCCCTATAAAGTAACATTTATAGGTTCCAGGGATTGATTAGGACCTGGTGTCTTTTTCTTTTTTTTTAATTCTTTTTTTAGTGTTTATTTTTGAGAGAGAAATGGGGGGTTGGGGGGTGAAGAGGGGCAGAGAGAGAGGGAGACACAGAATCAGAAACAGGATACAGGCCCTGGGCTGTCAGCACACAGCCTGATGAGGGGCTCGAACTCATGAACACTGAGATCATGACCTGAGCCGAAGTCAGACGCTTAACCGACGGAGCCACTCGGGCACCTCCATTTTCACTGCAGTCTGCCTCTGGCCCCCAAATATTTACATCTACTCCGTGTGCAAAGTACACGCTTCCCACAGAGCACTAGCTCATTATAGCATCAGCTGGCATCCAGATCTTTATCGAGACACGACCAGTTCATCAACCCCCAGTCTCAGCAAAGTCATCCAAATCAGGTATGGGTGAGACAGAGTATGGCCCGTTGTGACACAAAATTTCTCTCCATCCACGGACCTAGAAGCAAGAAGACAAGTGACCTTGTCAGGCCTTGGATAGCATTTCTAGAGCTATGCATTCAAAATGGGAGAACCCTGAAGGAAGAAAAGGAGGCAACAGTCTCAAGCAGTTTCAGAATCCAGCAGGGCACATTCCATTAGGTTCCAAGGCCTGGGGATAGCCTGCTGCCTTTAGCTATTTCCTGAAGATAGATTTCCAAGAAATAAAAGAGCCTGTTTCTTAAAGAGTTTTTCTTGTATGTTGCTGAGCAGTTCACCAGAGAAAAATCCATCGATTTACTTTTTTATCAGCAATGTCTTACATTAGTAATTCTTTTACCTGGTCGCGTTGATTAACATATTATCATTGGGGGGAAAATATGTGTATACATAGAAGGAGCCTAAGTTTTGCCAGTTTCACAGGAACATTTTTAACTGTTTTTGGTGTCAGTGAGTGCGTTTCATAATTTATTCTCAGTTTTGCTTTACTGTTCATACCCTTGCCAATTTTTCTATTTTTCTTGACTTGTATGATGTCTTTGTATATATTTAGAGTTTCCCATTTTGTATTGCAAGGATTTCCCCCCAGCTTTCCCTTAAAACTTTTTAAGTTTTTTTTTTGTAATATACGGAATTTGCTTTTTAATACAGCCAAACCTGCCATTTTTCATAGAGAACCTTTTGAGTGTATAGTGTGAATGCCCTTTCTCTACTTGCTTTCCAATAAAACTGAATTTAAAACTAATGTTTGGTACCCAAATGGGCAAGTTGTATGGCACATTCATGTTGTACCCTGCTTGCTTCTGAAAACGATGTCTCGTCTGCTGGGGAATTCACATTATCCTGTGGAAAAGCCCATCCCCGAGAGCTGACCCAGGAGCCGCAGCCAGGAGCCCTTCCCTCTTGGCCTGTGGTTGTGTCCAGTGGTGCAGCACCTGAAAGAAACATAAAACTCTCGGGGGAAACACCGGGCTGAGTAGATGGAGCCCCTTCATACATCTTCTGAACCCACTGGGGTGGGAAAGGGTTTGGATCTTAGAGGTGAGAAGGTAGATGCATGCATAACAAACCATGAAGCATGTGTATGCTGGAAAAATGGAAACAGTATCCTTAAGATCTATGGGGAAACTAAGATGTGTCACCAGTGCTCACAAACCGAGCTCTGTTAGAGTCTGCCATCAGTAGACTCCCAGAGAAATGACTTTGTAAGCTTTACTCACATAGACAGACATATGGTCTGGGAGTAAAGCATGTTACAAAGCATATTGTGGTCTGATTTTAATTGTAGAGAGAAAAATGGGTGTCTATGTATAGAAAGTACTTTCCAAGAGACAATGATTATTTTGGGATCGTTGGACTTTTATATAATATATATTTAAAGCCCCCTGATATATTCTGTAGGTGTATGTATAATATGTTTTTGTTTTCTGACTTACATATAATATACATTTTTAAAAACATATTCTGTAGGTGTATACATAATATGCTGTATATTTTTGTCTATCTTTTCTGAATTTTCTGGCTTTTCTATACTGGACATGTTTTATTGGTATAATGTAAAACATTGATACCTTACCTCCTCCCTCCCAAACTCCAAAGAAATAGCTCCAAATACAGGATTATTTGAAATACCTGTGTATTGAACTTGAAGTTGACAGTGCCATGATGGTTTTTTTTTTTTTTTTAGCTCATAATGGTTGCAGAATGCTTGAGATTCTTCACTTAGTTGTGTATGTTATATTTGAGGGAAAATCATTAAACTAAGGCATTGAAGTATAACCCTGGAAAGGTGGTAATATTTTAGTATTTTTCAGTATATCTGCTGAGGTAAATGATTTTTATAGTGGTATTTTCATTTGCGAAAGTGTTAGCATCTCTGAACAATGTAAACTTGAAGCACTGAACATTGTTTTCTGTTGTATTGAAGCATAATGGGTGATTTGTAGTTGGTAACAACTTTGTCATTTTTATTTAAATAACTGTTTCTCAATTCTGAGAAATTCTTTGTTGCCTTGCAAAATATTGTATCAACTATATGTTAAAACAAAGTTTTCTGCTTTTTGGTATGAATTTCTTGTGCCCCCAGAGTCGTATCTGTTTTATAGTACTTGAAACTTTTACTTTTTATTTGTTATTTCTTAGGTAAACGCAAAGCACTGAAGTTGAATTTTGCAAATCCACCTTTCAAATCTACAGCAAGGTTTACTCTGAATCCCAATCCTACAGGAGTTCAAAACCCACACATGTGAGTATTCCTGGTAATCAACTAAAAGGCTCAACTCAAGCAAAGGTTTTAACGTTTGTATTGTACTTTGTGAATTTTTCCAAGTTGAGGGGTTGGTATTTTCATGATCTTTGGGGCATTTGAAATACTACTGTTTGAACTTAATTAGAAAAACCGTTGATTCTGTAGTCTGAAGTAGATAAGCACAGTTTTCCTTATTAGCATTTGCTTGAAGGGAAGAAAAAACTGAAGATCCAGACACATTGAGATCTTCAACTTTTTTCTCTTTCTGAACTCTGAATATTATTTAGACCTTTCCTTCTGGATTTCCAGTTAAATTGTAAGTGGTACTTAGGGAACTTAACTCTCCCCTGTAGGTCTGTACCCCTGCCTACTGGGTGATACAACAGAGTCCCATTTTATTTTATTATGATGAACTACATTCCTGTAAGATCTTCGTGTCACAATATTTTGGAAGAATGTGTACATGTCAGCATATAGATGTCAGTGATTATTTTTTAAATGTATTCCCTACATGTGTGTTTTTTCCTAAATATTTAAAAAAAATTTATTTTAATGTTTTTTAATTTATTTCTTAGAGAGAGAGAGGGACAGCATGAGCAGGGGGAGGGTCAGAGAGGGAGGGAGACACAGAACCTGAAACAGGCTCCAGGCTCTGAGCTGTCAGCACAGAGCCCAACGTGGGGCTCAAACCCACGAACTGTGAGATCATGACTTGAGCTGAAGTCGGACGCTTAACTGACTGAGCCACCCAGGTGCCCCAATAATTTTATTAAAATGTAAAAATGATATTTTAGTGTCAATGAAAGTCACTGAGCATGTTAGAAACATCCATTAATTTAAAACCTTCAGAATAATATTTATAGACACCTTTGAATTGAAGTGATGTATTAAATAATGATGCCTCCCACTTTTACCCCTCAAGACCTGTCATGAGTATGAAGGGTCAAAGCCAGTGGCTTCACATTCATATTCACGTTCATAAAATTAATTTTTACCTAGTTCCGGTATTGAGAACAACCAAGCAAGCAAATGGTAGAAGGTATGGTTTAAAAAGCAGTCAGAATATATCATCTTATAGTTTTTAATAATTCCTCAACAGTTTTTATTCAAACCTCATTAGATTACAAATCGGTTCATGCTTTCCAAAAAGGCACATTATAGCTACTTTCTTTCCTTTCGATGTCTGGCCTGCCTCGTATTTGCAAACAGTAGTGAATGAGAAGAAGGTAGAGTATCTTGAAATACGAATGCTAAAAAATATTTTGTTACTTTTAAAACATCAGTGTATAGAAGGGAGTGGTGTGTATGTGTGTGTGAGCTCTTAGGTTTTCACCTGTAACGTTAAAGCCAGTGAAAACTGGAGTGACAGCAGTTCATTTGACTGGGAAGAATGTCTGCTAATTTTATTAGACTGGGGTTCATAATGAGGTTTCTTGTCAGAGCTCAGCCTAGCGTCCCAGCCTTTTTACCTCCTCGTAAACATCCAGTGGGGGCTATATTGAGGAAGGAACCTCTTAGTACCTCTTAATTAGTCAGAGTTCTAACAGCAAGGAAACATTCTTAAAAGAACCTCCTTCCTCATTTCCTAGAATTTCTGGTGAAAGCTAGTACAAAACCAATTCTTGAGCATGGTCCATTTCTATTACCTTGGTTGCTAGCTGAACCATGTAATTGAAGTCTGCCAAAGAAAGGATGTGTAGTAATTGCCAAACTTAACAGATCTTTCTTCTTCTTCCCCTCCTCCTCTTTTTTTTTTTTTTTTTTAAGCCCCCTTGGACACAGGGAAAAACAACCTGACTTACATTTAGAACTGAAAAAACATTTACTTACCTGTCCTCTCTTCCTTTGAGAGTTTCATGTATTCGGGAATTCACGGACAAAATCTTTTGTGTGTGTGCGAACAGTAAACTGGGTGAAAAAAAGCTTTCTTCCAAAATTTGAGTTGGTCATTTTTTTTTTTAAACCCACCACTTCCTAATACCCTCATAACCAGCTAGGTTTCTTATACTTTGTCTCTTCCTAGCATGTGTTAAAAGTTTAAAAGGCCATGGTAATAAGCATTTTATTTTGTAATTAAGAGGCATTTTATTTTGTAATTAAGAAGCATTTATTCTATTTTATGACAGGGTCTCTAGATTTTGATTCTGGTGTGTAGAAATTTTAGACCCAGACCTTGTTTTCATTTTCTTATTGCACTGGTCTGATACTATGTGGATCAGGAACAGGTGAACTACTCGCATTGATATTGGCCAAAGACCATTGTTTCAGTGTGCAGGGCAGCATGTGTCTTCTAACTCCCTCTGCCCTTCGTTAAGGGATCCTTCGGTGTTCTTTCTCTGAGTTGTGCCCCACTGGGCACTAAAAAACCACTCCTGGTCATTTGCAGTATGTGGGGATTTGAAAAAGCTACCTCTGTACCATTTCTACGTGTTTCCTCCTTCCAAATTTCCTCAAACTCTTTTTTTCCCCTTTAACGTTAGTTATAGATATAAATAGAAAACTTGCTCATGAATTTAGGAAAAGAGAAGATGAAATGGAAGCAACTAATGAAGTTGAGATGTGCACCCAGAAACTGCTCTCACCTCCATCTGGCATTTGGTGTCTCCTGGGTGCAGGATTTTGTAAAAGATTGAAAATTTGAACACTGTGTCCTTATTTTCTGAGAACCAACCGTTTAAATAAAATTCTAAGAAACAACAGTTGGCTTATAGCAATTCAAGAAGTGAGGCATAAAGCAGTACAGACTGAAGGTCAAATGAACGGTGCAGGAGGGGGTAAGATCACTTTAGGATAAACTGCTTGGTGAAACATTTCACAAAGAAACAAGATTTGAATTGGGTCTTGAAAGATGGGTATAGAAGGGAAAATGACATTGTGGTGGATGTAAGTACAAGGTAAGTTTTGGGGATGGTGTGTAGTCTGTTTAATTATAGCAGATGTTACTTATAGAGTACGTATTTCTTTCACTGGAGACTTCTAGCATTTTTTTTCTTTATTCTTGCTGTTGTGTAGTTATATGAAGATATATCTAGGTCAGATGGGGTACCTGGGTGGCTCAGTCGGTTAAACGTCCGACTTCGCTTCAAGTCATGATCTCATGGTTTGTGGGTTCGAACCCCAAGTCGGGCTCTGTGCTGACAGCTCAGAGCCTGGAGCCTGCTTCAGATTCTGTGTCTCCCTCTCTGTGACTCTCCCCTGCTCACGCTGCCTCTCTCTCTCTCTCAGAAATAAATAAAACATTAAAAAATAAAAAAAAGAGATATATCTAGGTCGGGATCATCTTTCTGTGCACGGAAGGACTGTTTTATTTTGTTCACATATCTGTTTCTGAGAAAATTTTGGTATTTTTCGATCGACTCCTTCCTGTATTTCCTAGTCTCTTGTTTGGATGTTGGACCTTCTGAATTTCCTGGGTCTTTGACTTTTCTTTCATACATTTTTTATCTTTTTGTTTTCTTTTTCTGTATCCTAGATTTCCCTTATTTACTGATCCTTCTATGAAATATTCTGTTTTGGTAATTGATTTTAATTTCCGAGTTGATTGTGGGTTCTTCTTAGTATCTTCTTTAAACATTTTTTTTTAACGTTTATTTATTTTTGAGAGACAGAGTGGGGCAGAGCATGAGTGGGGGAGGGGCAGAGAGAGAGGGAGATACAGAATCTCAAGCAGGCTGGCAGCACAGAGCCTGATGCAGGGCTTGAACTTTTGGACCATGAGACCATGACCTGAGCCGAAGTCGGAGGCTTAACTGACTGAGCCACCCAGGCGCCCCTCTTAGTATCTTATTCTTTTTCCTTTTTTTAAAAAAAATATGTTTTATTTATTTTCGAAAGGGAGAGAGCATGAGAGAGATAGAACGTGAGCCGCAGAGGGCCAAAGAGAGACACAAATCTGAAGCAGGCTCCACGCTCTGAGTTGTCAGCACAGCACCAGATATGGGGCTCGAACCCATGAACTATGAAATCATGACCTGAGCTGAACTTGGATGTTTAACCGACTGAGCCACCTTTAAGTATCTCATTCTTTGTTTTTTTAAATTTTTTAAATGTTTGTTCATTTTTGAAACAGAGACAGAGTGTGAGCAGGAGAGGGGCAGAGAGCAAGGGAGACACAGAATCCCCAGCAGAGCTTGACACGGGGTTCAAACCCATGAACCACGAGATCGTGACCTGAGCCAAAGTTGGACGCTTAACTGACAGCCACCCAGGCGCCCTTAGTATCTCATTCTTACTTTACCTGGAATTTTAACGCTCTTTTCTACTCTCTTGGGAATCCGTGTTTTCAAGGGTCAGTTGTCCTTTGTCTTTCTTCTTTGTATTAGTTTATTTCCATGCGTCTTGTAATTTTTTATTGTCCATTGATAGTTGAGAATGAGGAAATTAGAAGGCTGATGGGTAGCTCTGATGCAGGTGAATATTTGAATGGTTTGAGAGCTGGCTGTGAGGCCCGGAGGGTTCAGATGTCAGAGTGAGCAGAGCCCACATTCACCCTCAGAGAGCAGGTTTTATTTTCTTTAAAGACGTGCTCTCTTTCCATTTGCGAGGGAAGGTGGAGACAAAATGAGGAACCGACTGGACCTTTCTTACAGAAAGACTTTTAATGAACTTTTCTGCTTCTAGGCATTCATACCTCCCAACTTTGGATCCTCTCTACGATTCTTTTAGGACTATCATTTATTTCTCTTCTCTGCTGCATGGTTCTCTCCCATTGTGTTATAGGTGGTAGTTTTCTCTATTACTGTCCCCTCCCCCGACCCCCCCACACGAAGGAAGGTCTTTTTTTTTTTTTTTTAAAGATTTTACTTTTAAGTGACCTCTACACCCAACATGGGGCTCTAACTCACAACCCTGAGGTCAAGAGTTGCATGCTGTACTGACTGAGCCAGCCAGGTGCCCCATTACTGTTTTTATTTTTTTTTAATTTAACCCATTATTATGGAAAGTTGCAAGTATATCCAGAAGTAGAGAGTTATAGATGAGTCTGTATGTATTTATCTGTATGATGAATACATAGAAGTTTTAGTGGTTAATGTGGCCAATATTGATTTTATCTATTCCTCCAGCTTCCTTATTTTTAACCAAACCTCAGATGTTGTTCTGTCTATAAATATTTCAAGATATATTTCTTTTTTTTACATTTTTTGAATGTTTTTAATTATTTTTGAGAGAGAGAGAGAGAGAATGAGAGAGAACATGCAAGTGGGGGAGAAACAGAGAGAGGGGGAGACACAGAATCTTAAGCAGCTCTAGGCTCTGAGCTGTCAGCACAGAGCCCAACGTGGGGCTTGAACTCGGTAACTGTGAGATCATGACCTGAGCTGAAGTTGGACACTTAACTGACTGAGCCACCCAGGCGTCCCTTGAGATGTATTTCTAAAAGATAAGGATTCCTTTTTAAAAACATAATCACAATACCATTATTAATCTAGTAGAATAAATCTTTAATATCATCATGTAAGTGAATTACTTCATCCGTTTTTTTTTTAAATAGCTTGAAATGGGATCAAAACAAGGTCCTGTCCCACAGTTGACTGATAAATCTCTGAGACTATGGAGTCCCTTCTCTTAACGTTGATTAGTTTTGCTTTGTCTACACATTTCTGTCTGTTTTCAGACATTCAGAAATTTGCTGAAACTCTTTCTTAATTGTTTATTTCCTTTTTTAAATTGTACTTTTCCTGTACGCCCTTAGAGAGCGAGGAGACAACCTGGACAGGAAGTGTAGGCCTTTTCCCCTCTGTTACCCGAAGGTGTTGTTAGAAATGTGCCAGGCTTGTGCCGCAGTCATGTTCTGTATGTGACTGTGACATGATCAGCAGCAGAAAGGCTCCTGTGAGGTCTGTGCTCTCATCGCCCGAGTAGTGTGTGAGTGCTCTTACAGCGCGGGGCCACCGAGAACGCACCGAACACAATTGTTTATCCTCACAGCATATCGGGATTGTACAAGAAGAAACCCTAGCTTAAAAGACGACGTATTAGAAATACTGCCAAGTACAGATATATTTTGGGGCTTGAGCTAAACATTCCGAAACCGTATATTCTACGTTTAAAGGAATCTCTTTGTTGAGACCAAGAGGGTCCTGGGATCTCATGTGTCTTCCTTACACTTGATCAGTGAAAGGCTCAGCGGGTGCTGTAGAGCAGTAGGCAGGAGTTTGAGAGCAGTTTCAAAGTCTCCAGTTCATAGCTAGTGGTGTTCTTCATTTCATGAGAAGCCTGCTCAGTAGAGCTTTAGAGTAAAGTGTAGAATAGCAATTAGAAATCATCCAGCTGTGGGGCACCTGGGTGGCTCAGTCGGTTGAGCACCCAACTTGGGCTCAGGTCATGGTCTTGCCATTGATGAGTTTGAGCCCCACATTGGGCTCACTGCCGTCAGCCTGTCTGTGCAGAGCCCACTTTGGATCCTCTACCCCCTCTCCCTCCCCCTCCCTTGCTTATGCTCTCCCCAATATAAATAAATATTAAAAAATAAATAATCTAGCCACTGTTCCTGGTTAAATTGTTGAAACCTGTCTTTTAAACTGTCTTATTTTGGATTAACTGTTTTCGTTACTGTTGGGAGTCCTGGTCTCTGTCCTTGCCTCATCATTACCTCTGTGACCTTGAGTGTGTCACATGGCATTGGGATCTCAATTCACCTGTTGAATTCGAATAGTGACATCCATTCTTTTGCATGGTAAATTAGGGCAAGGAGAGACAGAATTCAGCCAGGCGTGTGCTTTCTTCACATCAGAGGTTATGGAAAAGCCTGGTGGCTGAGGGTGAGATGGAAGAGGGCCTCTGGAGGCTTGCCTGTGCTCATTCCCCGACATGACCCCTGGGACGTCTCTGCTCAGCTCCTAAGTGTGAAAACTCTGAGTCCACATGAGCTTCAAAGTTTCTCCCTGTCTCTGACATTTTTTGATGCAGGCGTAGTAATTGGGAATCTCTACCCTTATGTGGTGGAGCACTTTAACAGAATGGCAGTCGCGGTAGAAATATTTATAGCTACAAATTAGTACTCCAAAATTTAAAGCACCAAATGTGTTACATATGATGGGATCTTTTAATTTTTGGCTGGTTTAGATTTACCGCTGGAAACGCTTTCTTTAGGACTCCCCATGCCAGATCTACATAACATACAGTCTCCCATCGGAACCATTTCCAAAGGGTGCAGCTCAGTGGCGTGAAGTATATTCACATTTTTGTACAGGCATCATTACCATCCCTCTTCGGGACTGGATTTCATTTTTCTCAAACTGAAACCGTGTTCATTAAACACTAACTCCGCATTCCTCCTCCTGCCAGCTTTGATTCTACTTTCTCTCTAAATTTGGTCGCTTTAGGTACCTCATATAGGTAGAATTATGGTACAATATTTGTTCTTTTGTGTCTGGCTTATTTCACTTGACATGATGTCTTCACACTCTCTCCATGTTGTTAAATGTATCAGAATCACCCCTCTTTATTTATTTATTTTGAGAGAGAAAGAGAACATGAGCGGGGAAGGCTCAAAGAGAGAGAGGGGGAATCCCAGACAGGCTCTGAGCTGTCAGCACAGAGCTCAGTGTGGAGCTTGAACTCATGAACCATGAGATCATGATCTGAGGCAAAACCAAGAGTCACACGCTTAACTGACTGAGCCGCCCAGGCGCCCCAGAATTTCCTTTTTAAGGTGGAATAGTATTGTATTTATATGAGGCATTTTTTGTATCTGTTCACACAGATGGACATTTGGGCATTTCTATCTTTTGACTCTAGTAAATAATCCTGTTGTGTGAGATTGCCTCCTAGAGCTTGCACTATTGCACTTCTTAAAGTTCAGAGGTATTTAATCTTTTCCTGAGCCCCACATCCTACCTTGGTGCACCTGATGGTTGTGGCACATTTCCTGAAGTTAGAGATTGACGGGAGACCTGATTCTCAACTGAGCATAGTGGTAATAGCTGTGGCTGAACGGATTCTCCGTGTGTCCCCCCACCCACCCCCCGCGTCTGGAGATTCGCTAGTTTAATTCTCCTCAAGCTGGGTGTTTATAGCTGAGATGCCAAAGTTAGTTCTGGAATATTCATTTAAAGAAACTAGGGGCGCCTGGGTGACTCAGCTGGTCAAGTGTCCGACTTTGGCTCAGGTCATGATCTCATAGTTCTTGGGTTCGAGCCCCGCCTCGGGCTCTGTGCTGACAGCTCGGAGCCTGGAGCCTGTTTCCGATTTTATGTCTCCTCTCTCTGCCCCTCCCCTGCTCGCTCTCTGTCTCTCAAAATAAAATAAAGACAAAAAAATTAGAAAAAGAAACTAGTAATAAATGCTGCTGACTTGCTTGTCTACTCAAAGTGAATTTAGTTTTGGTATTTTCAAGCATCTTTGTTCTTGAATCAGAGACTTAGACAGACATTGAAAGGTGTCCCTAGTTCATCAACCTATAGAGCAGTAGAACTGTGTTCTTTCAAGAAATGCCTAGTTTTTGTTTTTATTTTTTGCTTTTTCTGAGCTTTCCAACTGTTTCTCATAAGGCAGCAAGACTGAGTTCCAATTTAGTTCAGGATGTTATAAAGGTCCTTTGCCTTTGTATTAATGGGCATATTTCTGGAAACTTACCTATTAATAAGGAATTAAGCTCTTAAAGGAAACATCCTATCTTTAAGAGTGTTCTTTTTTATTATGATTTATAACTGAGTGTGATCACATTACTGATCTTGAGCAAATTTGTTTTCCTCAGAATTAATAATTGCCTTATTTAATGGTTCACTCTGAATCTCCTCTCAACATGAAGCAGTAGGTGATCACTCAGTTCTTTTTTCTTTCTTTTTAAGAGTTGTCTCTCCATCCCTAAACTTGCTGCAGCGTGGAGGGTTGCATGTTACGCCTACTGCCTGGCTGTTGCCATGCTTTTTTTTTTATTTTTTTAAATTTTTTAAAATTTATTTCTAGGAGAGAGAGAGAGAGAGACAGCGTGAGCAGGGGAGGGTCAGAGAGAGAAGGAGATACAGACTCTGAAATAGGCTCCAGGCTCTGAGCTGGCTGTCCACACAGAGCCTGACGCGGGGCTTGAACCCATGAACCACGAGATCACGACCTAAGCGAAAGTCGGACGCTTAACCGACTAAGCCACCCAGGCGGCCCTGTTACCATGCTTTTGAATGCCTGTATTACTCTCCCGATTTTGATTCCCTGTCTTTGGGACTTCATGTTCTCCCTCCATCCCCCCCTCCCTCACCCCTCCCTCTCTCTTGCTCTCCTTCTTTCAGCGGTATGTGTAGTTTTTTAGTGTTTATTTATTTTGAGAGAGAGCACGAGCGAGCACGCACACAAGTGGGGGAGGGGCAGAGAGAGAGAAGAAGAGAGAGAATCCCAAGCAGGCTCCATGCTGTCAGCTCAGAGCCGGATGTAGGGCTCAATCCTACAAGCCTGGGATCATGACCTGAGCTGAAATAAAGCGCCAGTTGCTCAACCGACTGAGCCACCCATGGGCCCCTCTTTCCCTCCCCTCCCCTCCCCTCTCCTCCCCGCATCTCCCCTCTTTTCTTTTTACTTTTCCATTTCCTTGTCTTTCTCTTTCTCTCACTGTGATTTAATTTCCCTCCATTTTGAGGGAGTATATCTTTCAGCAGCTTCCTGAGATAAGTGTTCTTTCCTAGTAAGCAGGATTTTGGGGTCATTCCATGTCTGAAGATGCCTTTATCTAACCCTCTTGCTGGATCAGTAGCTTTATTGGCCTCAGGATTCCCGGGTAGAAATTGTCCTTCAGGGTGTGAGGGTGTTGCTCCACGGCTTTCGGCCTTCCTGGGCTACTGTTAGGAACTTCTGCGCCAGGGGGTTCTGGAACTTTGGAATGTGACCTGTTTTTTCCTTTGTGGGTGACTGTAGGGTGGGGCTTTTTCCCCAGTGTCTGAAATCTCACTTTTCTGGTCTGGTTTTATTTTCCTTTTCTTCCTTCCTTCCTTCTTTCATTCCACTGAGCTCTTGGTGTGGTCTCTTTTTGTTTTTTTTTTTAAGTTTATTTATTTATTTTGAGAGAGAGAGAACACACACACGTAAGTGGAGGAGGGGCAGAGAGAGGGAGAGAGAATCCCAAGCAGGCTCCACACTGTCACCCATGGGCCCTGAGATCATGACCCGAGCTGAAGTTGGACGCTTAACCGACTGAGCCGCCCGGGCACCCCTTGGTGTGGTCCCTTTCAAACCACTGTCTTTCATTCTGGGATGCGTGATTTATTCTTCTCTTTTTCTTTTCATTTTCTCTTTTCCAGTCGCTCTCCTACTGGGACCCGCTGCAGGCATTGGACCTCCCTGTTTGAGCCCTTAGTTTTCTTCACCTTTTCTGTCCGTCAGCTTTGTGTATTTTCACTTCTTTGTTCTTGTCTTTGGTTGACACCCGTTTGTCTCTCTCACACTCACATGCACACACACATAAGCACACACATACACATACAATGAGGTGACAGAAAGTCGATTGGAAACTGTGATTGGGTTGGTGGGGCTCACAGTGGTGTGGCCGTCTCCTTTAGGGGATTCCCAGATGTCAGACTTGGTGGTCTGCTGCTCTTTTCTCATGGGCAGATCTCTCTGTCTGACTGTCTCTCTCTCTATCTCTCTCGGGATTAGCCCGCGTTGCTGAGAGAAGGTCAGTATGTTGGGCTGCTCCAAATCTGCAGTACCTGTGAGCGACATATATTTCTCTTTCACATCACCCACCTCACTACATCTCTTCTTTCCGCCCAGTGCCTTTCCGGCACACTTTCTCCAGAATACAGTCTTGTTTAGCAGCTGAGGCAGTGGAACCCAGGGTTGAACCCCCATCCCTCAGCCCCAGTGGGTGCTTCCCATTCTAGAGTACAGATCAGCTTTGTGGGCAGTGTTTAGTTTTACCTCTTTCTGCCTTGTTACATCAGTTACTGCTCGTTCTTTTAGTTTTGATCTTCCAAAAATGTGTTGCTACTTCTCGTCTTGTGTGGCATCTTCTGCCCTCTTTTGCACTGTGAGTTTTTGTATTTGAAAAATCCCTGTCTGTTGTTCATTGGTGTTTGAAGAGGGAGGAGGGACTAATGACTTTATCTGAAAATCTCTTCATTAAGTAGGCCTTTACAATTAAGCTTCTTGACATATTAAGAATTATGCCAGGGGCACCTGGGTAGCTCAGTCGGTTAAGCATCTTACTTTGGCTCAGGTCATGGTCTCATGGTTCGTGGATTCGAGCCTTGCATCAGGCTCTGTGCTGACAGTGCAGAGCCTAGAGCCTGTTTCAGATTTTGTGTCTTCCTCTCTCTCTGCCCCTCCCCACCCTCTTTCTCAAAAATAAATAAACAAACAAAAAAAATACTATAGGCCATTATTTCTTGTGAACATATGCTCAAAAATCCTCAAAAAAATTAGCAAATTGAATCCATCAATATACAGAACAGATAATACATCACAACAAAATGGAATTCATTTTAATTTTGTTAGAAAATTATCAGTATAATTCACAATTAATAAGTAGTGAATTAGTAAAACAAGGGAGAAAAATTATGTAATAAGTAGTTGCAGAAAAAGCATTTGATGACATTCAATATCCATTCATTATGGAGATTCTCATTATGGTAAGAAAAGAAGGGTAATTTTTCAGCCTTTTCAAAGGCATCTATAAAACCTGTTCCTAATGTCATACTTACTGATGAAATACTTCATACTTTTCTCCATAAAATGGGCCATGGGGACCAGGATAGATTTTCATGGCAGTAGGGCGACTGGACAAAGGCATGGAGCAGAGTAAACCTTGACTCTTATTTCACACCACATGCAGAAATTAGTTTGAGATGGATCATGGCCCTAAAAGCAAAAGTTCTGTAAAGCTTCTGAAAGAAAGCATCCATACATTGGTCCCTGGCACAGGCAAGCGGTTCTGTGACGGGACAGTGAGAGACGTAACCACTACCAATAGATAAGTCAGGTTTCACCAGAATTTGAAATTTCCATTCTTTAAAAGTTTCTTTCTTTTTTGAGAGAGAGAGAGAGAATGAGCAAGTGAGAAAGGGGCAGAGAGAGAGGGAGAGAGAGAGACAGAGAGAGAGGGAGAGAAGCGGGGCTTGAGATAATCCAATGTGGGGCTTGAGCTCAGGAACCTCGAGATCATGACTTGAGCCGAAGTCAGGCACTTAACCGACTGAGCCACCCAGGCGCCCCTGAAATGACAAGGGTTTTAGAAAGCTTTGTGCCAGGAGCTGGGTGTAGAGAGCGAAATATATTTCTTCTGTTACCTGACATTATTACCCACCAGAATGGATAAAATTTGAAAGGCCACACAGTTTATTAACAAACATGTGGTATAACCAGAATTCTCATATATTATGGGGGAAGTAGAAAATGGTACAGCCACTTCAGAAAAGTCTTTGATAGTCACTTAAAAGTACATTTATCCCATAACTCAGCAAATTCTATTTCTCATTATTTACTCAAGATAACAACGTCCTCAGAAAGACTTGCCTCTGAAGGTTCATGGAAACTTAATTTATAATAGGCCCCAGCTAGAAACTCCTAGGTGTCCAGTGTGGAAGAATGGATAATATGCGGCATATTAATCAGTGAAATACTTTTCAACAGTAACAAGGAGCAGAGTACTGAAGGTTGCAGTCATGTTGGCAAACCTCCGGAAATCCTGAGCAGAAGTCAGGCATAAGAGAACACCGTTTCATTTTATCGGTGTGAAATTCTAGACAAAACTCATCTGTGGTGACGGAAACGAGAATAGTGTTTGTCCATGGAGGGGACAGACACAAGTGGCTCAGGAGAACTTGCTAGTGTGATGGGATCTTCCACATCCTGGCTGGGTGTGAGATACACGGGTGCGTGCGTTGGGTAACTCAGCCGACTGGACGCTTGTGATTTGTGCATCTCACTATTTGGAAACGCCACTGCAGTTAAAAAAAAAAAAGCCAGAAGAATAACAATAAAAATGATGAGTACGTTATTTACTCTCATTGAATGGTACCTGTGTTTTTCTGTCTCTGTTTTCAGAGCACATAGGTGTTTCAACAATCACTTGATAAGTGTACAGACACTGTTTTCATGGAGTTCAGCTCTTGGGCCCGAAATGCAGTATTGTGACAAGTTTTATTTCTGCTCACGAGCGTTCCCGCGTCGTGATGTTTGAAACAAACCGAGATGGAAGATTTTAAGAAGGTGTCAGTATAATTTGAAGATTAATCTATAGCGTCTGTGGGGTCATGGCAGGTGTAGTATACCCCTGAATAGTGGGAGACCCCTAACAAGGGACATGTTGTCTTTATTGAGCTTTAGAGCAGGGCCTGGCTGGGTGCAGCTGGGAGAGTGTGCAGCTCTCAATCCTGGGGCTGTAAGTTCAAGTTCCATATGGGTGTAGAGATCCCTTAAAAAAAAAAAAAATCTCAGGGCATCTGGGCGGCTCAGTTGGTTGAGCATCCGACTGTTGATTTCAGCTCAGGTCATGATGCCAGAGTTGTGGGATCAAGCCCCACGCCAGGCTCTGCGCTGAGTGTGGAGCCTGCTTGAGATTCGCTCCCCCTTTCCCTCTCTGTCCCTCCCTCTGCTCAAGCTCGCTCTCTCTCTCTAAAAAAATTTAAAAAGAACATTTACTAGTCTGTCTCCCTCCTTTCTTCCATCCATCCTTCCTTCCTTTCAGAAAAGTTTAAAGAAGAACACCAAAATGGCTCATAATCTTACCGTCCAGAAAGTTCATGTTACCCTTTAAAGAATGAGCAGTATATGCTTCTGGTAAGAGAATTCATTTGGTACATATTTCTCTCTAAAGATAAAACCTTTCTAAGTGTAGTATGTCCTTAGAGAAAAACTTGTTCAAATACCAAAATACATAATTTAAGTAATTCTTGAAAATATTTATACAAAAAGCTGTTTAGTACACTACTTTGTGGCTTGATTTTTCACTTAGTACATCTTGAAAATGTATTTCTAAGTTAGCGCATATCCTATTCGTTTTCAGAAATCAGTTATATCTTTCATCACATTTGAGTTGGTATATTATGTAATTAGTTCCTTACGGATAACCATTTAGATTATTTTCATTTTTTAATTAAAAATAATGTTTTTAGGAACAACTTTGTGCTGGTAAAATATTATGTATATACATATTTTTGAAGATTTTATTTATTGAAAAAATTTTTCTAAATTGTTTTAATGTTTTATTTTTGAGAGAGAGAGAGACAGAGTGTGAGTGGGTGAGGATCAGGCGCGCGCGTGCGCGCGCACACACACACACACACACACACAGAATCCAAAGCAGACTCCAGGCTCCGAGCTGTCAGCACAGAGCCCAATGAGGGGCTCGAACCCAGGAACTGCGAGATCATGACTTGAGCCAAAGTCAGATGCTTAACTGACTGAGCCACCCAGGTGCCCCTAATTTTTCTTTTTAATGTTTATTTTGAGAGAAAGAGCAATTAGAGAAGGGGCAGAGAGAATCCCCAGCAGGCTCCACACTGTCAGCACAGAGCCCAACGTGGGGCTTGAACTCATGAATCATGAGATTAGGACCTGAGCCGAAATCAAGAATCAGACACTTAACCAGCTGAGCCACCCAGGTGCCCCAAGAGTTTTTTTTTTTTTTTTAATGTTTATTTATTTTTGAGAGAGAGAGAGCATGAGCAGGAGAGGGACAGAGAGAGAGGAAGACAGAGGATCCAAAGCAGGCTCTGCTGTCAGCACGGAGCCCAACGTGGGGCTCAAACCCGTGAACTGTGAGGTCATGACCTGAGCTTAAGATGGATGCTTAACTGACCGAGCCACCCTGGTGCCCCTCCTAAGTTTTCAAGTAATCTCTGTACCCAATGCGTGGCCCCAACTCACAACCCAAGATCAAGAGTCGCACACTCCACCGACTGAGCCAGCCAGGTGCCCCCGATACGTTATGGTTTTTTTTGATTACATAATGTCTGATCCTTCCCAGATTGACAGTTTTTGGCCCTACTCCTATCTTAGAAGCCTGTGGAAGTAGCTTGGCACTATTGACATTTTAGACTGGATCATTCTTGTTATAGGAGGCTGGCCTGTACACCAGAGGATGCTTCCCGGTATCTCTGGACTCTCCCCACCAGATGCCAGTATCCCTCTCCTCCCCCGAGTAGTAACAACCACAGTGTCTGCCGACGTTGCCAGGTGACCCTTGAAGTGCAAGTACAGTATTGCCCGTGGTTGAGGACCGTAGATACTGAGAAGCATTCCAGGTCCGTCAGATGGTTACTGTTGCCGCCCTCCTGACCTAGGGGCTGCCGAAGTCACATATAAGTGGTGTGTTCCTCCATAGTGAATCTTGGGTTTGAATGGATGTAGAAAGAGGGGGGCTTGGGTTATAGGGTACCTCATAGAGTCCAGGGGGTGCCTCAGAGCTTGATGAGCAGCTGACTTGACAGCTGTCAGAAACCAGAGCAACCCCGTACACGTTCTGCTACGCATTCAGCAAGTGGTTGTTGGGTGCCGTCTGCTAGATGCTCTGCGGGGTGCTGGGTATTCGGTGTTGAGAATAGGAGATGCTTTTGCTACTTCCTGAAGCTTAAAGTGTAGGGATGACACATTCAACTCTGTGTGTGTGTGTGTGTGTGCGTGCGCGCGTGCACGCACACACACAATTATCAGTAGTGTATGTGCTACTGAAGGAGAAGGGCCAGCTGAGAGCATCTGAGGGGCTTGATTTAGAAAGGAGCTGAACGAGTTGTCACTGAAGGCTTCTGAGCCCAAGTGGGTTCTTACTAGATTTAGGGAAGGGGCAGCTGCAGGTGTTCCAAGTGCAGGGAATAGTGTGTATATCGAGGTGGGAAAGAGTCAGGTTTTCAGGGAACTGAAGAGATGCCATTTTGATCAGAAAACGAGGAGAAGTGGGTTTAAGGATGGAGAGAGAGTCATGGGCCTGATCACATGGAGCCTTGTGGGTAACCGCCTGGCGTGGCATTCAAAGGGACTGTGTGGGGGAGGCGTCTGGGTGACTCCGTCATTTCAGCGCAGACTCTTGATTTCAGCTCAGGTCATATCGCGGTTCGTGAGCTCGAGCCCCGCAACGGCTCCACACTGACAGCGCAAGGAGCCTGCTTCTGATTCTCTCGCTTCCTCTCTGCTCCTCTCCTTCCTGTACTGGCTCTCTCTCAAAATAAGTAAACTTAAAAAATTAAAAAAACAAAGGGAGGGGCCAGCTAAGGCAGGATTATAATCAGGCGAGCGGCACCATCTGATTTACAGCTGGGCGTGTCCATCCTGGCTGCCGTGTGCGGTGTGTACTGGAGAGAGGCAGGAAAGGAAGCCAGGGGTGCTGGTGAGGCTGTGGGGACGTAGCTGCAGCACAGCGGGTGAGGAGGTATTAGGTTGACGACAGTGACATTGCAGGGAAATGGAGATTGCAAAGGCATTTGGAAGGAAGCACTAACAAATTTGAATAATTTGAGCAACAATTTGAATGTGGGCGGTAAGGAGGGGAAGGGGTCCTTAGTGACTCCCAGAATTGTGGGTTGCCATTGCTGGAATGGGGCCCGCCGGCGGTGGGGCGTCTGTGGGGGAGGGCACCGCAGACCAGGCGTTCAGCTGGAGGTATGTCAGGTGTGAGATGCCCGTGAAACATCCTGTGAGATCAAGGGGGTAAATACAGCACACACGGTGGTGTTGAAAATAAGCCTGATACCTAGAGGAGACAGTGTAGATTGGAGATTAGAGGTTGCGAACTGTCAGCAGGTAGATGCTGACAGTGTCCGGGGAGAGCGTGTATCTTGATGAGAGAATTGGATCCAGGGGTGAACCCGGAGGAAATCTAACGTGTCGAGGTTGGATAGCAGAGGAGTGACAGGCAGAGAAAACAAAGAGGGCTGAGAGGTAGGCAGCAGATCCTTAGATGTGATGTCGCAGGGACCCAGCTCTTCCCCAGGGGCCCATGGGAGGGACCGTGGTGAGCTGTGTCTAATATTCTGAGAGTCCTGGCGAGGTGGCTGCCTTGATGCCTCCTCCTGACGTCCGCTTGTAAGGGCGCTGATTTCTTACAAGCTAGCGGGGAAAGGGTGTTAGCCACCAGTGGAGATTGGGGCCCAGACAGGGAGGGGATCTCAGGAAACCTTGGAACCTGTTGGGTTAGCTGAGGCAGCTTTCTTAACTTTCTCTCTAAGAAACACAGCCCAGCGAAACCGTGCTAACGGTAAACTCTGGGGGCAGCTGACACACGATCAGCTCGTAGGGAATATGCCGCCTGTCGCAACAAGATGCAAACGTGAGTGCTTGTCTTACACGCTGCAGTATTACTCTTTCCCGTAGTGGTTGACAGTTGCTTCCTCCTGCCTGAATGAGGACTGCTTCAGAGCACTGCAGCTTTGTGTCATCAGGATCTCCCGCTCCCTGCATGGGAGCACCAGAATTTGAAAATTTATATTTGGAGTGTTTGAGAAATTCTTTTGCACATCTATTTCCCTCCCTCCCTTCCTCTTTCTTTCTTTCTTTCTTTCTTTCTTTCTTTCTTTCTTTCTTTCTTTCTTTCTTTCTCTTATTCTTCTCTTTGCCTCATCGTAAATCTTAGCAGAGATACTCATTTTGTTAGTAGTGGCAGGAAGCAGGCAGTTTCCATGGCAACTGACAGACCGGGTTTACTGTGGAAATTTCCGGAATTAACAGAGCTGCATTGCAGAAGGATGCATAAAGCAGTGTTCATCTAGCGATCCTAACAGTCCGGACCCAGAAGAAGAGTTGCAGTGGTGTGCAGGGTATGTGTTCTATTTATTTTCCCGTCTTAGGAGCGTTGCTAGTCAATACATATATGTGCCGAGGAGAGCGTAAGACAGTTGGAGGCATTTTAGAATATGCCGGCCTTATAAAACCAAGGCTGCTTATAGGGGGAGAGGAAGAATAAGTAATTTGGAGAGAAAGGCATGTTTGATAACGTTTGGAGGAAATCAAAAGCAAGATAAATAAAGGAGAAGGATGTGGTCGTGAAAAAAGAGGAGAAAACACACTTGAAGCCTAATTAGGTAATAGAAGGTTCTGGGCACAAGGAGGTGTTTATTTATCAAAGGAAAATCTGTAGGCATCGGCAAGGCTAAGGACTCAAGTTCTCATGCCCAGGAAGAAGAGGTGTGTTCCGGTAATTAGCTGTCACTTGCTGAAGGATACGTAGATGGGAAGGACGCCCGAGGCACTGAGGTCTGCTGCCTTCATAGTGCACTTGGTTACGTATGTGGTTAGTGCAGTTAGCTACGTTTGTGGCGAGGGAGCCAGGGACGGGTTGTCCGACCCCTAATTCTACTGCCTGTTGATTTGCGTGTGTGTGTGAGGGTTGCGGGTGGGGGTGTGTGAGGGTTAAGAAAGAGCTTGGAATGTATCTTGCGCTTAAATTTTGAAAATAAAACTCTAAGATTTGGGTCCATCCCTGGAGTTTCTTATCTTTCAGAAAATATAAATTTGAAAGAGGAAGGATACGAAAAATGAACAGATACAATAGGGATCATTTAAATGATGGGTCTCATTTAGATCACGGAGTACGCAAACTACAGCACAGGAGCCAAATGTGACCCGCTGCTAGTTTTTATAAATAAAGTTTTATTGGAACATCGCCACGCCCATTTGGTGGCATAGTTGCTATAGGGAGCGGCTGGCAATGCCTAAAATGTTTATCTGTTTCTTTACAGAAAAAGTTTGGTGACACGTGGTTTAGATGGTGTGTTGGATTCCTACGGCTGCTGTAACATATCACAGACTCGGTAGCGTAAAACAACAGAAATATATTCTCTTGCAGTTTTGGAGGCCAGAAACCCGAAATCAGGGTGTTGGCAAGGCTGTGCTTCTCCTCCAGGCTTTGAAGAGGATCCTTCATCCCCTCCTGGTCTGGCACCTCCTGGCTCTCCTTGGCCGAGGTAGCAGGACTCCAGCCACCTCTGTCTCTGCTTGGATTTTTCTCCCTGTGTCTCACTGAGTCTTTGTCTTTCTGTCTCTTAACTTATAAGCGCACTTGCCATTATGTTTAGGCCCCACCCAACTGCAGGATGACCTTTTCTCAAGCTCCTTAGGTTAATTGTGTCTGTAAAGACAAGGTCACCTTCTGAGGGTCCAAATGGACAAACCTGTTGTTAGGGGGCTGCAGCTGGGCCCGGCGCGTGTGGTACTGCGGCTTCCTGATGAGAGTGGCTGGCTCCTGGGGACGCCCGGCCGGCTCAGCCGGAAGAGCGTGCGGCCCGTAGTGATCTTGGGGTCGTGAGTTCGAGCCCCACAGTGGGTGTAGAGATTCCCCAAGTAAACAAATAACCAACCAACTGGCTCCTGGCAAGTGTCCTTTGGAAACCTGAGGAGCATGTGCTCTGCGATGGACGTGACCCGCTGGGGAGGGTGTTCCACTCGCTCTTCAAGAACAGAGTGGTGGACACATGGGTAAAGTCAGAGCAGACAGCCTCTGTGATGCGAAGGGAAGTAGCCAGGTAGAGACGCTCTTAGAGTCTCTGGGGATAAAAAGTGCCAACAGATTTGCAGGAAGCTGACGAGGGGCAGGGGGTCTAACGCCTCATATCGGTCTCCCCTCAGCTCCCACCCCCGAAAAACAACACAGTGCGTTTGGCATTTTAATGAAAGACGGTTGGCCCCCAAGAATCAGAGCTTTGAGGAATCAGAGTCCCGTCCAGGTCACGGCAGTGGGGGGTATGTGCTTCAAAATAAGCAGACTCGCTGAGCAAGCGGAGGCGTGGCTGCGTGGAGTGAATATGCCAGTGGGCAGAGCTGTGAGCTGGCCAGTGGGCCCCGGCTGCACGGAGTGTTCCGCAGGGGGAGTGCGCGACCTGTCAGCCCGGGCGTCCCCGCCCTATCAGTGACCCCTGGCGTCTGTGGGATGCTTCCTGCGGCAGGTTTGGGTGTATTTGGGAATGTTTAAGAAGTGACACACACTCGTGGGGAAGAATCGGGTTGCAGACAGGGGACTGCAGCCTGGGTGCCTGAGCTGCGGAGGAAACCCTCCTTGTTCCGTCACTGGAGGGACCCTGGCCTGTTACCTGCTTCTTCACCTGTGCCCCTGCAAAGGAGACCTCTGAGTTAGCTGCTGTGGGGGTAATTACCGGAAGAATTAAGCACAAATGGCTAGATGTAGGTCCACGTTAGGGTTCACTAAAAAGAAGCAGTACCAAACTAGTCTAATATACTTTAAAGAAAACATTGCTGGGACGGTAGATCAGGAATTTGCCATGGACTGGGTATTTCTTTTCCTTCTTTTTCTCTTTAATTAAAAAGATTTTTTTAAAAAAATTTATTTCTGAGAGAGAGAGAGAGAATCTGAAGCAGGCTCCAGGCTCCGAGCTGTTAGCACAGAGCCCGAAGTGGGGCTCGAACCCATAAACTCTGAATTCATGACCTGAGCCGAAGTCGGACACTTAACCGACTGAGCCACCCAGGGGCCCTTAATTAAAAAGATTTTAAAAATATTTATTTATTTTTGAGAGAAAGAGAGACACAGAGCATGAGTAGGGGAGGGGCAGAGAGAGAGGGAGACCCAGAATCCGAAGCAGGCTCCAGGCTCTGAGCTGTCAGTAAAGAGCCCGACACAGGGCTTGAGCCCATAACCTGTGAGATCATGAATGACCTGAGCCGAAGTCGGACACTTAACCGACTGAGCCACCCAGGGGCCCTTAATTAAAAAGATTTTAAAAATATTTATTTATTTTTGAGAGAAAGAGAGACACAGAGCGTGAGTAGGGGAGAGGCAGAGAGAGAGGGAGACCCAGAATCCGAAGCAGGCTCCAGGCTCTGAGCTGTCAGTAAAGAGCCCGACACAGGGCTTGAGCCCATAACCTGTGAGATCATGAATGACCTGAGCCGAAGTCAGACACTTAACCGACTGAGCCACCCAGGCGCCCCGGACTGGGTGTTTCTTGATTTCAGCATATGTGGGTGCCAAGGAGGAATACTCGGCCCAATCCAGGATTTCCAGGAGGGGTTTCTGAAGGACAGGACCGGATGACGTGTTTCCTTCCTTTCTGATTCTGTTAGTCGGTGACTTAGTGCATCTGGAACCGAAACTGAGACCCCCCCCCGGAAGCCGGGGGCAGGAGTGTTTGCTTCTTTTTCCTTTCGCTGACTGTTTGGTGCATTAACTGGCACACATGTTGAGTTGTGTGCTTTGGGTTCTCTCCACAGAAAGATCCAGAGCCAACTGTCATTAGATCGTTACCTTTTTATTTTTCTGTGGGCACCTAGAGCATACATGAGGAAGTAGAGTGAGTTAAGCTCTAAAGCCTAGACTGGTATTAAATTAAGTTAGTTTGACCATAATCCCTACAAGCTAAAATGTAAGCACTGTAAAAAGTTCAAAACTACCCTCTGTTTCAAGTGGGTATATTATATAAAATAGCCCGTGTTCCTAAGCATGTCTCTTGATAAAATTTATCCCTATAAAATCATTTTTCCTCATTGACTTGTTTGGATAAATGCCCGCCCGAGAATAGTAAAAGTGGGCTTGAGAATGTTTCATAGTGTAAAAGACAGTTCATATAGCTAGCTAGGTTATGAATGAAAGGGAGTGAAGACTCTTGCTCCCTACTTGCTTCTGGAAGTAACATTCTGACTTTGTAAAAGCAATTGCAGGTTTGTAGGGCAACATGATTATAGCAACAGCAGCATCCCGCTACACTGTTTATGAAGAAACAAGGATGGATGTATGAAACGCACAACATGAAGACACTTCCATGTGGGATCGCTCTATAGCAATAAAGAAGAGATTTACGAGGGTTTCTCTTATGGCATTCCTGCAGACGGCAGGGGGAAATGTCGCCTCTTCTGAGTTTTAGATTTTAGTTTTAGGCCAGACTTTGGGTGCTGGGTGTTTTTGCATTCCTATAAATCTTCTTGAGCTGTGTTCTTTGGTTAAGTTACTCGGAAATAGTTGGATCCTGTTGAGTCTTGCATTTTAGCTTCGGCGGGTGTTCTGAGTATTGCTCCAGCCTGGGCATTGTTGCGTCTAATCCTTTGGGGGTTGGGGTTCTTTCTGCAGGTGGGTATAGGGTCTTTGTAAGAGTGTGCTGACTGAGGAGGGCTCTGTGCCTGTCTGTGGGATTCTCTCTCTGCAGCCCTCTTATGCCGGTGCTCTGCTTCTTAGACTCTAGCTACCTTGGTCTCCTCGGACACCCAGATGCACGTCCTCAGCACCAGGACACTGCCGGGATGTGCCACATCCCCCTGTCCCATCGCAGTCTGTGACTCTCTCCAGACAGGAAGCTGGGGACCGCTGTAGGCTCACCTTGTGTGTTTCCTGTCTCCTGGTGCTCAGGGCCCTTTGCTGCCCACTGTCCAGTGTCTTCAAGACCGTCTCAGATTTTGTCTGGTCTTTAACTGGTTTCAAGCGTGAGAGTAAGTCTGTGTGCTTGATGCGCCGCAGTGGCCCAAGCAGGGAGTGCCGCACGCATCCTCCGTGTGACATGGGAGCAGGGATTCTGGAACTGTGGAGCCGCGCCTTCATGACTTGGAGAAAGACCATCTCTGAATGCGGTATTTTGCAGCATTCTTGATAGAGTAGGAGATATCATGGTGTTTATAAAAGAGGATCAGAAAAAATTTTTTTAAGTTTATTTTTGAGAGAGAGAAAGAGAGAAAAAGTGCCAGTGAGGGAGGGGCAGAGAGAGAGGGACAGCGAGAGAATCCCAAGCAGACACCACACCGTTGGCACAGAGCCCACTGCGGAGCTCCAGCCCATGAACCGTGAGACCGTGACCTCAGCCGAGGCTGGACGCTTCACCATCGGAGCCACCCAGGCACCCCCAGCAAATCGTGAGGGGAGAGCATATTTGGATAAAGAGGGAATAGGATTACTGATACGGTGACCGGTGAGAAAATAAGGCATTACCAGGAAGCTGGAGAGGCAGTGAGGGAAGGAAGTCTGTACTGCACATGGAAGTGAACTTGAAGGATACGGCATGACAGTGAAACGTAACGATCTACTTGAGAGCGTGCACATTTCCAAATCTTTTACAAGTGTAAATTCATAAATAGAGCGGGGAGGTAAACAGCGCCCTGAAGAAGTATTTACAGTGCAGGACCAGGAGTCGATTGCGATGTTTGTAACATGTAATAATAACTCTTAGCAGAAGCAGCAGCAGCAAAATAGAGCCTGGGCCTGAGGTCTCTGGGGAGTTTTCTCAGGCACTTAACCAAGGAGGAGACACTTGTTCACCAAAGCACAAAAAAATGTCCAACTCTAAGAGTAAGAAACCGAAATGCAGCTTAAAAGAGTGATCTCACCCCAATCACCTTTCAGATTGGCGCGAGGGAAAAGGGCGCTGTGGACGGGGCTCCGCGGGCATGCGCGGCTGGCGCTGCTGACTCAGGGCAGACTGGCCGTGCAGCATGACCGTGACCCGGTGCACCGTGTTGTGGCTCAAACGGTCCGAAACCCACCTACGTGCAGAGCCCCGGGCAGCTTTGTTAGACGCGTTATATAGAAATAAAGCTTTTCCCAGTGTCCCGTCTGATGACTGCTCTGGAACATTCTGTCACAGTTTCTGCTTTTTAGAGGAGGAATCTATAGGATTTTAGAAATTTACAAATTAGGCTGAGTCAGTGGAAGGATGCTAGCAAAAATGCCATAGTGATGACTCTGTGTTCAGTAAGTAGTAAAAGGACAAAACAGTCATTTCTGTCCAGAGGATCAGTGATCAGAGAGGGTACACTGAAGGACTTCTGTGCCAAATGACAGCTTTCAGATTTTCATGTAACAAGATGTCCCCCTTATTTCAAAAATAATTTTCTTACATAGCACCGCACCTTAATAAGGTCTGTATTGCATGGATTCATTCTGCCCATCATTTTGCATGTTTTGTAAAACAAAAAACAAACACACATATTCTCCTTATTTGAGGCTCACAGTATGTGTCAGTTTGTGTGTGTGTGTGTGTGTGCGCGCGCTCGTGCGCGTGTGCGTACGTGCCTAGTCTCTGGGAACAGGGATGATTAGGGCTGTAAGAAATGAGGGATACCGGAGGGAAGGACTTTATTCAGGGAAGTGTTTTTGGCCTGTTTGTAACTGGTCTGTGGATTTGAAGCCATTTAGCCTCATTGGCTCTCAGCCACGAAATGCTCATAGCACTTCCCAGTCATTGTCGTGACCAGACGGTGCCTTTTCCCTCCCTCTTCCCCCCTGCCAGATGCCAGGTCCCTCCTCCCATGGCACTCCCTGGGAAATACAATATCATAGGGGCTGTACTAACCGGAAATAAGTCAGTTTGCATGTAAAGAGCAGCAGCGATGAGGACAGATAGTGGCTTCAATAAGACAGTTTCTTTCTCTTTCTGGAGATGCAGTCTGGAGATCGGGAGGCGTAGTGTTGGTGACATGGCTTCATGGTCATCGGAGTCTAGAGCTTTAATTTTCTCCTCCCTCATTCTCGGTACATGGTTTCTGTTCTCAAGGGCCTTGAGCGTGGCTGGAACTCCAGTCATCACCAGTATTCCAGGCATCAGAATGAGAAGGGGGAGAAAGAAAGGAAAAAAACCCACGACGTTCCTTCTGGCTGAGTCGGCTCCTTTTATTTATTCATTTATTTTTGAGAGAGAGAGAGAGTGAGCACACATGTGCGCAAGCCGGGGAGGGGCAGAGAGAGAGAGAGGGAGACACGGAATCTGAAGCAGGCTCCAGGCTCTGAGCTGTCAGCACAGAGCCCGACGCGGGGCTCGAACCCACGAACCGTGAGATCATGACCTGAGCCAAAGTCGGACGCTTAACCGACTAAGCCACCCAGACGCCCCAGATCAGCTCCTTTTAAATACTGCATTCATCTTCTTGCATCTAACCCCAAGGAAGTTTGCCTTCTTCATCTGCTTGGGCCGTCATAACAAAATACTACAGCCTGGGCGGCCCTAACCACAGAAGTTTATTGCCGGCAGTTCTGGAGGCTGGGAGGATCAAGGTGCTGACAGGTAGGTTTTGTTCTGAGGATTCTTCCCTTGGCTTGTCGGTTGCCGCCATCTTGCTACATGACCTCTTCTTTACGCAAGCGTGAGGGTGGGGGAGAGACCGTCTTCACTGGGGTCCTTCTTAGAAGGACACTAGTCCTATCCGATCAGGGCTCCACCTTATGACCTCATTTAACCGTAATTATCTCCTTCTAGACCCTGTCTCCAGTACAGCACAATGGGGCTAGGGCTTTGATGTGAATTTTGGCGGGAGAGAGGGGAGGGGGCACAGTTGATTCCATAGCCGCTGGGAAGTGTAGCATTTTAGCTGTGAGTATTGTTTTCCCGAATAAAGAAGACCTCAAGAGGGGGCAGGTGTGGGCTGGCATCTGGTGGTACTCGCCGTGGGAGCTGCGGGCTCGGTTCCCCGGTGGATCATCAGATGCTTGAAGTCGGAATCCTATGAAGTATTCGCTGAAAGCAGCTAAGGACACTGTATAAATTATCCATAGAGAACTGGGAAAATGAGAGAGATTTGGAAGTTATTGCTGATAAAACACAGTCTCGATTCTCAAGAAAGTGATAATCGCAAGAGAGGTCAGGACCCCTTTCTTCTCCCTAGGAGTGTAGCTAAAGGCAGTTTTACCTTGCTGCTCGTTTTTACTTTTCCCCACTCTTTTCCATGAGTGTGTTTTTTACTATTCATATATATATTTTTTTTCTCTAGGTCTGCTATTTAGTTAGGACAGAAATTGTATCTTTAAAAAAATTTTTAAAAACAGTTTACATTTTAAAATTTTTATTTTTGAGAGAGAGAGAGAGAGAGAGAACGCGCACACAAGCTGGGGAGACGGGCAGAGGGAGAGAGAGAATCTCAAACAGGCTCCATGTTTATTGTGGAGCCTGGTACAGGGTTCAATCCCACGACCTTGGATCTTGACCAGAACCAAAGTCAAGAGTCAGATGCTCAACCCGCCGAGCCCCCCACGTGCCCCCAGAAATTGTATCTTAGGACAGAAATTGCAGTCAGCATACTGCACGTAGTCTCCTTGTTGCCCCTGAGACCGTAGGTGAACTTTTCTAGAAGTGGAATGAACTGGGACTTTGAAGCTATTATAACTCAGGTCACCAAAAGTATTTGTCTTTTGTACTTCTGAGCACTTTTACATGGGGGCCTAAGGGACTTGGTTTTAGGTTATAGAGTTAAGTTGCAAAGCTCTGATATTCTTGGCACCTGGAGGCTCTGAGGTCACATTGAAATTGTTATATTTTCTTTGAACCCTAGGAATCGCATGATTGCGTTCAGTTTTGTTACTATCTAATATTTTGTGAAAATGTTTGAAAATTTTGGTTTTTGGTTCTATAGAAGTCTAGTTAAAAAATGAAAAAGGCTCCATGGGGTGCTTGGGTGGCTCAGTTGGTTGAGTGTCTAACTTTGGCTCAGGTCATGATCTCACGGTTTGTGGGTTCGAGCCCGCACTGGGCTCTGTGCTGACAGACAGCTCAGAGCCTGGAGCCTGCTTCAGATTCTGTCTCTCTCTCTTTTCTGACCCTCCCCTGCTCACGCTGTCTCTCTCAGAAGTAAATAAAACGTTAAAAACAAATGAAAAGGCTCCATTGCCTTTGCATTTGGCACCAATTGAGAGAGATGATAAGATTTATTCTTTTTTTTTTTAATTTTTTATTTATTTCTAGGAGAGAGAGAGAGACAGCGTGAGCAGGGGAGGGTCAGAGAGAGAGAGGGAGTCACAGACTCTGAAACAGGCTCCAGGCTCTGAGCTGGCAGTCAGCACAGAGCCCGACGCGGGGCTCGAACCCACGAACCTCGAGATCATGACCTAAGCGAAAGTCGGACGCTTAACCGACTAAGCCACCCAGGCGCCCCAAGATTTATTCTTGATAAATGCTTATTTATTTATTTTGAGAGAGAGAGAGAGCAGGGGAGGGGCAGATAGAGAGGGAGAGGGAGAGGGGGAGAGAGAGAGAGAGATTGACTCTCAGGCAGGCTTCGAACTGTCAGCACAGAGCCCAGTGTGGGGCTCAGTCTCACGAACTGTGAGATCATGACCTGAGCAGAAATCAAGAGTCAGATGCTTAACTGACTGAGCCCCTCAGGCGCCCCTCCCCCTGTCTTATTCTTGACAAAATCGAAAATGTAGCTCTGCATTTGAGGCCAGAATAGTTTGCTAAGTCCTCCTCCTGGCCTCACGTAATTAGGCTTCCCCATCCGGTGAGTGGCAGCCTCTCATAAGGTGTGACAGAGGGACAGCCAGGGCATGTGTTCTCTCCCTGTACGAAGGCTGGTTTCAAAAGAGAGGAATTGACCTGAGCATGTTTGGTTTCTTCGTCCATATTCACCAGTCAGTCTGTAAGAGAGACCAGATCCTTCTCCATGGAAAGATGAAGCATGCTGGGGAATAAGTGTTCCCTAAACGAATAGGAAAGGTGAGCCCTAAAATCTCTGATTTTGTTTTCATTCATACGGCATCCCTTTGCAAAGCCAGGGAATGTAGTCTTTGGAAAAGGAACATGAAGATAGAATCACGGGGGACAGGGACCTAGCCGATTCATGTTAATTAGCGAATCTGGTAGTAAGATGCAGCATGTGCATGAGTTGAGTTTTTGCAAATTTGACTCAAATCAATGAATAAAAATTGATCAGTTTTTTTTTTTAGGTTTTAGTCCTTCATGGTGGTGTCTGTAGATATCCCCAAGGTTTATTATTGCCACTAAAATTCTACTTCCCTTTATACGGGAGAAAATATTTTATGGTCAGTCTTACCTAAACAGCTTTACTGGCATTAATATCTATTCCCAAGTGTCTACTGTTTAAAATACTGTGTTCAAGAGGTGTACTCTTTAAGTCTGATTTGTGATCTGCATTAAAAAAGTATAAGTGAAAAGCTAACTTTTTTAAGTGGAATGTGTATCATTTGATAGTCTAATTACAGGTCTTACAACAAAAACTACTGAAACTTGTTTTCCTACCGAAGACCTCTAGATCCAGAGGAAAATGGTACCGATTTTCTTAGGGACTTTTCTGTGTAGGTGGTTAGATGATGGGCTGGGGTTGTGTTCCTGTCTGAGACTTGGGTTAATCTGAGATTTGGAACCTCCATCCCTTGCTTGTTTCTTGACTAGAGCCCAGCAGAGGGAATGGGTAAGATGTCTGGGTTAAGAACTGCTCACATGTGGAGCACTTAACATATGTTTTAGAAGGATGAATATGAGAGTAAATAAAAGGTCACAGGCTGAACTTAGTTCCTGATGAGGCGGAGAGAGGCATTGGGCATCACTTACAGATTTGCGGAGTTGAGCTGAACTAATTTTCAGGTAAGCAATTAATAATGAAATGACCGGGAATTTCTCTTACGTCTAGTAGGAGTAACACTTAAATCCTGATTGACACGTTTGCCTCAAGCTAGAAAACCGCAGCTAAGGCTTTGGGCACTCGGTGCAGTTGCCTCAGTGATTGACTGCTATGGTGTGAGGGTAAAGGGTCAGGTCAGGCTTCCAGGGGTGGTCACTGCAGCGCTGCATCTCCATCCAGTCCTTCTTTGGAAGCCGCAGGGGTCGCACTAACTCTTAAAACAAGAGCTGTGAAGTGGAGTCAGTGTCGCTGGGAAGGTTGTGAGCGCCGGTAGGAGGGAGGACTCGGTGAACACGCCTTCACAGTGGCACCACTGCAGCATGTGTTTCTGTGTCGTCACAATGTCCCAGCCTAACTGAGGAGACAGATGGGGGTGATGATCACGCTTTGCCCTCCGTCTTTTGTCTTCATTGAGATAGAATTCACACCCCACAGAACTCACCTCTTAGAGTGTACAGTTCGGTTGCTCTTCCTCTGTTCAGAGTTGTGCATCTGTCATCTCAGTTTTCAAACAGGTACATTAGCCCAAGAAGATAACCCGCACCCTTAGGTGTCAATCTGTTCCCTTAAAAAGAAGAGACCTTCTCCAGAAACTACATAGCAGGCTCCAGTAAGCTAAATTATCAGAAGAGCTATTCCGTAATTCTGAAAGTTGACCTTTTTTAAAAAATTTTTTAACGTTTTGTTTATTGAGAGACAGAGACAGAGTGTGAGCAGGGGAGGGACAGAGAGAGGGGGAGACGCAGAATCTGAAGCAGGCTCCAGGCTCTGAGCTATCCGCACAGAGCCTGAAGCAGGGCTCGAAGTCACGAACAGCAAGATCATGACCTGAGCCGAAGTCGAATGCTTAACCGACTGAGCCAGGCGCCCCTGCAATTTGATCTTTAATTAGACAATATTACAACTTGCTATTCTGTGATTTATGTAGTAATGAAATACTCATTTAGTTTCTCAGGAATGCTAGCAACCAGTGCTATATAACACAGTGTATTCATGAGAATGCCATCCTTTGCCACATTCTCTTGGCTGGAATCAAGTTGTAGGTCCCGTCCACACTCAGAGAGAGGAGCTTACACATCATGGAGATCACCTTTGAGCCTGTCTGCCATGTCCTGTAAATTAGTGAATAATTTAAAAAATGTCAGTTCCAACTTACCTGTAATTTTAACTGTTTTTCAGCTACTCTCAGCGGTTGGCCAGTGCCCTATGTTCACCAGTGATTACACAGTGACCAGAGAACAATCATCATCACAAACATTACAAACGAGCCTTTTTTTTCTTTCTTCCTGTTTTAAAAAATGTTTATTGGTTTATTTTGAGAGAGAGGGAGAGTGCGTGCATGCAGGGGAGGGGCAGAGAGAGGGAGGAGAGAGAGACTCCTAAGCAGGCTCTGCACTGTCAGCACAGAACCCGATTTGGGGCTCAAGTCTCGCAAACTGTGAGATCATGACCTGAGCTGAAATCAGGAGTTGGATGCTTAACCGACTGAGCCCCCCGGGCGCCCCACAAATGACCGTTCTTTATGTTAGGATATTTCTACCTCGTGAAAAAGATTACTAAGACAATTTGCCGCTAGGTTCGGTCGGTGAAAATATGTTGTAAACAAGAAAAGAATTTGCGTGAGTAAAAGCTGGTGGTATGACTTACTATGGTCTGGGAATCTGGCGCTGGGAATGGGGATTCGCTAAATGGCTATTTAGACAAGTGTATTAGTCTTTGAACTAAGGCCTTGAAGCGTGCTAATTATGAATACTGGTATATCTGGTAATTCTGGGAAAGTGATCTTTAAAATTCTGAATATTTTGAGAAACTTAAAAGTAGCTACAGAAATCAGTTCTAGTAACCTGAGGAAACATTTCTGAATTTTGGAAGAGGTAAAAGAAATAACCAAGCATGTCAACTTTTCTTGCTTGTATTACCAGATTAGATTTTAAAGAGAGTCTGGCCATTTTATTGAAATTGAAAAAAATGTCAGTGATATTGAAGAATCTTTTTCTTGCATGTTGTACTCCCTGGCCTGATACAGTTCATTCCTGTATTGGTGTTTGTGGGGGGGGGGGAATGCGGGGAGAAAGAGACACAAATGAGGAGGTTTTACGTTTTTCATTTTGGATTTGTTTTTTTACAAAGCACGGTTACAAGTTCGTGTTTTGATCTCCAGGTTGGAATTTTGGAGGTGGTTTTTTAATTTCATGTGATCTGTAACGAGTGAGCCCTTTGGTCCATGAATCATTCGTTTTTACCTCATTGCTGTATCTGGTGAACAAAGGGGGTTCAAGTTTGAACTGTGCATGACAGTTTTTCTCTTAGTGCCTGCTGGCTATTCATTTAATTAATCCACTACCTCAACATGGTGTAAACAGGAACAAGGCTCATGGTAAGGGGCTGGTTCCCAAACTCTGCTAGAATCACCTGGGTATCTTTAAAAATACTGGGTTATTTTGGACCCCTGCCCCTGGATGCTCTGATTTAATTGCTATGAGGTGGTAACCTGGGTATCCGGATTTTAAGAATCTCGCCAGGAATTTCTAATGTTCACCAGAGTCTGGGAGCAATTGTGCCACGGGTTGAGAGCCTGGAGTAATTAATGTCGGGTAAGGTTGGATGAGAACTTTCTGGAATCGAGGTCCGTAGCTCCTGGGAGCCTGCATTTGACAATGGAGTTTTGCAAAGGTTTGAGAAAGATCTCATATGTGGAAATGAAAACGGGTCTATAGAATTACTTCCTTCAGTCAATAGAACCTTGGTTTTCTGAATCCTGTGAAAGCTATGATCATTGACTCCCTAAATCTAGGCCTTCCTTAATGAATTCAGTGTGTAAAAAAAGGAAGATGGTGCAGAACAAACAAAACAAAAACAAAGCAAAAAAAAAAAAAACCCTCTGAAAACCTGGAGGTCAGACTGTGTTAGCGACCTAAGAGAGAAATGTTCCCGCGCGTTCGTCAGCGCTAGCTGTCAGAAAAAAAGTCAAAACCTATTTAAAATGTGGAAAAATTGCTTCCCGATATTTTAACAGAGAGAGACTGAGAACACACAGCATCGAGTCGTCGGGGAAACTGAAGATCTCCCCTGAGCAGCACTGGGATTTCACCGCGGAGGACTTGAAAGACCTCGGAGAGATTGGACGAGGAGCATACGGTTCTGTCAACAAAATGGTCCACAAACCAAGTGGGCAAATAATGGCAGTTAAAGTAGGTGATGCCCCTCCTTCTTTTTTGGTGCTTTCGGCCATTCGGTGCAGTTTCTTGGTGCGGTAACACCGCTGTTGTCCTGTTCTCACTTTTGCGCGGTGCATACGGGTGTTTGTAAAACCGTTTCTCCGGACCCCTCGGGGGTGTGTTTTGTGCAGAGGCCGTCTGGCCGGTGGCAGGTTTTCCTCCGCTCCAGAAACGCCGACGGTGTGAAACGCACACGTTCGCTGCACTCGTTGGCGCGACGCGCTAACGTGTTTTAAACTCCAGGCCCTTCCGCTGCCCAGGTGAGTTGAGGCTGGGCGGCCGCACCCCTGGGGGCAGGGCAGCGCTGCACCGAGCCAGGCGGGGAGCCGGAAGAAGAGGCAGCGCACTGGGTTGGGCAAGGTGCGGGGCTAGGGCTAACAGCAGTCTTACTGAGGGTTTCCTGGAAACCACACACATGCTGTTGCCACTAACCTCAACCTTACTCGGCCCTGACCGGCTCGGCTTCTGTTTGTTTATTCCATCTCCACCCAGTACTGCCCTGTTCCCCCGGCTTGAGAGCTGTGCGTGAAAGGCATACCTTGTGATAACGCTGTCCCATTCTGTCCTTCCTGTGAGCGTCATGCCGCCTGATACGGTCATTTGAAGGACACACCAGAACGGCCCGGGACGGACACGGGCCCCGTCGACGGTACTTGGCAGGCTGACGTTGGCACCTGCTACGAACTGATGGCGTCCGTCCGACTCCCGTGGGCCCATGTAGTTGTCACGTGTCCGTTTGTCTGTCCAGCCGTCTAACAGATATTTGCTGTGTTTAAGATATTACGGGAAAATGGACAGCGTTGGGGGTGGCGGTTTAAAGAGGCACACGGGGACCCGAGTTACAATTCTTACAGGAGCCAGCCAGTGCCTCAGTGTACACAACTGAGAACTGGTTTGCGGACAGTCTCCGCTAATCATCTTCCTGTGGAATCCTGTCTGGAGAGCTTGTCAACGCGGCTTGATAGACGAGGGGCCTCCGTGTTGTAATCACTTTTTGGGAGTGGATTTGTATCCCATTAATAGAAAATGCTCTCTGGGTTGAAGTTTATCGTGAGCAAAACGTTACTCACACTGTTTTTGCCTCCTCCACTGTCCTGCATTTCCCTTTGTCAGGTCATATAAAACTAATGAGAAATTCGTGATGGGGAACATTTTATGATTCTCTTATGGGTTCTTAACCTCGTTTTTGGTCATTGTTCTTTGGCATTGTGACGATCAACCTTTTTCTTAGGATGTTGCGTACGTATACATATACATATGTACGTATACATATAACCTGTAGACTTCTGAAGACGCATAGGCCTAAGACCTCTGCTTTGGATTATCTGTTGAAATAAACTGGTGTTCTTCTTGGAACGTGAAACGATTTCTCCATATTTATTTTGTGCCGCTGCAGTGGAAGTGGGAAGTCACTTTACTGAGATTTTTCTGGATGAGTGTCGCACTGCTCTTCTGTGCTGTCTGTGCATGATGTCCGCTTTTACTTGGCTAGGTCTTAAGGGAGAACTCTCCTGTATAACCAAAGTTCTAAACTTTCTTCCAGTAACTAGGGAAAGAACTTTTAAGTAATTATGTCCTGTGTTTCTCAGCCTGTGCTCCATGTGTTTTACCATGTTGACCAACATCATACTCTGTTTTCGTAATCCAGATAGACTTCGGCCGTGGTCAGTAGGTTTTCAAAGTAAGTAAAGAAGGTACTTCATTGTGATTTGAAAAAAGTTTTTCTTAATTTGAGAACATTTGAAACTGTGTAATGCTTACTCAAGTTTTGAAGGCATTTAAGAGTGAAAAGAGGAAGTTGTTGTCTGCTGTTTGTAATTTGACCTTACTTTGAGAGCCCCTCAGGCCTTTAAAAATCCCAGCTCTTAAGAAATACTTTGAAGTGGTTGTGGGACCTACAGAATTCTTTTTTTTAAAATATTTAAAAATATTTATTTTTGAGAGAGAGAGAGAGAGAGAAACAGAGTGTACGTGGGGGAGGGGCAGAAGGAGAGGGAGACAGAATCTGAAGCAGGTGCCAGGCTCTGAGCTGTCAGCACAGAGCCCGACGCGGGGCTCGAACCCACGAAGCCTGAGATCATGACCTGAGCCGGAGTCGGACACTTCACCAGCTGAGCCACCCAGGCGCCCCGTGTTTATGACCTTGAATTCTTGACCAAGCGTGTTCATTGAGCATGGGGAGAGAAATAATATGACGTTGTCATTCCACCTGTCACTGGGGCCTGCCATTGGATTCCATGAGTCATAGGATATCGGGAGAGG
Source organism: Crocuta crocuta (assembly GCF_008692635.1). NCBI lineage: Eukaryota > Metazoa > Chordata > Mammalia > Carnivora > Hyaenidae > Crocuta > Crocuta crocuta. The sequence goes on along the minus strand of NW_027533258.1, from coordinate 6,416,283 downwards.
GTTTTTTCATTAATATACATTAAAATTTGATACCAAGTTGCTGACTGATGTATGCCTTCCACTGCAGTTTTTAAATGTGTGTCTTGTTGGTCTCTCTGAAAAAGCCTAGCCTTTCATCACACCCGAGAGAGTGTATTCCTTTATCACGTAGACACACAGACCAGCTGCACAAGGGCAAACGCACAGGCAGTGTGTGATTGAGAAGCTGGATTTGACTTTTCTGCATGTAGACAGCGTGATTACTAAGCACCCTCTGTTTCGCCTTGAGATGGGGCTACAGAAATTTAAAAGAGTGGGAGACAGTGGTTCACACTCCTTTGAGTTTTCTGTGATTGTTGGTAAGATGAGAAATGCGCCAATACTAGTGTTTTCCTATGCGCTGGGGAATACGGAAGGGTTACCTTAGTAGACACTAAGCTTATGTTGGAAATAAATTATCCTTAAGATCTATTTGCAGTTCTGTACAGAAGTGGACTGTGTATTAGCCTGATTTTATTATTATTCTTTCTCATTTTTAGGTTTTTTTTTTAAATTATTTTAAGCCCATTGTGGGGTTTGAACTCACGACCCCAAGATCAAGGGTCACATGTTCTCCCAACTGAGCCAACCAGATGCTCCCCTCACTTTTAGTTTTGAGGGAGCCCTTCCCAAGTTTATTTGGACACGTATAAGAAATGTCTGGAAAGATGACTAAGTTGTCAGAAACAGTTATTTCCAAGATGTAATATAAAAATCAGTTAAGATACAGTAAATTAGGTTCAGCGAGGTAGTGTACAGCATATGTAAGAGTTGTACATACAACAGTTTCTCTCTTTTTTTGAGGGGAGGGCACATGTGTGGGGCCAGGGGCTCAGAGAGGGTGGGAGAGAGATTCCCAAGCAGCCTCCATGCTGGGCGTGAGGCTCGATCTCATGACAGTGAGATCATGACCTGAGCCGAAATCAAGACTTCGACGCTTATCCAACTGAGCCACCCAGGCGCCCCAACAGTTTCTTGACCTTTGGCCTGAGGCCACTTCCTCAAGCTGCCCGTGAGGTTCGGCATTAGGACCTAAGATGTGGAAAGTCTTGACCCTTCAGTTTTAACTGCGCGCTCCTGGGAAACGGGCCTTCCCATTCTGTGACGGGCAGTGACCCGGCTGCTTCGTCTTGTTGCCTGAATGACTGAGGCACGGGGCCGCCCAGGGCAGAGCCGTTATTGCCGGCAGGTCTTCTGCCTCCGACTCTGGTTGGCTACTTCAGGCTTCAGTCAGCATCTTCCGCAAATAACATTTTTTTAACCCCCCAGTTCGCATGCTGATGGAATTACCGCTGAATGACAAAAACTAGACACGCACAGACCCCATCCTCTAAAAGTCACGTGAGTGGTTAGCTCCCTGCCAGGGTTAATTGTAATGGGGGACGGCCCAGCATGCAGATCAAGCATTTGAGGAAGGCATCGGCATCGGGATTAGGTTTCTGGGCCACAGTTAGAGAAGCTCAGGTCTGGGAGAAACACCCAGCAGAGGCAGGGCCCAGATGATCCACTTCAGCGTGCCCGAGCAAACCCAGGGACCCAGGGCTGAAGCGCTGGAAGGAGTTCAGGCCCGTGGGCTGGAATGGAGCGGTCTGACGGCCTCTGTCTGTCTGTAGACGTGTAGGCAGGGGGAGTAGGGGAGAGCGCAGATGAGAGGGAATATACGGGAAAGGGACAGATGCCCCTGCAGATGGAGGGCAGTGGCGGTGTTTGTTAGAGGCTTGACCGTTGAGCGGAGCTGGCCTCTCCTGAGAGGATGAAGCCGCTGGCGGGCAGGTCGCCGGGGATGGGAACGAGTCCTGTGAAGGTTGTCCTGGTTGACACTATGATGGGCATTCAGCCTTCACCCTGAGAAGTCATCTGTGCTGCTCAGAAGGGCGCACTGGCTGTCCGAGATTAGGTGCTTAGGCCAGACTGAGTTAGCACCGTGACCGTGGGCCGAAGGGTTTCAGGGTTTCCCCTTTCTTGGGGATGGGCCTGACTTGTCTTGTTCTTTCAACCCCCAGGGTTTTTCTCTACTCTTCCGAGTCTACTGGCACGTCCCTTTCAGTCTTCCTGAGCCATCCTAGGCTGGTAGACTGGTCTCGATTCCTGCTTCTCTTTGGTATTTGGATCTCACCTTCAGTGTCCTTGATCTATAGTTGAGACCTAGGTTAACGCTCACGCCTGCTGGGAAGGACCGGAGCCCACCCCCACCCCCGGCTGACCCTGTGAGTGGCGCACAGCTCTGTCCTTGCCCGAGCAGCGTGGGGTTGTGTCTGCTCAGTACATAGGCCTCCCCGATGCAGACAGCGCTATAAATATGGTACTGCGAGTACCTTGCCGTTTCTACCAGAAGTTTCGTTACTGAACAATTGCGCTGGGAAGTGTGAGGCTCGCTGGAGGAGATTTATTGTGGTCCTGAAACCTTGATCTTGCACACTGTTCTGAAAGCGCCAGAATGATGCTGACGGGAGCAGCCTTAGATTTGCAGAGCTCCTTCTGGACGGGGCAGGGTGCTTTGTTAGGCCACCCTGCTGCGTGTTGGAAGGCCACAGTGCTAGCGTTTGATTTTCCGGAGCACATTTGGGGTGCAGAAGTCATGGCTGTCTGGTTTTGAATTGAGACCGCATTCCAGCGCCTTCCACCCTTCTTTGATCGGCAAGTCATGTGGCCTAATTAAGCCATCTGTGGCTGCTGGAGCCGTGTTACCGGGTGCCCCTAACGACGCTTGGCAGTGGTGGTGTTGTAGATGAAAAGTGCTCACGGGTGGGCAGATCCGAAGGCTCTGGCCGGGCTTGGTTTTGACCTCCCCTGTGTAGCAGGGCCTGGAACCCCTCACACAGACACGTTTCTTTTGCTTCCAGTGGTTTTCCTCCATGGGTTCTTTCTGGTGATCGAAGCGTATGTAGATCCTGTCAATAATAGAGACAAAAAAGCACCATTCTGGGGGATGTAAGGGTTAGGAGGTGGGAGGCTGGTGCCTGCCCGTGCTGGGAGGAAGCTCTGGGGACCTGAGCTCCGAGGAAACATTTGGAATCTGTATCTCTGCCTCTGTCGCAGTTCAGAGAAGAACCTGTTGTCACCCCTCACTCTGAGTGAGGACCACGTGACCCCACATCTGATACGCCTGCTGCACGTTTTCTGTCCTTTCTGTTGTTTTTGCCATACGGTCTTGCCCCCGACATTGGTCGTACGTCCGATTTCCACTTCGGTGTGGTGGGCACGGAAGCAATGACCTGCCCCTGAGGATCTTCCTGCCCTTGCAAAAGTGTGAGCGTTACGATTGTGCCCTTTCTATGTGGATGATGTCATTAGCAAAGAGGAAGCCGATGATCGGGCCACGTCCAGCTCCTCCCCTTAACCTTGCCCTCAGGGCAGCTCTGCCCGTGACGTAATAAGTCCTCCGAGTCTGTTTGGAGCTCATCTCCCCAGTTGCCTGGTGATGAATCACAGAGGCTGTGCACAAGGAATAATTGGGCCTCCGTCTCCTCAGCGAGGAGACTAGGAGGTACTGCTGTTAATTAATGAATTGGATTAAGATACAATTGAGAGTTCATTAAATTGATTCTCAAGGCTTGGGTGATTTGGCAGTTAAGAAGAGGTATTCTGCCTGCCTGCCTTAGGAAAAATGGATTTTCCCAATTTAAAACGATTGGTTTAACAGGCACTCGTTATTTGTTGCTCTTTGACATGAAAACAAGCTTTGCATCTGTGATCAGCGTTCTTAATACTTGGCTTGTTAAAATTTTGTTTCATTTAAAAAATTTTTTAATGTTTATTTATTCTTGAGAGAGAGAGAGACAAAGCACAAGCTGGGGAGGGGCAGAGAGAGAGGGAGACACAGAATCCGAAGCAGGTTCCAGGCTCCGAGCTGTCAGCACAGAGCCTGATGCCCGGCTTGAACTCAGAAACTGTGAGATCACGACCTGAGCCAAAGTTGGACGATTAGCCAACTGAGCCGCCCAGGCACCCCCATACTAGGCTTTTTAAACTTGCTCTGACTAATGTTGCAATCTGCCCTGACCCCATCAGTGATGGCATAGCAAGATAGAGACAGAGGGCATTTTTGTATGTGATCTATTCAGAAGATTCTAGTAGCCAAGGATGAAGTTGTGTAGCAGAGATGAGCCTTGCTGCAGTTGTGGTACATGGAATGGTTGTTTTGAACTTCGGAAAATAAAAATGCAGCCCAGAGGAAGGGAATAGTAGCACACTCATGTGCTGCCGTGGTGTCTGGGGTTTTCCACCTTTGTATGGGAACTGAATTCTGGGCATTTCTGCTGCAAAAGCAGCGTGTTTGTACAGATCACAATGTGAGGGTTCACTGGGGCACGTGGGGATCTGAGAGCGACCCTCTCTCCTGTCGCCCACACCACTGATTTAGGTTGGTGACTGTTTCGGCTCCCCCTTCATATTTTATCCACAGACACTAATCCCAGGAGGAGGGTTCTTTACAAGGAGCCCTTAATGAACGGAGTGCACTTAAGGCGTAGCGGTATTGGTGTTTGAAGATTCCAGGAACGGGACACGTTGTCAGAATATCACAGCTATATCAAGGTGATGCTTGTCCTTTTCCTCCTGGATTTTATTTAAAAAATTTTTTAATGTTTTATTCATTTTTGAGAAACAAACCGTGACTGTGAGCGGGGGAGGAGCAGAGAGAGAGAGGGAGACGCAGAATCTGAAGTAGGCTCCAGGCTCTGAGCTGTCAGCACAGAGCCCAACGCGGGGCTCGAACCCGCGAACTGCGAGGTCATGACCTCGGCTGAAGTCTGATGTTTCATTGACTGAGCCTTCCAGGCGCCCATGATGTCAGATTGTCTTAATCAACACCCAGACCATCTTCGAAGCCATCCACTCATTTCTCGAAGTGATTGAGCCCATCTCCTTGTGAAGTCTCATTGTATCTGTGCCCTAATTTCTCACTGGGGAGCTCACTTCTCTTACACTTTTAAATACTCTTACTTTATTCCAAACTTAACTCTAGGTAGTTGGAGATGAACACGTGCAGCAGAGGTCTGAGTCACTGACCTTACTCCTAATGACCTTGTACTGCCCTTGGGACCCTCAGCTCAGCCCTATAAAAACCTGCCAAGAATTTGTTGTGTGAGAATTTGGGAGACCTTATCTGCTGGGGACTAGCGGCCATGCCTTTCCACATTAATTACCCCGTTTCTTCTGTTTCCCCTCATCTCCTTCCCCGTATATTTTCTCCATTTCAAAACAAAAACAAGAAAAGAGTATCAGTTAGCATCGGTAGATGTTTGGTAAGTTTATTTGACTGTGTTGCTCGTTTCAAGTCTGTCTTTCTAAAAGTTCGTTCCTGGACTCAGTTCTCCATTCCTGATGGGGTTGCAGGTGACTTGTGTCTTTGTGGTCTGGAGTGACCTGGTCCCAGGAACTACCATCTGTCACACACGCTGGGGAGCTGCTGTTTTTAATGTTTTTTTATTTATTTCTAGGAGAGAGAGAGAGAGAGACAGCGTGAGCAGGGGAGGGTCAGAGAGAGAGGGAGTCACAGACTGAAACAGGCTCCAGGCTCCGAGCTGGCAGTCAGCACAGAGCCCGACGCGGGGCTCGAACCCACGAACCGCGAGATCATGACCTGAGCGAAAGTTGGACGCTTAACCGACTAAGCCACCCAGGCGCCCCTGCCGTTTTTAATCAAGAGCAGATATGACCTGCCATCAGTCTCGCTTTATTCGGAGTCTTTCGAGAATATGATGAGCTGTTTTCCCCTCCTCTGAGCAGGAATGGGATCAGGTGACCCAGAGGGCCTCCCCCGCCACGCACACGTACTGTCCAGGAGATGCAGTTAGTCCTCTCGTCTGTAGCCTTGTCTTGTAGCTACAAGAAAACCCACTCGGTGGTGAAGAGCCCACTTCACCAGGACACAGGCAGACGCAGACTGGGTCGTCTCGAGGCAAGCCTCACCGCGGTGCCCAGTGGCGTGTGTCTGTCTGTCTACAAACTGAGAGACCTGAGAACTCTGACGTGGAGCTGGAAGGGCTCGCTCCGAGTCAGAGTGAGCGAGAGCATCCCTGCGCCCGGGCAGCATGCTCCTCGACCTGCTTCTGGGGGCCTGCCCTGGGGGCCTTTCTGTGTCACTTCCTCTGCGTTTGTCCCTCAGCCTTCGTGTCGCCAGCCTTCCCCTCGTCTCCTTTACCACAGTTGAGCCGTGCATCCCGTCACAGAGACTGGGCCACCGTCACACCCTCCCCTTCACCCCTTCTCCTTGTGCCTTCTGACCCCTGAAAATAAATGTGGGAAAGGAAGAGAAACAACGGCAATGACACCATTACGGTCCTCATATCTCTAAGGGGTGAAAGCACTNAACTGAGCCCCCCAGGCGCCCCGGGTGAAAGCACTTTCTGTGGGAGTGTTTCCCTCCATCTTCTTTGCCTCTCTGCCCTCCCCATCCCCCACCACTTCAGTGTTTTAATAGTTCCCACAACTGTTATAACAACCGGTCTGAATCTACTGGAAAGTTCTTCCTCCTTACTGCTGTTGGTTTTATCCCTAGCCATTCATTCCTGATGGGGGGGGGTTGGGCTGGCAGGGCTTGGAGTCAACGTGTGAGAATCGGGTCCGTACAAAGGTCCCGGGGTCTGTAGAGGCCTTCTGGAACTACGCCACATTGAAATAGCTGTTTGCTATTGGTAAAGGAGTATTTATGCCTTGAATTTAAGTGGTCACACATTCAGGCATTCCAAATGAAGGCCACATATAAGCCGTCAACATTTAAATTTACTGATGACTTTCAGATGCCACGTTGCACAGGAAGAATGAAGGTGACCTTTTGGCAGCTTCTAGATATTTCTGTCTATGTTGGTTGGCACTATCCTCAGCGTGGACGCTGCTGTGTTTTAGGCATGAGCTAGAAGAAGGCGGGAGGGTAATTTCTAACTGGATTTTTAGCTCGTCCTATGGAAGCTGTGAACAGCTCTGTCGCTGCTCCCGCCAGCCGCATGAGCTGGATTGACGGTTTTAGGAACCTGAGGCTCTGTGGACTCTTTTTAGCTGGATAAGAACCACATACAACACTAACAGTAATAAAATGGAGAACTGGGCGTTCAAGGCATCCCCTTTCCGGGTCACCGACAGACTTTTCTCTGGAGTCACCGTGGCATTGCCGCTCTGTAGCTACGTGCTGTTTTTATTGGCCTTTGCCTGCTTTTGTTTGAGTGTAAAACAACCTTGAATACACATTTAGACGGCAGTTTTAAAAATATTTTATTAGGGGCGCCTGGGTGGCTCAGTCGGTTAAGTGTCCGACTTCGGCTCAGGTCATGGTCTTGTGGTTTGTGGGTTCGAACCCCACGATGGACTCTGTGCTGACAGCTCAGAGCCTGGAGCCTGCTTCCGATTCTGTGTCTCCCTCTCTCTCTGCCCCTCCCCTGCTTGCTCTCTGTCTCTGTCTCTCAAAAAAAAGAAACATGAAAAAATATTTTTAAAATATTAAAAAAATTTTTTTTAGCTTTAAGTATATAAATTTCTTCAACTGTGGAAGATGGTTTTTTTCATGTAGCGTAGTCTTTCTTGTTTGGGTGTTAAGTGTCTTCTCTACATTTGGTTCCAAATAAGGTAAAACTTGTAATAATTTGAAAATACTTCATTATTGGAAAAGCAATATGGCTTGCTTTTTCAAAAAGTACAGTTTAATTTGTCCTGAGAGCGTGTCATGACTTAAGCCAGGTTAAGGAAATAGTGACAAGAAAGAGAGCTCAATAATGGAGAGGTGCATGATTTTAATGAATTCTGATATTTGGTTGAAAATGAAACTTTTTATTTTTTAAAATATTTTTATTTATTTCTAGGAGAGAGAGAGACAGCGTGAGCAGGGGAGGGTCAGAGAGAGAGGGAGACACAGACTCTGAAACAGGCTCCAAGCTCTGAGCTGGCAGTCAGCACAGAGCCTGACGCGGGGCTTGAACACATGATCCGTGAGATCATGACCTAAGCAAAAGTTGGACGCTTAACCGACTAAGCCACCCAGGCGCCCCTGAAACTTTTTAAATATACTTGAGATCCTCGAGATGATTTTCTTAAATGTTTTGTGGTTTGGTTTTTTTGTTTGTTTTGTTTTAATTTTTTAAATATTTTATTTGTGAGAGAGAGAGAGAGAGAGCAGGGGAGGGTCAGAGAGAAAGGGAGACACAGAATCTGAAACAGGCTCCAGGCTGTCAGCTCCAGCTGTCAACACAGAGCCTGATGTGGGGCTCGAACCCACAAACCGTGAGATCATGACCTGAGCTGAAGTCGGACACTTAACCGACTGAGCCACCCAGGTGCCCCTGTTTTGTGGTTTTGTGTGAACTTTTCACCCCTATTTTTTATGAGTGGGGCAAAAACGTTTTCTGAACTCAAGTAAACTCCAGTCTTATCGAACTCTTTTTTTTAAGGCTTATTTATTATGAGAGAGAGAGAGCGCACACATGAGCAGAGGAATGACAGAGAGAGAGGGAGAGAGAGAATCCCAAGCAGGCTCTGTGCTGTTAGCGCAGAGCCCAACATGGGGCTCAAACCCACGAACCACGAGAGCATAAGCTGAGCCAAAATCAAGAGTGGGACATTCAACCAGCTGAGCCACCCAAACATCCCAGTCTTGTCTATCTTTTAAATTTATGGCATAAATGAAAATTTTCTGTGATTCAAGACATCTGTCAATACATTTGATTTCTGAACATTCTAACTAGGGGAGATTTTTATGTATAAATTGGCAACACCCTTGTACTTTTATTTTACATCCCCCTCCATTAAGAAAGGGTTTTTTCCCCCTCTTCACTTGGAAGATCTAATTGCCTTTATGAAACAGTCCATGAAGTGCATCCCATGTGGTGATGAGAGGGGAGCTCCCAGGGGCAGTTGCCTGAAGGGAAGGGGGTTTGCTCATGTCTTCTGTTTTCGTGACTGTTCTCCCTAAGTATCTGAGGATCTTGGCTGTACTTGTTTGCAGTGGTAGAAATCTTACCCATACACATTGTTTTGTTCTATCAGAAAAGCTGTCTTGGGCGGGACTCTTCTCATTAAGTATTCTCTCCTTGATTATTGTTAATCATTGTTAAGTATTCTCCACCTTGAACATTTATTGAATTATTGAGTTAAACTAAGTAATTTGAAGCGACCGCTGTTGCAGGTGTGTGCTTTGGTTAATCTCCATTTCTGAGTCCTATAGGCCTTGGAATGAGCTTATTTTATGCAGTATTCTCGCATAACAGACGGTGCAATATAATCCTGAAACTTACGTATATTTAAGAGTTAGCTCTGCTTACTCAGTCCCTAACAATCCCGATGCGGTGCCAGCAGCTACGACCACTGCCTGCCCCTTGGACCAGAGGGTCAGGGAGCACGAACAGGTGTCCATCCACTGACGGCATCCAGGAATGGACTCCCTCTCCTGGTAGGCCAGCAGGCCACGCAGCAGCCCCGTGGTCTCTTGTACCAGTGGTAACATTAAAGAACAGTCTTCAGATGAATAGATTTTACTGCCGCGATGATGAGCTCGAACGTTAGAGCTGGGCCAGGATGCTCTCCATCCCGGTTCATGGGAATCCTGTCCAGTCTGATGCTGGGGTTCTGTGCGGCCTCCTGTCCACGTGGGAGCGTGCATCCTTGCCTTAGCTACAGTGCTAGTTTTAGAGATTGGCCCTCAAGAGCCAGTTAGGGTCACCAGGGTGGCTCAGTCGGTTAAGCAACTTCTGCTCAGGTCATGATCTCACAGTGTGTGTTCGAGCCTCACGTCGGGCTCTGTGCTGACAGCTCAGGGCCTGGAGCCTGTTTCAGATTCTGTCTCCCTCTCTCTCTGCCCCTCCTTGGCTTGCACTCTGTGTCTCTCCCTCTCTGTAAAAAATAAATAAGCATTAAAAAAAAAAAAAGAGTCAGTGATAGTAACTCTTGAGGTTTTGGCTGTAATGTGATTTCTGGTAGTCGAAATGCAAACATTTGTACAAATGGAAACTTAGAAAACCGTATAACCAGCTCAGGGAAAGAACCTAGGAAAGAGGGCATCTTTTACAATAATGTCTTGTGAGTGTGAGTGTGCTTATACTCGCCCATATATCCATACAGGCAGAAAGAGAGAAGAGTTTTTAAACTTTTAATAGGGAGAATCCTTTAGTTGATGGAACTCTCCCCCAGAGTATCGTTTCCTTTTTCTTCCCCATTTGTCTCTGATTACCAGCTCTTTGTCTTTTAAATATTAAAAAAAATTGCCTTCCCAAATGAATATTTTCACAACTATCCTTTTAAAGTTATTTTTTTTAAGTAATCGCTACGCCCAACATGGGGCTTGAATTCACAACCCTGAGATCAAGAGCCGCACGCTCCTCCAACTGAGCCAGCCAGCCGCCTAAAGTTATTTTTTGTTTTTTAAAAAAACAGGAATAAAATGTGATTAAAATGTTTGCTAGAATTATCCATGCCGTGGTTTCAGACTACTAACAAATTACGTCTCTGGGCTATTTTGACTTTTTACAAATATACTTTGTGAGCAAACATTGTCGTGATGTTGATTTAAAAAAAATTATTGATCCCCAAACTATGATCATCTACCCAGTTTTCTATAAAATATAGAAATGAGAGAAAGAAGGAAATTTTTCTTAATTTTACAAATATCAGTCTTATTTTGCCATTATTTTTCATTCTTCTTATTTACTTATTTCTTGTTTATCTAGCCAGTTGACATCCAGTGTTAAAGTTTTAGCCAGTTGACATCCAGTGTGAAAGTTTTAAATAAATCAGTATTTATAAGATGGATAGGAGTCAGTAAAGTTTATATGGTATCAAGTCGTATAGGTAGCAGGTTATAAATTTTAACCAGTACAATGAAATTTGTTTGTATTACGGAATAAATGGAATGTCTCATGTCGTGAGGAGAGAGGAACAGAAAAGACCCTGGTTCTATGCCTTCTACAACTGCTTATTGTCATGTTACATGGAATACGTCTTTTGTATCTCTCTGTGCCTCTGGCTTCTCTTCTGTAAAATGGGCTCAACGATTTAATTGGCTGCCTTCATCCCTTTCAAGAACATTGAGGACAGATACCTTGAAGTCTCTGGAAGAGAAAATGCCACCTTGTGTATTTTTTGATAGACTAACTTGCCTTGTAAGTATGGACGGTACATTGTACAGAGTGGGCGTGGCGTGACCTTGTGAACGTCTTCATGAGAAGAAAGTTGTTTGCATGCCTCAATGTTATTCATGTTTTATGCTTTCTGAACTTGATTCTTTCCTGTCTCGCTGGTGCAGTGGGAACTGTCCCTCTGAGTGTCTCCCAGTACGGTGCCATTCTGTGGGGGGCGGGGAGGGGGTCTGTTTTCCAGGCAGTCTTTTAGAATTGGGCAGAGAAGTCCGTACAGGTGGGTTAGGGATATGCCCCAGGCCGGCTGTGTACAGAGAAGAGGGCCTCGTCAGCTTAGGGACAGACAAAAAACCCTCTGGTTTTTCATTCTTAGACTTTTCTTCCATACGCTGTTACTACCCTACATTCTGACTCCTGGGGTGGAGAGTCAGGGAGAACTTTTTGTTCTTTTTTTTCTCCCCCCAATGTTTGTTTATTTCTGAGAGATGTGGAGAGCGCACGAGGGGACAAGGGTCAGAGAGAGAGGGAGACACAGAATCCGAAACAGGCTCCAGGCTCCGAGCTGTCAGCACAGAGCCCGACGCGGGGCTCGAACTCACAAACCGTGAGATCATGACCTGAGCCAAAGTCGGATGCTTAACCAACTGAGCCACCCAGGCACCCCCAGACCTTTTGTTCTTAATGTACAGAAAGTGGCAAAGGGGGACGGTTGCAGTCTAGGATTTGGGGGCCAGGGACTGAGTCTCTGAGCTGCCCCTGCACTGACTCCCATTTTGGGACACCTTTCCCAGCTCTAAGGAATGGGGATGCGAGGCTTCCGGGTGCCAGGGAGTGAAGAGTGTTTCTTACATGGAATGCCTAGAATCCACACAGTTCTGAAATGGGGAATAAAGGTGTCTGTGCAGCTCACGATTATTCACACGGGAACTGCTTGAAGCCTAGCTCATTGCGGTTTTCTTTATATTTGCATGCGAGGGTTAATTGTCACTGCCTAGAAGCTTTGTTACATAACTTCCAACGTCATCAGTGGATGCTTGTGGTTAAAAAACCTCGTGTCTTTTAAAGAAATCCCTAAGTGCTATTTTGCTTAAAAAATAAATAAATGAAATGAAATCTCCTGAGTGCTATTTTGTTTCTCTGTGATAAAGATTTTCTTGTAAAGTTTAAGGAAAATGATAATTTTCTATGTCTGGTTAGCATTTATGACGTTTGCTTAGAAATTTTCAGTCTTGTGGTTGCGGTTGTTCTCAGGTTTTTAAAGTTGTTGTATGTTTTTATGACATCTTTTGTCATTCTTTTCCAGAGAATTCGGTCAACGGTGGATGAAAAAGAACAAAAACAACTTCTAATGGATTTGGATGTAGTAATGCGCAGTAGTGATTGCCCGTACATTGTTCAGTTTTATGGTGCACTCTTCAGAGAGGTAGGAACAAACACTTCGGGGTTTTAGCCGACGAATAAATATCTAATTGGAATAAATAAGAGCATGGCAGGCTTAGGTTCTGATCTCCAGCCAATCGCCACACGTTAGCAATAAGTAATTTCTCAATATTTAGTATATAACTGGGAGAATCTGCATGTTAATTTCCAGCACTCACTGTTCCTTAGTTACAGGGTGAATCTCGTACTTTATCTATATGTATATTTATGGCTGTTATTTGTGAATCCCGCATTTCCTTCCTTATGGTTTCTGTACTTTAAGGACCTAGCCAATCAGCTGACTTCTGAATATTACCCCTCTGCCATCGGTTAAGTTCTTTCTCTTCTTGGCTTTGAACTCCCTTGGTGTTCTCCTCCCTCCCCCCCTTTTAAAAACTTTATTTCTGTCATCAGCTGTATCTGCATTTAACGTAAGCATTCACTCTACCTCCTCCTGAACCCTTAGTACAACCCAGATGGAAATGAACAGGTGTAATAGAAATTCTTTCATCGAATCTTGTTATCCAGGGTTTTTCGTGGAAGCTGCACGGTCTTGGATGGTCTTGGGATCATGTGTCTTCTTTCGGCCTCTGGTTATTTTGTGTCCTGACGAAGGTTATCACTTCTGTCATTTCCCGTCCTCCCACTGCCCGACGTAGGGAAGGGAGTTAGGGTTTGGGGTAGTGGGTAGTCGCGGAGTGGGCTTGAATCAGATACTTTATGGCGTCCTGGCCAGTCCTCACTCGCTTGTGATATTTAGTTAGGTGAGCAGGACTTCAACTGAATGAACCCTTAAGCACTTTTTTAATGTTTATTTTTGACAGACAAAGAGACAGAGCACAAGTGGGGAAGGGGGAGAGAGAGAGGGAGACAGAGAATCTGAAGCAGGTGCCGGACTCCGAGCTGTCAGCACAGAGCCCGACGGAGGGGGGGCTCGAAGCCATGAACCGTGAGATCGTGATCTGAGCTGAAGTCAAACGCTTAACTGACTGAGCCACCCAGGCGCCCTGAACCCTTAAGCACTTTTAATACTCTTTATAAAATACTATTCTCATTTTTTAAAAGTTTATTTATTTATTTTGAGAGAGAGGGAGTGTGAGAGAGCGTGCGCGAGTTGGGGAGGGGCAAAGAGAGAGAAAGGGAGAGAGAGCATCTCAAGCAGGCTCGGTGCTGTGAGCACAGAGCCCGATGTGGGTTTGAACCCACGAGCTAGGAGATCGTGACCTGAGCTGAAATCAGGAGTTGGACACTTAACCCACTGAGCCACCCAGATGTCCCAATCCCATTCTCATTTTGCAAATGTTAGGATGAGCTTGTGCTGGTGGGGTTGTTATGAGCCGGTGAGGAGCCCCCGCCCCTTCTTTTTGGGACTGATCACAAAGCGTGTATGTAGCTTTGGGAGTTTGTTGTGGCTCCTGACTTAAAAAATACTGTGTTGTATGGAAACAGTGACTGTAGCACTGACTGGAAACACATCAGATCTTGTCACTGGAGAGGTGAGTCAATCGATTCCCCACTCAATCCCTACATTTGTATTTATTTGTGTTTCTGTGCTCTTCACGGGTAACCCGGTAAGTGAAAGCATCCTGCTTCAGTATCGCATCTCCTGCTCTGTCGAATCGCCGATTCCTCACTGTTAAGTCTAGGTTCATGCAGTTTCTTTCCACTCCTGTCCCTGTACTTTTTATGACTCGAATATTCGTTTTCGTGGCCAGGTACACTGAATCTGTCAGCTTTCTTTGCTGTAGCACGTTGGTATTTCATCGCAACAGTGCGCATCGTGTGGTCAGGAACGCACCTGTATCCTGGACACAGTGTTACCTAATGTCGTGCTGTTTGTAAGGTCACAAATCTGGAACTTTCTTCATGTGGCCCAAGGTTCCTGCCCTCTCCTCCTCTCTTCTTCCCCCAGACCATGGATTTATTCTTCATAATCACTAAGCCCTCTGGCCATTTTTCTCGTCACATCTTCTGCAGGACAGAAGTTACTTAGAGACTCGACTGGAGGTTCCATCCTGACCGGGTTCTACATCCGCTTTCCCAGGGCTGTATTCACTGCCCCTCTGGACTCCCGCCGGCTCAGGCTTAGCTGTGGCTCACGCCCAGAGTGCTGGCCCAACCCAGCCTATTTCTCGTGGCCGCTGTTTAATCATTCCCATAAGCCACACTTCAGCGTGTAACCCCAGCCTACACAGTGTGGACGTCTGATTTTACAAATAGAAGGCAGAGTGATACCCATGATTGCAAAGCACCAGAAACAACACAGAAAAGCTTGGGATAGGGTCTGAACAGTATCTGCATCTTTTCTTATGAACAGCTGGGGAAAATTCCGTTTTAGATCTCAGGGAGGTTGCAGGGAGTTGAAGTATGCAGCTCTAAGCACAAGCAGCTATCGAATATTCTAGAGTTTTCACATATATTCTCTTGGTACCAGTCTCAGAGGGCTCGGGGGCATTATCCCCCTTCTCCAGAGAGGAGGCTGAGGTTTGAGGACTGATTTGATGGGCATCACATAGCCATGAAGTGATAGAGATGGGACTTCACAGGCAAAAAGCTCCCTCTTCTTTCTGTTATGGACCAAGTGGTCCAGGGATGAGGAACTTTCAGCTTCATTTAAAAAAACAATCTACTGGGGCACCTGGGTGGCTCAGTTGGTTAAGCATCCAACTTTGGCTCAGGTCATGATCTCGCAGTTCCTGAGTTCGAGCCCTGCGTCGGGCTCTGTGCTGACAGCTTGGAGCCTGGAGCCTGCTTCAGATGCTGTGTCTCCCTCTCTCTCTGGCCCCTCCCTGCTCATGCTCTGTCTCCCTCTCTCAAAAATAGTTAAACATTAAAAATATTTTAAAAAATTAAAAAGCAATTTACTTTTTAACATTGCTACAGTTTTTGAGTATGATCAGGTGAAGGCTTAGGAACTANCCCCCCCCCCCCCGCCCCCCCCCCCCCCCGCCGCTTTCCCCCGCCAGGAAGTAATAGGGACTTTCTGAATAATACAGAATGGAATTCTGAAGCAGAAAGTTCACCTTTAAGGAATGCATAGGCAGAGTGTGTTTCTTGATGTTACGAAAGTTAAAATTTTTAAGATTAAATAAGGGTTTAGAGGAGCATTTTTCTTTCNTAAGTGAAAGTCGGTCGCTTAACTGACTAAGCCACCCAGGCGCCCCAAGCATTTTTCTTTTGAAGGCGACCACTTTAAAGGATCTTTTTGGTGATGTGGCCTTCAGTTCCAATAATAGACACACAATTCTGGGTTATGAAGGGAAAGAGCAGAAGTGAGTGGATGCAGTCTGGATTTCTTCCCTAACTGCCGCTGTGAGGAAGACAAATGGCTTTTGGTTCCTGTCACCTTGAGGAACCCGCCAGAATGTTTCATTTCATGATTTGTGTGCCCGATAGGACATCGGTCCACGGTCTGGTTCAGTCAACCATCAGTCAAGGAGCTTGCAGGATGGTAGATTTGTTCTTCTTGCAGCTCCTGTGCAGAGATTCATCTTGCCTTTGGGTGATAACTGAGCCTGTGAAAGTTCCATAGCTCTGCTCAGATCGTGAACGGATAGTATGTCATACTGAAGTTCGTAACTAGGTTTTTTGCCATTGTCTCCGACCATTTGCACTTCTTTCTCTGATGGAACTGAACTCAAATAAAAAGCCCAAAGTACAACTTGGATTTGACGTAGGTACATTACTAAGACATCTACTTGCATGGGTTTCTCACCTCGTTTTCACACTTCATAGACAAGAAAACAAAGAGCTTGACAGTATTGAATCATAGACGTAACTTTTAGTGTGTAGTTTGCATAAAGGTCTGCACCTACCCTTTACCTTATCAACGCTGAAACCTAGAATCACTTAAAAAATGTCCTTTAACATAAATTTTCACAATTCAGTGTGCAGAAGTCCTTACTTCAGGTATCTTTTGAGGTTGGAGAAATTCTAGTTTAGGAAATACTATTCTGAGTGACTTGTGATTATAGAAGTTCATTGGATTATATAGAAGGCAGTGCTGTTGGCTGAATTTCATCTCCTCTCCCTTTCTATCCCTGCTGCTGTTCATGTTCTTTCCTTTCCTTCTCCCTTGTGACTTTTAAGTACAGCTTTATGGAGTTGAAATGGACGTGCAATAAAGTGCACAATTCCATATGTGTGAACAAGTGTATTCATGTGTAGAATTATCACCATAATCAAGATAATGGACATTTCTGGGGCACGGCGGCTCAGTTGTTTAAGTGTCTGACTGTTGATTTCTGCTCAGGTCATGATCTTATGGTTTGTGAGTTCGAGTCCCGTGTTGGGCTCTGTGCTGACAGTGTGGAGCCTGCTTGGGATTCTCTCTTGCTCTCTGCCTCTCCCCTGCTCTCTCTTTCTCTCAAAATAAATAAACTTAAAAAGAAAAAAAAAAGATAATGGACATTTCCATCCCTCACATGTTTCCTTGTGCCCTGTACATAATGCACAAGTCCCTTCTGCCACCGTGCATCTTTCTGCCGCTATAGATGAATGTGCCCTTTCTAGAATTTTGCATAAGCGGAATCCTATAGTATGTATGTGTTCTCTTCCTTCACTCTGCATAATTATTTGCAATTCCTGTTGTGGTGTGTGGTAATAGTTCCTTTTTTTTTGCTGAGTAGTGGAAGTGGTCTTCCACTTGGTGTGGGGATACACCATGGTTGTTTTACCTCTTTACCTGCTGAGGGACTTTTAGATTGCCTCTGGTTTTGTCTATTGCAAATAATGCTGCTCTGAGCATCTGTGTACAAGTCTGTGAAGGGACCTATGTTTTCCTTTCCCTTGGGGAAATAAATACCTGGGAGTAGAATGGCTGGATCATGCAGTAGGTGAGTGTTTGACTTGAAACTGTTTTCCAAAGTAGCTGTAACATTTTCAACCTTCAACAGTAATGTATGAGAGTTCTCTTTCTTCCACATCTTTTCCACCACTTGGGACTCTTTGTCCTTCTAATTTTTAGCCCATTCTAACTGTTGTATACTGGAATCTCATTGTGTTTTATTTATTTATTTATTTTTATTTTTTTCAATATTTATTTTTGAGAGAGAGAGAGAAACAGAATGCAAGTGGTGGAGGGGCAGAGAGAGAGAGAGAGAGACACAGAAACTGAAGAAGGCTCCAGGCTCTGAGCTGTCAGTACAGATCCTGCCACGGGTCTCAAACCCACCAACTGTGAGATCGTGGCCTGAGCCAAAGTCAGAAGCTAAACTGCTTAACCTACTGAGCCACCCAGGCACCCCAGAATCTCATTGTGTTTTAAATTTGTGTTTCTTTAGTGGCTAATGCTGTTTAACAACCCTTCACATGATTGTTTACCAACCTTATGTCTCCTCTGATGAAGTGTCTCTTCCAACGTTTATCCATTTTTTTTTATAAACTTGGTTTTTTGATTCTTACTGAGTTTTGGGAATTAAAAGGAGCGCTTGGGTGGTTCAGTCGGTTGAGCGTCCAACTTCAGCTTAGGTCATGATATCATGGTTCGCGTGTTGGAGCCCGACACTTGGGCTCTACGCTGACAGTGAGCTCAGAGCCTGGAGCCTGCTTCAGATTCTGTGTCTCCCTCTCTCTCTGACCCTCCCTGCTCATGCTGTCTCTCTCTCAGAAATAAATTAAAAAAAAAAAATTAAAAATTTTTAAAAATGATATAGGTTTGTTATCAGATATATGATTGCAAATATTTGCTCCCGCATCTGTGGCTTAGCCATTATACTCATAACGACATTTTTTTTGAAGGGTGAAGTTTTTTAATTTTGATGTGGGCCAATTTGTTAGTGTTTTGGCAAAATGTACTGGGATTGTGCTAAATCTACAGAGGTCAATTGGAGGAATATCAAATTTTAATGACATTCAGTCTAATGACCCATTAGCTTGGTATTTTACTTCATTTATTTACATTAATTTTTCTCAGCACTATTTATAGGTTTCACTTTATAGCCCTATCACTTTTTTTTGTTGAATTCATCCTTAAGTATTTAATATTTTTTGATGCTTTAGTAAATGATATTTTAAAGAAATTTGTCTCCTCTTGTTTTGTGACTGATATAAAGAAATACAATTGACTTTTGTTTGTTTATCTTGGCTACCCTAACCTTGTTAAACTCACTTGTGAGTGTTGGTAGCTTTTGGCAGACTCCCTCACATTCTCCACATCGATTATCATATTGTCTGTGAACAAAGTTCACAAAGTTTACTTCTTTGCAGTTTGGGTTGCATTTATTTCTGTATTTCTTGCCTTCTTGCACTGGCTAGATCCTCTAGTACGCTGTGGAGTAGAAATAGTTAGAGTGGACATCCTTGTTCTGTTTCTGACCTAAGGGAGGAGNTGCAGTTTGGGTTGCATTTATTTCTGTATTTCTTGCCTTCTTGCACTGGCTAGATCCTCTAGTACGCTGTGGAGTAGAAATAGTTAGAGTGGACTTGTTCTGTTTCTGTTCTGTTCTGGACCTTGTTCTGTTTCTGACCTAAGGGAGGAACCACTCAGGGTTTCACCAGGAAGGGTGGTGTTAGCTGTAGGTTTTTTGTAGCTGTTCTTTATCAGGTTGAAGAAGTGCCCTTCTGCTCCTAATTTGCTGAGATTTTTTTAAATGTTTATTTTGAGAGAGAGAGGGAAAGAGAGAGAGAGAGAGACAGACAAACAGGGCATGAGGGGCAGGCGTAGAGAGAGAGGGAGACACAGAATCCGAAGCAGGCTCCAAGCTCTGAGCTGTCAGCACAGAGCCTGACGTGGGACTTGAACCCACCAACCATGAAATCATGACCTGAGCCAAAGTTGGATGCTCAACTGTCTGAGCCACCCAAGTGCCCCAAATTTGCTGAGATTTTTTTTTTTTTAAATCAGGAATGGATGTTAGACTTTTGTCCCATTCTTTTTCCGCATCTTTAAGGTGATTGTATGATGTTAGAGAAATTCTTTTTTTCATATCGTAAGTTACAAGGATTGCTTTTCATATGTTAAACCAACCTTGCATTTCTGGGGTAAATCCACTTGGTTATGATGTGTTAGAGTTTTAATATATTGTTGGATTGAGTTTGCTGAAATTTTATTTAGGTGTTTTATACCTGTGGTCTTGAGAGATACTGATGTGTAGCTTTTGTGTAATGTTTTTGTTTGGCTTTTGGATCAGCATTTTGGTTTGTATCTGTGTATCCAAGCTAGCCTTATAAAATGGGCAGGAAAGTAGTCCCTTTCTGTAGTTCTCTGGAAGAATTTGTAGAGAATTGGTATTATTTCTTCTGGAAATGTTTGGTAGAATCCACCCTTGAAGCCATGTGAATCTAGAGTTTTCCTTGTGGGAACATTTTTAACTACAAATACAATTTCTTTAAAAGATAGAGCTCTATTCAAGTTGTCCATTCTTCTTGAGTGATGTTCGATAGTTTGTTTCTCCGGAGAAATTTGTCCCTTTCCTCGGAATTGTCAAATTAATTGGCAATTGAATAGATAATTTCATCTCTATTTTTTCCTGAGGAATCTGGCTAGAGATTTATCAGTTTTATTAGTCTTTCAGAGAGCCAGCTTTTAGTTGCATTAATTTTCTGTCATTAGAATTTTCTATATTGTTTTTCTATTTCCTTTTTATTAATGTTTATTTATTTTGGGGGGACAGAGAGAGTCAGAGCGTAAGTGGGGGAGGGGCAAAGAGAGAGGGAGACATAGAATCTGAAGCAGGCTCCAGGCTCTGAGCTGTCAGCACAGAGCTCAACACAGGGCTTGAACCCACAAACCATGAGATCATGACCTGAGCCGAATTTGGATGCTTAGCCGAGTGAGCCACCCAGGCACACCTGTTTTTTTCTTTTATATGTAAAAATATTTTCATTATGATCACTCTTCCTTCCTTTTTTTTGCATATTTTCATTTAATTTGGTCATCTTTGTCTAGTCTCTTAAGGTAGTTCTTGCTTTTTTTAAACTATGAAATATTTCAAACATACCAAAAGATTACAAAGGAATTACTGTGTACCCACCACCTTAGATTAGCACTTGGGCATATTTACTCCTTATATGTGTTTAAAGTATAGATACGGTTGAAGGTCCCATCCTAATCCCCTTCTCATTTTACAGTTCTAATGAAGTAAATACTTTTTCAACTTCTTTATTTAGGCTTTCCATATATGTATTTTTTCCTAAATAATGCATAGTACTGATGTATGTATCTATAAAGTTTACATAAATGAAATTTTCCTGTGTGGATCCCTGATAGCATTTTTTATTTAGCATAGTTTTCAAGATTCATCCATACAAATAAATATAGATCTTTAATATATAGATTTAGGTAATTAATTACTTTATGTTATTTATTAATTTTTTTTAAGTAGGCTCTTTGCTTAATGTGGGGCTTGAACTCACAACCCCTGAGATCAAGAGTTTCATGCTCTACCAACTGAACCGCCCAAGCACCCCTGATTTGGTTAATTGATCTTAATTGCTATGTAGCATTCTAATGATTAAGTACACCATTTTTTACATTTCTTCAATCCCCAAAAAGGTTGTTTCTGGTTTTTTGCAGTTATTAAACAGTATAACAATGAACTTCTTCTGGCATATCTCCTTGGCAGCTTAGGTTACAGATTCCATACAGCATACGCCTAGAGTTAGAATTGCTAGGTTAAATCCATATGAACTATTTCCACCTCAGTGGATATTGTCACAATTCTCTTCACAGTGGTTGTACTTACTTGTATTCCTACTAGGTTTTTTTTGTTTTTGTTTTTGTTTTTTGTTTTTACAAATAGTTTATTGTCAAGTTGGTTTCCATATAACACCCAGAGCTCATCCCCACAAGTGCCCTCCTCCATGCCCATCTCCCTCCTCGCCCCCACCCCCATCAGTCCTCAGTTTGTTCTCAGCATTCAAGAGTCTCTCATGGTTTGCCTCCCTCCCTCTCCCCCACTACTTCCCTCCTTCTTCTCCCCCATGGTCCTCTACTAAGAAGGAGGATTTCCCTGTCAGGAATTGTACACAGGTGTCAGTACTGGAGACCGTTAGTGGCTTACTGAGTTTGTGGCTTACATTGGTAAGGTTGTCCTGTGGGCCAAGTTGGCTTGTAGAGTTCCACTGTGATGTCCATACACAGGAAGAGAAGAGGAAAGACCCCAAAGGTCCATCCTGGACCTTCCTGGACCAGTTGGAATCCTCATCCAACTGTCTGTGTTGACATGCTGTTGGCGGCCCTTCTCTGCACAGGAGACAGGGAAATGTAGTTTGAGCTGGGCACATGGAATATAACAAAGAGGGGGTAGTTGTTGCGCAAGGCATACACATTTATTGTCACAGATCTCATTGCTAACATTTGGTATTTCTAAATGTTTTGTTTTTTGGGTGAGTTTGAAGTAGTATCTTTTTTTTTTTTTTTAATGCTTATTCATTTTTGAGAGAGAGAGAGAGAAAGAGTGAGCGAGCAGGGGAGGGGCAGAGAAAGAGGGAAAGAGAAAATCCGAAGCAGGCTTTGTGCTGTCAGTGTGGAGCCCAATGCAGGACTCGATCTCATGAACTGTGAGATTATGATATGAGCCAAAATCAACAGAGCCAACCAGGCATCCTCATATCTTACTTTAAAAATGACATTGTCCAAATTACTGACAAGGTACAGAACTTTTTATGCGTGTGTTTAGGTTTTCTTTTTTGTTTTCTTTGTTTTGTTTTGTTTTTTGTTTCTTTTCTGTTTTGTCTTTGCCTAATTAAGTGTAGTGCTTTATTACTCAGGGTACTGATTCTTTGTACCCAAATAGATGCTTTTGTCTTATTTTTGAACTTTTGGTGTGGTATCCTTTGTCATGGGGAGATTCCCATTATAATGGAGTTCAATTTAGCAGATGTTATCCTTGGTGATTTATTCTTTTCATGTGTGATTTGAGAAAGAAATTTGTTTCCTACCCTGAAGTCATGAAGAACTCTTATTAAAAAGTTTTAATGTTTATTTATTTATTTTGAGAGAGAGAGAGAGTGCACGCACACGAGTATGAGCAGGGGAGGGGCAAAGAGAGAGGGAGAGAGAAAATCCCAGGCAGGCTCCGCACTGTCAGCACAGAGCCCGATATGGGGCTTGATCTCATAAACTGTGAGATTATGACCTGAGCCGAAATCAAGAGTTGAACACTTAACTGACTGAGCTACCCAGGTGCCCCTCTTAGAAAAAGGTTTTAGGGGTGCCTGGGTGGGCTCAGTCGGTTAAGTGTCCAACTTTGGCTCACATCATGGATCTCACGTTTCTGAGTTCGAGCCCCGCCTTGGTCAGTGCAGAGCCTACTTGGGATTCTCTCTCTTTCTCTCTGCCCCCTACCCCACTTGCATGTGCATGCTCTCTTGCTTTCTGTGTCTCAAAACAAATAAACTTTTTTAAAAAAGTTTTAAACCTTTACTTTCCAAAAAATCCATTTGGATTTTTTATATCTATGTTTGTGAAGCTCTGAGGTAATGATCTAATTTAACTCTTTCCTATCTGAAGACCACTGGTTCCAGCAACATTCATTGACTGTTCTTTGCTACATCTATATCATCTTTCATTTTTCCATGTGTACTATGATCTTTTGAATCTGTCATATTGGTCTTTTTACTTCCCCCTTCGTATGAGTACCACTGTCTTTTATCGTGACAGCTCCACAGCTTTATAAAAAGTCTTTGCCTAGTAGATCAGGCTCCCTTCTTTAAAATTGTCTTGGCCATTCTTGGCTCTGCTTTTCTTACATATGTCTTAGGATCAGCTTATAATCCTAATTATAAGATACGTGATAATTTTGATTAGAATCTAATTGGATTCTTAAGCCAGTTTAGGGGGGAGATTGACATCTTCATGATCTTGAGTCCTCATATTTGTTAACATGCTTTGCGTCTCTCTTTGGTCAGTTGTTATATCCTTCAGTCAAATTTTATACTTGTTTTCATCAATGTTTTGCTTCTTTTGTTAGGTATGTTCCTAGGTGCTTTATAGTTTTTCTTTGTATTGTGAGTGGTGTCTTTAAAAATTTCTTTTTTGATGTTTATTTTTGAGAGAGAGAGAGAGAAAGCAGGGGAGGGGCAGAGAGAGAGGGAGACACAGAATCCCAAGCAGACTCCAGGCTCTGAGCTGTCAGCACAGAGCCCAATGTGGGGCTCAAATCCACAAACTGAAATCATGACCTGAGCTGAAGACGGATGGATACTTAACTGATTGAGCCACCCAGGCGCTCATAAATTTAAACAATTTGTTTTCACAGTGGTTACTGTAGGCATATAAGCATATCATTGGTTTTATCTGGTTCTTATCTCTGTGAACACTTATCTTGATCTCAGTGGTTCAGTTGTTCATCATCCTTCACCTTTCTTTTCTGTAAATGCATATTTAGTAATTTCTACTTTCACATTTCAGTCATGTGAGTCTCCCATCCCGTGCTTGACCATGACAGTAATGTTGCTGTCGCTGCTTTTTGGGTAACCTCAGACCGTCCCTCCCCACTTTTTTTTTTTTTAATGCAGTTCATTGCTGCTACTACTTATTCTCAGTCACAGTCAAAAGGAACTGCCTGAAGAAATCAGTTTACGTTAGGTTATATGCCTCAGTAACCACAACATCTCTCTGTCTCTGGAGCTGATTGCTTCCCCCCACCGCCATTTCTAGTTTCCTTCCTACCTTTATTTCCCTGTCCTGTGTCTCTTGTTCTCTCCTGGTTGACTTCCTGTTTTTCCCTCCTTCTCCCCTCATTTTTTTAAGTGTCATTTTTTGGCATCTGCCAAAATACTTTATTTTGTACTTTACATATGTTAACTCATTTGATTTTTATCCTAGTCCATTGAGGATGGTGGGGCAGCCCTACTTCCTAGAGGAGGAATGGAGAGGGGGCCCAAGCTTGCGTAAGTGGGGGGGGCATCTGTTAAGAAGTCAGGCCTTTCAGACCCTAATTAATATCCGCGGTCTTTCCATTTCGCTGTACTGCTGAAGTTAGATTCCTTCCTTACTGTTTTTCTGAGTAGAGGAGTTAAATGTGTGATCTTTCTCTCTAATGAAAATTTTTTTTAGAATATCTATTGAGATGGCATCTTCAGATTAAAATAAACTCAAGTGTTTGTTTTGGGGGAAGGGTGCTACTCAGCCCTTGGTGAACAGCAGTCTGAAAGAGCACCCAAAAAGAAAAAGAGCCACAGAGAGAGAGAAGAAATACTTCAGTAAAGCAAGTATTAGTAGTGGGGGGGCTCAGTCGATTGAGCGTCCAACTTCGGCTCAGGTCTTGATCGAACTCAGGTCCCTGGGTTCGAGCCTGGTGTCAGGGTCTGTGCTGACAGCTCAGAGCCTGAAGCTTGCTTCAGATTCTGTGTCTCCCTCTCTCTCTCTGTGCCTCCTCTGCTCGCGCTCTGTCTCTCTCTGTCTTTCAAAAATAGACATTAAAAAAATGTTTTTGAGAAAATATAAGTAGAAATTCACTGTGTCAAATATGTTTTACAAATAATTCCGTGAAGCCAGGTAGCGACATGAATGTTCTGGTAGGTGATCTGTCCTTTCATGAGAGCATCGTTAACAAGTGTGTCGGTATTCATCATAGCGTATGCTTCATACGTGTACGCAAAGGGTCCTTGCTTCTAGGTGTTGAGGGGAGCCAGAGTTCCGTAAACTGGGTTCTGTTCATGGCTCTGTCACTGATGGATGTTGTCCTGGGCAAGCCATTTTGCTTTCTCGGGCATTAATCTCCTACATAATCAATCCAGATAGGAGCTTAGTGGCCGCGAATCTGCCCAGATGCGGCTGGGTCCATAAATTAGTAACAACATGCAGACTCGTCATCATCCAGATAACTGTCCTCATTCTCAAGGTCCTCTGGAGTCCATGTTCATATGTACACGTCCTCTTACAGCGCTTGGCTGGTGGTGTCTGCTTGCATCTTGTGTGCTCTCAGGCAGATCTTGCGAGAACCACGTAGTTTTCCAAGTCACCTCACGTTAGATAATCCCTTTGCTAGCATACCATTCCCTCTTGTGAGCTAGTTCAGCGCTTTCCAGTTCTGTTTCTGGGTTGTTGTTTTTTTTTGTTTTTTTTCATTTTTGGAATTTATGGACTGTTTGTTTAATTAGATTTCCAGCCACGAGATGGCTCTTATCAAAGGGCACGAACACTTCTGTGTCTCGTGTTACTGTCGAATTGCCTTCTGACTGGTTGAAAACACACTCCTGCCAGCAGGTTTTGAATGATCCCGTTTAATTGTAGCGTTCATTCATTTCGGGAATGTGTCCTGAAACCATGTGCCGGTGGAGGGTGCATTAGGCAGGTGAGGGGGTGACAGGCATAGCTAAGAAGTTGTATTTTCTATCAGAAGATGAAGTGCTGGACAGAACAGAGCAGGGTAAGGGGAGGCTGAGAGCAGATAACCTGCGTTTGCAACATCAGCCCCTGAGAAGGGGGCGTTTGGGCGAGGGTTGGAGGCATCGGGTTTGCCTGACGTATTTTCATTCTTCCTTGTTCACTAATTTCAGAAGCTGATCTAGAACCTCCAGATTACTGTCATCGGTTTTCTTTGGTAGTGACAACGAACTGTTTGCCACATATTTTCTATATCTGTATTTAATTATGGGAAAGTTGGAACTTTTTATAAAAGCATAAAAGTTTCTGCGTAAGACTGTTCCTGTGTTTACAGTTAAGAGTGGGAACATTGGGTGAATAGGTTTGGGTTTACAGAGGAGACTCTACTTTTCTGCCCAGGGCTTTAAGGAAGAACCAGAAATGACTTCAGGTTGCTTTTTCTCTCACTGTAGTTTTGTTTTAAGTAAAGGAAACATAGTACTTAATTCTGAGATGTAAAGGAATAACAGATATTTGTTATTTTATAGGGTGACTGTTGGATCTGTATGGAACTCATGTCTACCTCGTTTGATAAGTTTTACAAATATGTATATAGTGTATTAGATGATGTTATTCCAGAAGAAATTTTAGGCAAAATCACTTTAGCAGTAAGTACCTGGTTTTCACATTGTTCATTCTGTCTATACTTCTTATAAAGATGGTGCTGGTGTTTTGAATGCATGTATCTGAGTGTCCTTCACAGAATGGTTTTGACCTTCCTGGAAAATCATTTGTAATAGGAAAAGAAACAAAATCACCTTTGTGGGGTAACTGATACGAGCCATAAGAACAATTTTCAAAATATATGCTATGTAAAAACTATAATATTCTGTTCATTAAAATCACAATGAACCATAATAGATTGCATTGTAAATAGGACCAGAAAAAGAGATTTTCTGCTCCTTTTTAGCCGCATTGCTCTACCTACTTTTAAATTGGCTGTATTCTCACCATTGTCTCTGAATTAATCAGAATTACAGCAGTCCCCTTGAGGTCCCTTCCTTGAAACTCTTAGACAACACATATTTCCTGTAGTTTAAGTTTTGAACTGCCCCCTCTAAACTATTTAAATTTTTGCCTAGCAATTTCAGTAACCCACATTGCTACTAATTGTGTCAGGTCACTTTCACCAGACTACCAGAAAGAAGAGAGGTACTCTTTTACATATGTGTTTGTAGTTTTGAAAGTGAATTTGTCATTTTCTTTCTTGCTCTGAATCTTTCAGCTGACCAGAGTTGTACACAGAGTTCTTTTCAGTGGAGTAAAATGAGTAGGATTCTCAGAAACCCTTAAGAATTTGAGCTAATGACACGACTTAGGTTAGTGGATGTGCAAATTAAGTTTTCTAGGAAGTTGTAGGGTAAATATTCTGGTCGCATGTAATTTCCCACCTCTTCTTTTCCTGTGTCCTTCACTTTCTGTATAATCTATCTGCTAGCTGCCAGCTCATCCCATTTAATCATTAATGGTTAATGTAAAAATATATGGGCAGTTTCTGAACTATATTTTAGTCGAGCAAGGTGTGTGTGTGTATAATTAGAATTTTAGAAATCAGATTAAATGCTAGTCGTCATAATCTTGAGATCCTTGAGTCTCATTAATGTTTTAACTTATTTAGATAAATTGATGCATAAATCTAAATATTTTATGAGCTAAATGTTAAGTTATACACCCTTTCATATGGTTTTATAAAAAGAAGCTGAGTTACACTAGAAGCTTGTCTATTCTCGGGAATATATATGAAATTTCGTCATCTCTCCCACTAATATACCAAACCCAGTAGTCCTAATAGTTTTAATGCAACAGTAGTAGAATAATGATAATAGTTAATGGTTATTGAATGTTTATTTGTGTCAGGCTAAGATCTTACAACATTTTCTCTTCATAGGAATTCTCTGTGGTAAATAGGGTAACCCCCTTTTTACACATGACTGACCTGGAGCATGGAGAAGTTAAAGAGTTACTTTGCTCTGAACTCCATACAGTTGTGGATGGTGCATGATTTAGGCCCAGGCAGCCCCATCCCAGAAGCCTGCTCTTGACCGCCATGCACCAGGGTGGTCGTGAAGTTGGGAAACACAGGCAAAATTATTTTATTGTATATTGCGGCGTATGTAATATAGAAACACTCGTCAGTTGTTTACTATATATTTGCCTGCGTTTCCAGACTTGGTGATCATCCTTCCTCTTAAGCACAACATTTAAAATTACTTTGTGTTAAATCTCTTCTTGCTAATTAACAACCAGTGAACACAAGAGGCTTAGCTGCTTGAAACATTGCAAGTTCTATGTTCCTGACACCCAGCAGCTTGATGGGACAGAGACTTGACCTTTGATAGCAAATGGTTGGCCTCTTCTTTAGTCCTCTTTTAGCTGGAGATTGTGGGCACTTTAATTCAAGCCCTGTTCCCTGCGTTCCTAAGAAATCAGTGATCAAACAATATTGTCAATTCTGCATATATTGCCATGGTGGTTGAACAGAGATACTTCAGGTCTGCCAAAGTTACTTGGAAGGCTTTGCACCGAGTGAAGAGGGATGAATAATTAGGAGACAGCAAGGAAATTTGGGAAAACTTCATTTAAATTAGAGGCCATAACACACCCAGACTATATGGACTCTCTTGTACAGAATATTTCCATTCTTGAAAGTTTGAAGGTGCAAGAAGCGTACAACTTTATAATGACTTACTGAAAAGTTTTAAGTTACTGTGTTCTTTTAATTGTCGGGGACCAGCATGTAAAAGTGACTAAGGTCTCAGGTCTAAAATAGTCATTTAGTTAATGTAAACAGTGGACAGAATACTGAAATAATGAAGCTTAAAAATAGACTATAAAGGGCTACCAGGACTGTTACCTGTGATAAACTGCGTGCTCTTTGATTAAAAGGATATTGATTATTTATCTCATCTTTGTTTTTTCTCCTTAGACTGTGAAAGCACTAAACCACTTAAAAGAAAACTTGAAAATCATTCACAGAGGTGGGTAGGAATCATTCTTTATAGATTAGAAACTAATCTATAAAATTTCTTTAGTAGGAAAACATTATTGAAAATTACAGTGTCACTCTCTAAACGTTCCTGAAACACTTGTGTTTTTAGCAAAACATATTATATGTACCCTAACACTATTAGTATATTTTTTCCCAAAAACTTATTAATTTAATGTATTTTTTCCTTTGGGATTCTATAAATTTTAGTTTAACTTATTCATATATTGAGTTTAGAAATTAAAATAGATTTTGCTGTAAGTTCTATTATTCTTAGCTAAAAACCAGCTATTCGTTTACTTTATGGATACTGTTTCTGTGTGTGTATACACATGGGCGGAAAGGTGGTCCTGGGGACAGCATGTGGAGGATGGTAGCTTGAGCATCATCCATCAGTTCATTGATTCATTCATTCATTCATTCATTCATTCATTCATGTGTATTTATTTTTGAGAGGCCGAGCATGAACTGGGGAGGAAGGGCAAGGAGAGAAAGGCAGACATGGAGCCTGATGCAGGGTTTGAACCCACAAGCCATGAGATCATGACCTGAATCAAAGTCAGATGCTCAACCGACTGAGCCACAAAGATGCCCACCTTGAGCATCAAAAAATTTTTGTTTAATGTTTATGTATTTTTGAGACAGAGACAGAGAGTGAGAGAAGGGGAGCGGTAGAGAGAGAGGGAGACACAATCTGAAGCAGGCTCCAGGCCCTGAGCTGTCAGCACAGAGCCCGATGTGGGGCTCAAACCCACAAACTGTGAGATCATGACCTGAGCTGAAGTTGGAAGCTTAAACCCACTGAAGCCCATCATCTGGAGCATTTTAAAGTCATGTTACTGTCCCCTTCAGGTGTTTCCTCTTTACTGTAGAAGATATTTTTGAAAATAGAGAGAGATGCTTTAATTTTTAACGTACATTGGAATTCATCAAAAGCATTTGTATTTGCATAGTCATCTCGGCCTGGTTAGACACAAGTCTGAATGTAAACATTTGATGTAGATTTATTGAAAGTCAGGGGGAATTATGAGATTAATTCAGCAAACAGATTACACCATTGCTGTATTTATTACTCTGCGAGGCTCAGGGTAGTGTGATGGTGGCTTTGAAGAAGTGCGCAAGCTCACTGTCCTCAGGACACTTGTAGTGGACAAATCCAGGACAGTAGGTGGCAGTGTGTGGTTCAGCCGCACAGTAAATAGGACAGAAAGTAGAAGGTCATATTCAGAGAAGTGGAAAACCTTGCCCTCTAGGAAACATGGATTCTAGCACTTAAAGAAATTAATAATTGGGGCATTTATTTAAGTAACTTTCATTTGGTGTTGACTCAGGACCACTGAAAGTAGTTAGCCTTGAGCATCAGAATATTTCATTTAATTTTGCGTGGCTTAATGTTTGTTAAAAATAATAGTCGGTAGGCTTCTTATTTCCTCTTTTGGCCTAAAATCATGTAGGGTTAAGTCCCTAAACAAAATCAGTTTGTTCTTGCTGTTCATCTCATTCTCGTTTTGGGATTTTCCTTCCTTTTTCTGGCTGTATTTTGCACCTATGAGAGTATTCCCTTTAGGGCATTGAACAGTTCTCTCGAGGATACTTGCCAATCACAGCAAAGCAGTAAGTCAGCCTGAGGAGTAGCTGAATGAGAGGAGTAGTTGAATGAAAGGGAAAAGCTTCAAAAATAACTTCGGTTTTCCTATTAATAAATGAAATGATGATTTTATAGCAGTCTTTTTTTTGTTTCAGTCCACTGTGATCAGTTAGCCTTTTGGCTACAGTTAAGAGTGCTTTTGATCACAAGTAACAGAAAACCCTGATTACTGCCTTAAACTTCAAGGAAATTCACCATCTGTCCTGACAAGTCCCAGGGTAGGGTGGCTCCAACCCCGGTATGTTTTGGGTTCAAACTCCCTTCTTTTGACTCCCCTCTTCTTAATATGATGGCTGTGTCCTCAGGGTGGTAACTCCACAGCAGGTCACCAGCATCACTTGTGGATGTGACAGCCTCTTGGAGAAGCTCTTTCTCTTCCTGTTTGGCTGTCTTAGGAGCCAGAAAATCTTCCTTCTGTCTCTCCAGTGTTTTCTCTGGTCTCATTCACCAGAATTGGCTCGTGCCCTTACCTTAAGCTTGTTCCTGGCAAAGGCGCAACAGGCGACCCTGATAAGCTTGGACCATAGAGGCCCCGGTTTTGGAAGGTGGGGTCAGAGCTACAAAGAGGAGGATGGAGACCTCAATAAAATGAAATGCAGATTCCGTTAGAAGGGATGGGCCGCTTAGGACAGGTGTTTGATAGGCAGTCAGCTTTGTCAGTGATGGTAAGAGAGCTTTTTTGAATTTTTTTGGAGATCATCTTCTGGGTATAGACAGATGTTTTTGTATCTTATCCTTATTTTTATCCTTGCTTTCTATTCATTGAGGCATGTTAGCGACAGTGAAATCGATAGAAGCATTGAGACAGGGGTAGAGAATTAATGAGCAAAGGTGGAGAATTGGCCAGACAGTGGATCTAGCACATTCCAATGGTGACTTCATTGTCTCTGAGGAAGGGTGAAAATCTAGGGGCCCATTTGGCAGGACTGTAAAACTTGGAGAACCAAATGGAAGCTTTGTTAGATTTGCAGGAAAGCAGGCACACACTTTGGAAGGGGTGGAAATGAATCTGGTTTCTCAAGGATGACTCCAAGAAGGGATTAGTCGGGGGAAACTAAGGTCAGAAAAATCTCTCAAGGAGAAAGGATTCCTAAGCGGATGCATTTATTGAGTACAAATAAAGTTCAGGTACTGCATCTGGTGTTTTCATGTCCAGCGCCCTGTGAATTAACAATTGTTTTCATCTGGTAGAAGAGGAAGTTGTGGCTGCCGAGCGAGTCGACCAGCTTGCTGCAGTTCACATTGTGAATTTCGGACCCAGATTTTGAGTCTTTGCTTCTTCGGTCCCAAAGCTGTGATCTTTGAGGTGGACTGGACTGGATACTTTCCTAAGTTCGATGAAGCTTGACTTTATAACTAAATTGTGGCTGTGTAGTTTGTATAGTTCACGTGTAGGTGGATAGTCCCTGCCATACTGTAAAGTAGCTTGGTTTACTCTTGTAGGTTAAATTCATTCTTTGCATTTTGACCAGCAAGTAATGCATTTGAAACAAGTAAATGAATGTAAGTCTTTTGATGTAAACAAAGAAAGCATTATAGATTGCCTACTTTTATTCTGAAACATTTTGATCCTGAAGTTTTAAGCATCGGCATTCAGAGCATTCTTTCCTCACTTTCCTCCTCTTAAACACCTGACTTTTGAAACTTGGATTATCTAAGGTTTTTCAGTAATTTTAATGCGCTTTAGCATATAGCTCATATAACCGATCATTTGTACATGGAATGACCTCTGTCTCTCTCTTACAGATATCAAACCTTCCAATATTCTTCTGGACAGGAGTGGAAATATTAAGCTCTGTGACTTTGGCATCAGTGGACAGCTGGTGGACTCCATTGCCAAGACAAGAGATGCTGGGTGTAGGCCATACATGGCAGTAAGTGCGAAGGCCAGATCGTCCTGCTTGATAGTCTTTGTGCCGAGAGCCCCTGCCCCTTGGTGCTTTCCTTCTCAGGGGTCTGCCTCTGGTCAGCAGTTTTACCATGCTGGACTATTCTCCTCTCCCCTAAAAGCCAAACCTAAGGTTCTAGCTTCTCCATGAAACTATGTCCTTGTCTTCCTTTATTCCACTGATGCCCCAGTGGTTCTCAGAAGGCACCCCATATGTTCTCTTGACTGTCGTAGATAACATTATAGGACCAGGGATACTAGGGGTCATGGGTCCACATCATCCGTTAACAGTGGAGAATGTGTCCTGAGCCACTCAGGGATGCATTTCTTCCAGCTGGAGAAGAATGGAGACTGGCATTCCCGGAGTTCCTAGTAGAGCTCACAGTGTCTGAAGGAATCTGAGGCTGGGTTCTGGATAGTGTCGGTCCCTTCTTTGGAGGTAGATGAAGCATGCTGACAAATTCAAGGGTACAGGTCTTGGGTATTTGACAGCTTAGAGCCTGTTTCCCCTCGGAGACAGACTTCCACTGGCTGTCCACGGAGACAGACTTGCCCTGGCTGTCCATGGATACAGACTTACACTAGCTGTCCACGGACATGGACTTTTGCTAGCCGTCCACCAACACTGACTTACACTAGCCATCCATGGACACAGACTTAATGCTAGTCATCCACGGACACAGGCTTATGCTAGCCGTCCACGGACATGGACTTAAACTAGCCATCCACGGACACGACTTCCACTAGTCCTTCATGGAGACAGACTTACACTAGCTGTCTACATGATTCACACTCACCTTACCCCTGTATATATGGATTTACTGTTCATACAGGCTGGATTTTCATCCAAATTTGATTGCAAATGTAGTGTCTATATTGGAAGCACTTCCCCTAAGTGTTGGTGTCTTCTTTTTTTATTATTTTTTTTGTAATGTTTTATTTATTTCTGAGAGAGACAGACAGCGTGAGCGGCGGGGGTGGGGGAGGAGTCAGAGAGAGAGGGAGACA
This sequence comes from Crocuta crocuta, assembly GCF_008692635.1. Classification (NCBI taxonomy): domain Eukaryota; kingdom Metazoa; phylum Chordata; class Mammalia; order Carnivora; family Hyaenidae; genus Crocuta; species Crocuta crocuta. The sequence continues at coordinate 6,382,944 of NW_027533258.1, read as the reverse complement.
CAGAATGTGAAACAGGCTCCAGGCTCTGATGTGGCTGTTAGTGCAGAGCCCTATGCGGGGCTCGAACCCACAGACTGTGCGATTGTGACCTGAGCCGAAGTCGGACGCTTAATGACTGAGTCACCCAGGCGCCCCTGTTGGCGTCTTCTTTAATGTGGCCATGATTCCTTGGGGACCATCACACTGCTCGTTAAGTGGTGACATGTAGGGTGTGCAGAGTATTGGATCATTCCATTCAGCAGCTTTGGCCACAGTCTTTATGGACTTGTGTGTGTTTGTGCATGTGTGCACGTGTGTGCGTACAAAAAAAGACCTTCATTTGCAGTTTGGGCTCTGTGGATGTTGGCTGGGCAGGCAGATTATTGGGGACATTTGGAAGATCTTGCATTCATCATATAATTAGGGATAAATGGAACAATTTCAAAAGCAAGAAATAAAGCATATTAAACACGGAGCATTTGCGAATTCATGTGATTTACACATTTAGTGATGATGCCCTGAGAATTACCTAGAAGCAGTCGCCTTCATTTTTAGGGCTTGTCAGAGCACTAAGGTGCCTAAGTACCTTTGCTGTGTGACACTGACGACGAATTCTGTTTGATTTATGCAGGTTTTAGCAAGCTCATTGGAGTACAGTGGGGGCTAAATGTTTGTCCTCAGGTGACTTTTTAAGAAAGAAAGAGACTTTGAGTTTTTGAGTAGAAATAAGGTTCACAGGCCCAGGAGGGGCAGCACTTTTCATTTCCTGCTAAGCTTCTTCAGCTCTTGAGTCAGCAGGCAGATCATAAACTTCTCTGCCCTTAATCCTTCCTGGACTAAATGAAATGCTTCTGTCCATTTGAGTCTTGCGAATCCTGTAGATGGGCAAGAGTGTGGACCACATGAATTTTATTACAGCTTGATTCGTCTTTGATGCCTCTTCACAGGAGGTATCAGAAATGTATCTTCTCTCTCTCTCACTCTTTTTAATATTGATTTATTTTTGAGAGACAGAGATTAGAGCATGAATAGGGGAGGAACAAGAGAGAGAGGGAGACAAGAATCTGAAGCAGGCTCTAGGCTCTGAGCTGTCAGCACAGAGCCCGACACGGGGCTCAAACCCATGAAATGCAGGATCATGACCTGAGCCGACGTCAGATGCTCAACTGACTAAGCCACCTAGGCACCCATATCTTGTCTTTTTATTTAAGATTTATTATTTTATCTTTACTCTATAAGAATTGTGATTTCTTTTTTAGATTTTTTTTTTATTTTTTAAAAGTATTTGTTTATTTTTGGGAGAGCACAGTGGGTAAGGGGCAGACAGAGGCGGGCAGAGGATCCCAAGTGGGCTCTGTGCTGACAGACAGACAGCAGCAAGCCCGACGTGGGGCTCAAACCCACAAACTGTGAGATCGTGACCTGAGCCAAAGCTGGATGCTCAACCGAGCCACCAGGTGGCCCATCTTTTTAGATTATTTAACATCAAAAGTGTATAAAATGTAGATTTGAAACACAAGCTTTTCCATTAACCAGTAGTTAAATTTTGCAGCCTCCACGTTTCCTCATCTATATGTGCACATATATAGATACGGTTACATTTGTATGTATGTGTTCTGGAGCATTTGAGAGTAGGTGGCCGATAAATTTCATTCTAAGCACTTCTGCGTGTGTCTGCTGAGAAAAAACACATTCTTCTACGTAACCACAGTGTCATCACCACACCCAAAACACAAACCTAAAATGATTAGCAAGAATTTCAGGGACGCCTGGATGGCTCAGTTGGCTGAATGTCCGGCTTCAGCTCAGGGCATGATCTCAAGGTTCGTGGGTTCGAGCCCCGCATCGGGCTCTGTGCTGACTGCCAGCTCAGAGCCTGGAGCCTGCTTCGGACTCTGTGTCTCCCTCTCTCTCTGACCCTCCCCTGCTCACACCGTCTCTCCCTCTCAGAAATAAATAAAAACATTAAAAAAAAATTTTTTTTTTAAGTTCATGGTATCACCTACTATGTACTTCATGTACAGATTTCCCAGCAACATCCCACATTCTGGATTTGTCTGATTATCGGTTCCTCATAGTTTCAGGCTGTAAGTTTTTTCATCATGCACATGTCGCTGATGCTGTGTCTTCCGTGTCACATCCCATCACAGAGCACATCATGTTAGGTTATCGTATTAGTTGAGATGCTCATAGACACGCTTTTTCCCCCATCTAAGCAATTGAAACATTGGTAAAACAGAAGCTCATTTTCTTAAGCTTTTTCCTTTGGTCTCCCACGCCAAATGTGTAGTTGATACTCTTCATTTTTGAAGGATACTTTCACCCACTGGCCTCTCATGCTTCCCGTCTGCTGTTCTCCACCACGAAGAGACTTCTCAAAAGTCACATCTGCTTCCCTATCTTATTTCCTCTGGCACCTCTCATTCTGTGATAAAAGCCCATCTATATTAGTTCATAAGATACTTAGTCTTAATTGGTAGCAGAAATCACGGCTCATTTTATAGTGGTGCTTTCTGAAATGTTTCAATTCATTTGTCTTTCTTTCTTTTTTTTTTTTTTACAAATAGTTTATTGTCAAGTTGGTTTCCATATAACACCCAGGGCTCACCCCCACAAGTGCCCTCCTCCATGCCCATCTCCCCCCTGCCCCCCCACACCCATCAGTCCTCAGTGCTCAGCATTCAAGAGTCTCTCATGGCTTGCCTCTCTCCCTTTCCCCCACCATTTCCCCCCTTCTTTTCCCCCTTGTTCCTCAGTTAAGTTCCTCCTAAGCCTCCTATACGTGCAGACATATGGTGTCTGTCCTTCTCTGCCTGACTTATTTCGCTCAGCATAACACCCTCAAGGTCCATCCATGTTGCTACACATGGCCAGCTTTCATTCTTTCTCATTGCCATGTAGTATTCCATGGTATAGATAAACCACATCTTCTTGATCCATTCGTCCGTTGATGGACACTTAGGCTCTTTCCATGATTTGGCTGTTGTGGAGAGTGTTGCTATGAACTTTTGGGTACATGTGCTCCTATGCATCAGCACTCTTGTCTCCCTTGGGTAAATTCCTAGCAGTGCTATTGCTGGGTCCTAGGGGAGTTCTGTTGTTAATTTTTTGAGGAACCTCCACACTGTTTTCCAGAGGGGCTGCACCAGTTTCATTTGTCTTTCTTAAAATAGCCTATTAGGCATGGAAATCCAATCAACTTCTATCTCACCAGCACTAGGAAATTGTTGGTGTTTGTGTCTCCCTCTGATCCTTGTTCAACAAATTTGGTGATACACATTCATTCATATCCTGTCTCTCTGTCTCCTTGTTTCAAAAACGTTTTTTTCTCCAGGATATAATTTCCATTTTCCACTCATGTATAAGACTGAAACAGTGGTATTCAGTTTTTTCCCTTTGGAAGATCATTCAGGTTTTCAAAATGTCTGGTAAAGAAATTATTTGCCAGTTCCTAGAAGACTTATTTTTGTTAAGAGGCTTTTATTACAGACTCAGTCTCTTTGCTTGTTACAAGTCTTTTCAGATTTTCTAATTTGCGTCAGTTTGGGCGATTTGTGTGCTTCTGGGAATTTTTCCATTCCATCTGGGTTCTCTGAGTTTGTCTTATAAGTTCATCGCCTCTGTTTCCTCAGGTTCAGATTCTGTTCATTTCTCCAGTGAATGGGTTATACTTTCCATTTTCTTGGCATGCTTTATATTTTTGTGGATGTGAAAAACTGGACATTTTGAATATTACAACGTGGTGATTCTGGAACCCATGTTCTTCCCCTCTCCTCATGGTTTCTTTTGTTCATTACTGTGAGATGTAACTGTTTCTTTAGTGATTTTTTCCCCCTAAAGTCTTGTTTTAAAGTCTGTATAATGGGGGCGCCTGATGGGTCAGTTGGTTAAGTGCCTGACTTTGGCTCAGGTTATGATATTGCAGTTTATGAGTTCGAGCCCTGTATCAGGCTCTGTGCTAACAGCTCAGAGCCTGGAGCTTGCTTCAGATGCTGTGTCTCCCTGTCTCTATCTGCCCCTCCCCTGGTCATGTTCTGTCTCTATCTCTCAATAATAAAAATGTTAAAAAAAATTTTTAAAAAGTACTGAGAAAAACCTCAATGAAAAAACATCCTTCCTAAATCTAGTGTTCCGCAGATATTTGTCAGTGGAACCCACTTTATTGTGTGGCGTGCCTGTTAATAACTACAAGAGATTCTAGTCTGTGGAAGACCATTTATTCAGGAGTGTTGTTAAGGATGTTACTGTGTCACTTAGGCTTTTCAGTTGGAAAAAAAAATAAATGCTCTTCAGGGTCGTTAGCTCTTGCTTTGCCAGCTTTGTCAATCCATTACATCCCAGCTCTTCTTGGTTTAAAAATTGGAGACCTCAGGGGCGCCTGGGTGGCTTAGTCGGTTAAGCGTCCGAATTTCGCTTGGGTCATGATCTCGCGGTTCGTGGGTTCGAGCCCCGCGTCGGGCTCTGTGCTGACTGCCAGCTCAGAGCCTGGAGCCTGCTTCAGTCTGTGACTCCCTCTCTCTCTGACCCTCCCCTGCTCACACTGTCTCTCTCACTCTGTCTCTCCTAGAAATAAATAAAACATTTTAAAAAAAAATTAAAAAAAAAAAATTGGAGACCTCAAGCCACAGTGAGGTCCCACCTCACACTGACGAGCACGGCCCGAATCCACAAGTCAGATACTAATTAGTGTTGTGGAAGGCGTGGAGACATTGGAGCCAACACGCGCTGTTGGTGGGAGAGAACATGATACGGCCACTTTGGAAGAAGGTCCTGGCAGGTCCCGCAGCATTTCAGTGTAGAAGCTACAATAGGGCTCCAGTCACCGGGACTCAATTTCCCGACAGCAGTGACAGCGCTTGTCCACCCAGAAACTTGCACATGAATGTTCATAGCACATAACTACGTGAACGTATAACGCCCAGCGGTAGAAATAACCCAGACGCGTGTCAGTGGGTGAACGGGCACACGGGGGTACAGTGGGCCATTACTCAGCCTCAAACCAAAATGACATTACCCACACGGGCTACGAGATGGATACACCTTGAAGACATTACGCTAAGTGGCAGAAGCCAGATACCAAAGATAACACGCTATATGGCTGCATTTCTGTGTAAATCCAGAATAGGGAAACCTGGGGTGATAGAAAGCAGATGAGTATGTGTAGCGTGGAGGGCAGTGGCGGTACAGTGAAGTGGCGATGGCCGAAAGTGCGGGGCGGGAGGAAGGTTCTGCAAGTGACTGTGGTCATGGTCGCCAGCTCTGGGAGTATGAGAAAAGCCATTGATTAAATTGAGTGCTTCAAATGGGTGGGTTGGGTGGTGTATGGATCCGATCTCAGGAAAGCTGTTTAAAAACCAGTGGAAGGCGGCCATCGCTTGAGTCAGTACTGCGACTGCGGCTGGTGCACACAGTCCCCGAGAATTGTGACTTCACAGAAATCAAGCTTGGGAAGCTACTGTCTTTGGGCAGCTCTGTCGTCCTCTTTGAACATGTGGGTTTGTGGTTGAGTAATCAGTGCTCTGCCTTTCTTTAGCGATTTGAAGGCTTATTTCTGAATGTTAGGGAACAGCTCCTCCCTCCCAGTCCCCCACCCCTCTGCATAATCTTGGGTGTCAATTCTATGATGCTTTTCTCCTAAGAGCTTTTTACTCAAATTTTGAATATCTTAATGATGCTTTTTTTTTTAATTCAAGTTAGTTAACACACAGTGTAGCCTTGACTTTAGGAGTAGAACCCAGTGATTCATCACTTACATATGACACCCAATGCTCATCCCAAGTGCCCTCCTTAATGCCCATCCCCCGTTTAGCCCATTCTCCCCACCCAACACCCCACCAGCAACCCTCAGTTTGTTTTTAGAGTAGTGTATTTACGAGTCTCATGGTTTGCCTCCCTCTCTGTTTTTATCTTATGTTTCCTTCCCTTCCTCTACGTTTATCTGTTTTGCTTTTTAAATTCCACATATAAGGGAAATCCTACAATATATGTCTTTCTTTCTGTGACTGACTGACTTTGTTTAGCATAATACTTGCCAGTTCCATCCACATTGTTGCAAATGGCAAGATTTTTATTCGTTTTCATTGCTGAGTAGTATTCCATTGTTTATACACCACATCTTCTTTATCCCTTCATCCATTGATGGACACTTGGGCCCTTTCCATAATTTGCCTATTTTTGATAGCACTGCTATAAACATTGAGGTGCACTTGCCCCTTCAAATCAGCATTTTTATATCCTTTGGATAAATTCCTAGTAGTGCAATTCCTGGGTCGTAGGGTAGTTCTATTTTTAATTTTTTTGAGGACCCTCCATACTGTTCTTCAGAGCGGCTGTACCAGTTTGCATTTCCAGCAACAGTGCAAGAGGGTTCCCCTTTCTCCATACTTTCACCGACATCTGTTGTTCCCTGAGTTGTTCATTTTAGCCACTCTGACAGGTGTGAGGTGGTGTCTCATTGTGGTTTTGATTTGCATTTCCCTGATGATGAGTGATGTTGAGCATCTTTTCATGTGTCTGTTAGCCATTTGAATGTCTTTTTTGGGAAAGTGTCTGTTCATGTCTTCTGCCCATTTCTTCCCTGGATCGTTTGCTTTTTGGATGTTCAGTTTGGCAAGTTCTTTATAGATTTTGGATACTAACCCTTTATTCGATATGTCACTTGCAGATATCTTCTCCCATTCCATCAGTTGCCTAATATTTTTTGCCTAGCAAAACATTTTGGAATATTCAGGGAAAGAGTCCAGATATGATTTGTTTCTCCCTTGATGCATATATATATGTGCATTCCCAAAGGAGGCTCATGTGCCACTTCTTCCGTCTGTACACGTAACAGCTTATCTGCAGTGGCTTGATATTTTCACTTCCTGGTGACTTTGAAATCCCATCGCATTATGCCTGTTTTTTTAAAAATGTTCAATGAAATAGCTCCACGTTTGAAGAACTCTAGTATTGATAGTTTTGTAAATGTGTTTCTTATTGAAAGATTATGTCCTTGTTCAGTATATTAAAACTAGTATATGTGCTGCCAAAGCAAGCACGCAATATAGTAAAAATAAAGTACAGACTGGTAAAGTGGAGCATTAGTTACCCGTCATTCATTCATAAAGGGAAAAAACTGTTTTGTGGGTATATATCCTGCTGCAGTTTTATGTAAATGAAATCCCATGGCGCTTCCTCTTTTCGTCTGCTCTGTAGACATTTGCAGGCGTGTTTCCAGGTCGATGCGTCTTCGTGTATAATGAATTTAGCCACTAGAAATTAACTGACTTTCTATTTTTGCCTACTTGCATTTTTTTAGTTTTTTATTTTTTATTTTTTCTAAATTTTTAAAAATGTTTATTTATTTTTGAGGGAGACAGAGCACGAGTCAGGGAGGGTCAGAGAGAGAGGGAGACATAGAATCTGAAACGGGTTCCAGGCTCTAAGCTGTCAGCACAGAGCCTGACATGGGGCTCGAACTCACAGACTTGTGAGATCATGACCTGAGTAGAAGTCGGGCGCTTAGCCTACTGAGCCACCCAGGCGCCCCTATTTTTTTGTTATTCTAAATACTGCTGCAAAGTATTCTAAATACTGCTGTTTAAGCTGTTTCTTCACACAACTCTTTTCTGTCTTTCCTTGTCTATGTGTAAAAGGGTCATGCTTCTCAAGGCCTTTGGGGAAACAATGTATGATCAAAATGGTGTGCTTTCTCAATAGGTGTCATTCCACATTAGAATGTTACAGTTTTATCTTTGCTGAGTTGGTAGGCCCAAGTGGGATTTGTTAAAAAATTTCATGGGATTTTTCTTAAGTATTTTAAAATTATTGAGGAAGTTACATACTTTTGCATTTTTTTCTTATATTTGGCCACTTTTATGTATTATCTGTTGCCAGTTTTTTTAAATAGGATGCCAGTCTTCCATAATGAGAACTTTAATTCTTTTCTTATTAGGCTACATATGTTTTCCCAGAAGTTGTCGCTTGTCTTTAAACTCTACATATTTTGTGGTTGAATTACAGCAATAGAGAATTTCAATGTGGTTCGCTTATCAGTGTTACCTTTGCGGTTTCTGGCTGTTAGCATATCTTGAAAGGTTTTCTTTGTGCCGAGATCAGAAGCGGTTGTAGACACACATCTGAGCACCTAAGTTTAGGCCTTTGTTCTTTTACATTTCAGGTTAAAAAAAAATTTTTTTTTAAATTTTCTCCTTTTAATAATCTCTCCCCTCAACATGGGCCTTGAAATCGCAACCCCAAGGTGAAGAGAGTCACATGCCCCTTCCACTGAGGCAGCCAGGTGCCCTTAATTTCGGGTTTTTAATCCTGATGTAATCAGGATTGGTGAAATATCAAGAGAACGAGTGTAACTTTTTTCCCCACAAATGGTTAACCGGTTAGGAATTTTTAAAAAACTTTTTATTTATTTTTCTCAATTCAAGAATAATTAACATACAGTGGTGTTAGTTTCAATTTGCAAGGTGACAATATAGTGACTCAGCAGTTCTATGCGTTATTCACTNGTGAAATATCAAGAGAACGAGTGTAACTTTTTTCCCCACAAATGGTTAACCGGTTAGGAATTTTTAAAAAACTTTTTATTTATTTTTCTCAATTCAAGAATAATTAACATACAGTGGTGTTAGTTTCAATTTGCAAGGTGACGTACAATATAGTGACTCAGCAGTTCTATGCGTTATTCACCGCTCATTGTGACAGGTGCATTGTTAATCCCCTTCACCCATTAAATAAAAATTGCATTTTTAATTATCTGATTATTCAAAGTCCATGGTTCAGAATCAGTACTCTTGTACTAAATCTTTGGATTGGGGACTGTTTCTGGACTGTGCTGTCTCCTCTTTCTGTATGTTTCATATGAATAGTGTATCATTTTTTAAAAATATTTTTATTTATTTCTAGGAGAGAGAGAGAGAGAGAGACAGCGTGAGCAGGGGAGGGTCAGAGAGAGAGGAAGTCACAGACTGAAACAGGCTCCAGGCTCTGAGCTGGCAGTCAGCACAGAGCCCGACGCGGGGCTCGAACCCACGAACCGCGAGATCATGACCTAAGCGAAAGTCGGTCGCTTAACCGACTAAGCCACCCAGGCGCCCTGAATAGTGTATCATTATTAAAAATAGCAGGGGTTTTATTGGCATTTCATTAGACTTTTAAATTCCTTTGGTTACTGCATGTGTATATTTTTTAGTCCTCCCAGCAAAGAATATGCTCTTCCTCTCTATTTGCTCAAGTTATCTTAATGTTTGTTAATTTTTCCTTCTTAACAGGCTGCACACATTTCTTAATAAAGTCTTTAAAATTTTGTTGTCCATCTGGAGACCCCGGGGTGGCTCAGTTGGTTAAGCGTCTGACTTTGGCTCAGGTCATGATCTCACAGTTCATGAGTTCAAGCCCCGCCTCGGGCTCTCTGCCATCAGCGCAGAGTCTGCTTTGGATGCTCTGTCCCTTTCTGTCTCTATCTCAAAAATAAATAAACTTAAGAAAATTTTTTTTTGTTGTCCCTTTGGAATACTTGTATATACCCGCTGTCTGTGCTTTTTCTCCTTTTTATTCTTTCAGTACCCAGTCTTAAGGGTTCTTTTACCCCCACTACTGCGTTTTAACTGCTGTCATTAGAGCAGCCGTCGTCTTTGATGTTGCTGAAGCCCCTGGTCAGTGGAGTCATGACCTTCCTTAATTTTCCTGGATGTTTGAAATGCTATGTTCTTGAAGACTTTTGTCGCTGGTTTCCGTGACATTACGCGCACTTGGCTACCTTCCTGGCTGGCCCCTCTCTCCTGGGTCTCTGGGGTCTTCTCATCTTCCTGATCTCTTTTATTTTGGTGTACCCGAGGGCTGAGTATTCAGTCTTTTTTTTCCTTTTAACTACCGAAATTCTTTTAATGAGTCCATCCAGTTTTAGGGATTCATCCTTTCTATCTCTGTTGTTCCGTAGATGCTCGGGCTGATGAGTGCCCGCACATCTCTTTCCTGCCCGCACGTCACCTGGGAACTCCAGAATCACCTACCCAGTTTCCTACTTTCTATCCCTTCTTAGAGCCCACAGAAGTTGCACATACACTCAGTCTATTCCCAGCCTCTTGACCCCATCATATCACCTCTCTGCTCCCTACAAAATCTGGGAGCTGCCTCCCCATCTTCAGTTTGTCTGTATCTCAGTAAATACTTACCCTTCTTACCAGTTGCTCAGGGCACAGATTTCAGAGTTTCATTTCCTTCCTCTTCTTACTCTACATCCTGTCCATAAGCAAATACTGTCTGCTTTACCTTCAAGGCATAGAACCCTCTCTTTTTAAAGGCATAGAACTCTCTTTCTAAAATGACCAGTGTTCTTTAAAAAAAAAAAAAAAAAAGCAAGGTGGGGGCATCTGGGTTCCTCAGTCTGTTAAGTGTCTGACTTCGGCTCAGATCATGATCTCAAGGTCCGTGGGTTCAAGCCCTGCGTTGGACGCTATGCTGACAGCTCAGAGCCTGGAGCCTGCTTTGGATTCTGTGTCTCCCCCTCTGTCTCTCTGCCCCTCTCCCACTCCCACTCTGTCTCTCTCTCAAAAAAATAATAAAACATTAAAAAAATTTTTAAACCACCAGTGTTCCTTGGTCCAGCTACTGGCATTTGTGACCTGCCTGATTGCTTTCGTCTCTAGAATGGTCTTCCTGCTTAACCTTGCTCTAGTACATAGTCTATACCCAACGTAACAGCTGGTTACCCTTTCCGAGTACTGTCAGATTATGCTGTCTCTCCGCATAAAACTCATCCCCGAATCCTCATAATGGGCCTAGAAGGCTCTACCTGATCTGGCCCTCCACTGTCTTTCAGAATCGTTTTCACGTTACCTTCTGCCTCGCTTGCCATACTCTGGCCACCACACTGACCTCTCTGTTCACCTACATCTGGAGAATGTTCCTACCTGGAGGTCTTTTCCTGTCTCCCTTGAACTCTCTCCCCTGCGAATAATTTTAACGTGGCATTCTTTCATTTACACTTACTTTACTTTCACTTTCGCTTACTTAGGTCTTGGAGCAGATGTCGCGTGCTTAGCAGCTAGTCCTTCCTGGACCACCACATCTGACCTATTCCTCTCATCTCCTTGACCCTACTTTGCTTCATAACCCTCATCACCACCGGATTCTTTGTTTTTGTATATGTGTCTCTGTCTAGATTGTGAGCCCTTTGAGACCACCATCCTTCCCTTTTTTTGTTAAATTTATTTTTAAGCAACCTCTGTACCCAACATAGGGCTCGAACTCACAACCCTGAGATCAAGACTTGTGTGGTCTACTGACTGAGCCCACCAGGCACCCCGAGACCCCAGTCTTTATTTAGTTAGCTCCCTGCTATATTCTTGGGTGCTAAGGCAGCTTCTTGTTGCTATTTTAAATGTCATGTAATATGTTTTCCTAACAATTGCTGATATATAGGGACACTATTTAGATGGATATGTTAATTTTATAACCAGCTAAATTACGATCTGCCTCATTTTTTAATTTGAATTGATTTCAGATGGTACTCAAGGTACCATTCTGCACATAAGTTTTGCCTTGGCCCTCCTCATATTTATTGATCTTTCTTGTACGTGTGTATGTATTTACTTTTCTCATATTTACTTCTAGATCAATATTGAATGACAGTATTGATAGTATGACTCTGTGTTTTTCCTGGCTTGAAAGCAAATGCTTTTTTCTGCTTTAAGTCTGTGTGCATTTCTGTGTGTGTGTATGTATTTATGTGTGTGTGTGAGAGAGAGAAGATGAGTGTGAATCAGGAACAGCTATTAAAATTTTATTAAATGCCTTTTTGGTATCAGTCAGTCCATGAGGAAATGTTTCTCCCTCTGTAGCCACTGATATGACAAATCATAGTAACATGTTTTCTGCAGTTGAACCATTCCAGCCTTCCAGAAATATACATGGCTCATAGTTTATACGCTTAATGTATTTTTATGTGTGGTATGTTAGTATAATTTCTGTATAAAAGTGTTTAAGCGAGATTGGATCATAGGTTATATTATGAAGGTTTTATGTGGGCTCTGCCAGCATTAAAAATCAGATTGGGAAATTTTCCATCTTCATTTTATTCATACAGTAAAAAGGTACTGATCATCTTGTGAATGAAACTTATCTTTGATCTCCTTGTGCTCAAAAAAGTTTCCCCAGACTTCGGAACATTTGTGGTGGCATGATTTTCTGTTCTTTGAGATTGAAATCCATCTTAGGTAGGAGTCTTTGGGGAAAGATAGAGGAGTCTTCAGAACCTGTGAAGTGTACTGTTTCCTCAGCATCTGCATGTGTGTGGGTGCGTGTGAATATGTACACGTATACACGGATGTATTTTTGTTTTCTTAGTTGTTTTTGTTTATTTATTTAGAGGGTGCTAGCTGGGAAGAGGGGCAGAGGGAGAGACAGAATCTTAAGCAGGTGCTATGCCGAGCACGGAGCCTGACACAGGGCCCAATCTCAAGACTGTGAGATCATGACTTGAGCCGACATCAAGAGTCAGACACTAAACTGACTAAGCCATCCAGGTGCTCCCTTAGTTTTTTAAATGTTAGATGTAACAGCTATTTGCTGGGATGGTGTTTTTTTTTTTTTAATATTTTTAAAAATTTATTTCTAGGAGAGAAAGAGAGAGACAGCATGAGCAGGGGAGGGTCAGAGAGAGAGGGAGTCACAGACTGGAACAGGCTCCAGGCTCTGAGCTGGCAGTCAGCACAGAGCCCGACACAGGGCTCGAACCCGCGAACTGCAAGATCATGACCTAAGCGAAAGTCGGATGCTTAACCGACTAAGCCACCCGGGTGCCCCTTTGCTGGAATGTTTTTAATAGCCAGGTGTATGGTAGTTTAAAAAGTTGTCCACAATTTCTTTAATACACCTCCCTTTAAGAGGAGACTAAGTACTGCCTGATATGTGGACCGAACTTAGCAAGTCACTTTGAAAGAAGAACCTATGGCGGAAAGGACAGGGTGTCCTTTCTGAGAGTAGGTCATAGAAAGGCCCTGTAGCTTCTGGATTGCTTACTTTGGGGGAAACCAGCTGCCATGTTGTGAAGGCACTCATGCAGCTGTAAGAAGAGACTTGTGTGGTGAGGAGCTAAGGCTTCCTGCCAGGAGCCTGGTGAATGAGCTTGGTGACAAACCCTTCAGAACCCAAGAGAGACTTCAGTCTTAGCTGACATCTTGACTTCAGTCATGAGATACCCCGAGTCAGAACCACCCATCAAAGCTGTTCCCTGAATCCTGACTCATATAAACTGAGATGTTTGTTATTTTAAGCTATTAAGTTTTAGGATACTTTGTTACACATCATAGCTAACCAGTACAAAGTGTTTCATTGATTTCTTTTTAATCACTTGACTTATTATTTCCTTTCAAAGCTTTTTGGCCCATATATTTCTGCCTTTTAAGACATATGAAGATTCTTTTTAGCATGATAAATGATCAGTTAAAAGTGAAATATTGGAAAGGACCTGTTCTGTATTATGAATTACATATTCAACACTTCTCTTTTGCCTCTTTAATCCAGACAGAGAAGGATCAATTCAGAATGTGTTAACATTGTAATTGTCAGTTTCTCCTTATTTCTTGGTTTTTATTTTGTGTGTTTCAATACAGGGTAACTTGTGTATTTAGTATTTTTATTGCTATATATGTTTTTGGATATAAAATTGTTTTATCAATTTTTTTTGGCCAGTTTTGTTAATGTCACATATCCTCTAAATTGATGTTTTCCTTTATATTTTTAGAAAGCTTTTTGTTTTTCAAACCTATGCTTTGGATTTAGATTTAGGATGCTGGGTCTTTAATTAACTTCCTGAATCTTAAATTTCTCCTTCTCTCAATGAATAATTTTCAAGATGTTAAAAATAGTACAGTTGGAAGTAAAGAAAGAGTATGCCAAAAATGTATTTGACTCGTTCATAAGATCACTGGGCAGGTAGGATGGTGAAACTAGCTTAAGAGCATTTGTGTCATTCAGTATTTATGGTCACTGAGGAAAGAATGAGTTACTTCAATAAAGAAGTAACTTTCAGGATTATGGGACAGAAATCATTTGCATCCCTAATGGACAAAAATATATATGTAATGGTGTAACTGAAGTGGCCCTCATGAATAGTAAGCATTAAGCAAAATGAAAAGGACAAACAATTCTTGGGTTGGCTCCAGTGTGAGTGAAAGGAAATGGAATGCTTTTTTGACATGTTTACAGGAGTTGGGGATATTTTCATGACACACACGTGCTGGAGATTCCAGGTCTTCATGACAGACACACAGAGCAGTTTCAGAATGACCTGACCCCCAAGACCATGCATGGTAGGCACCCTTTTTTAAGTGCACACTTTGAATTTTGACAAATGTAGTGGATCATCTCATCAGTTGAGAAAGGAAGATGTCTGTCACTGAGCAAAGGTCCCGGGTCTTGTTTGCTGTCCATGCAATTGGATTTCCTCCTCCCGGAGATTCATACAAATGTAATTTCACACCACGTTCTTGCCTGCGGCTGCCACCTTCCTCTAGTCTCTAGCATGATGTGCTGAAGAGATAGTCGTCCTATGGGGTACTGTGGCTTGTTCTTGTTACTGCTGAGAAGTTTCCATCGTGTTGATGGACCACGATCTATTGTCCACCCACCTGTGGATATCTTGGCGTTAGCAAGTGCTTCAGGACCTGCGCTGTCTCCATTTATTGAGGGCGTTTTGCTGTCAGCCATATTTTGTGCTTTTCAGTGTAGGAACTCTTTCTTGAGCACCTTTTATGCTTATTCCTAGGGGATTCGTGGTCCTTGATGCTACTCTTGTGAATGGGATTTTAAAATCTATTTTCCAGCATGTTTCTGTTGTCATAGATAAATACAGATTTGCATCCGCCCCGTATCCCTGCTCAGGTCACGGTTAACTCTAGTAGGGATGGTCTGTGTAAGCAGTTACAGTAGGGATGGTCTGTGTAAGCAGTTACAGAAGTTCAAGTGTCTCTGAGTTAAGGCAGTGGTGTGGTGTATTTTGTTTTGTTTTGTTTTCCCTCCTGGCCTTTCTGGACTAGCTAGGACCTCCGATATAATGCTGAACAGAAGTCCAATGTCATTCCAGTGTTAATTAGGAAGAGAGTGTTCTGGACTTCATGGGTAAAAAGTATGATGTTCGCTCTCAGTGGTTTTGAGATGTCTTTTATGACATGAAGTTTCCTTCTTTTCTCTTAGTGTGCTGAGAGTTGAATTGTGAATTTTGTCGGAATCAATCCTACATTTACTGAGTTGATGATATATTTCTCCGTTTCTCTGTAAATGTGGGGCATCACATTCCTTTTCAGGTTTTAAGCCAGTATTTTATTCCTGAGATAAATACCACTCGGCCACGATTATTACCTGTTCATGTGTTGCTAGATCAGTGTTGCCCATATTTTTGTTAAGTTTTTGAGTTTGTGTTTATGAGAGTTATGGATTATGTCGTAATGTTTTTATTATGTTTACATAAGTGATTAAATTGGCCTCATAAAATGTTTTCTTTGAAAGAAATTTATGTAAGACCGGTCTTCTCTCTCCCTTGCATGGTTGAAAGAGTTCACCAGAACCCATTGGGTTTCGACTTGCTTCATGGGAAAGCTTTTAATAGCAAATTCATTGAAAAAATAGCTTCACAGCTATTCAGATTTCTATTATTATTTATGATAGGTTTCATTTTCAAAAACCGTGTTCATTTTGTCTGTTTCTGGAAGGGCAATAATGTTCCTCCTTTCATCCTGATTTTAGTAATTTGGTTATCTCTCCTTCTCTCTCAGTCAGTGTAGCCAGAAGTTGATCCGTTTCATTGATCTTTCCAAAGAATCGATGTGCATTTTGTCGTCTTTTCTCTGTTGTTGTTGTCGTCGTCGTCTATTTCACTTACTTTTCACTCTCCTTTTGATTATTGTTTCTGTGTAGTTTGGCCTTACTTTGTTCTATTTCGAACTCCTTAAAGCTGTAAAGTTGGGTTTTGATTGCTCTCTTCTCTTTTAGTATTTGCATTTAGTGCTAAGAATCTCCCCCCCAATACTGCTTTTGCTGCATTTCCCAAAGCTTCATAAGTTCTATTTCATTTTAATTTAGTTCACAGTGTTGTTTTACTTTATCTCGAGTCTTTCCCTGGAACCCGGGGGCTTTTAAGAAGTATGTTGTTTCATCTCCAAATATTTGGGGATTGTGCAGGGATCTTTCTGTTACTGATTTCTAATTTAGTGACTTTGTGATCTGAGCACGCGCTTTGCATGATTTCTTTTTTTAAAAAATAAGGTGTGTTTTATGGCCCAGAACATAGTTTATGTCAGTGAATGTTCTATGTGAGCTTGAGAAAAACGGGTATCCTGGTTCTTGTCGGACAGAGCATGTTCCTCTCTTAGTTGACTATCTGAATTTTTATTGAATGTATATCTTCTCCGGTCAGTACATATATTCACACCTAAGAACTAAGTAGTCTCCAGTGAATATTTCTGCAGACATAGTACTCTTGTTCAAAGCCAAAATGTATAAAATAGATTGGCAAACTAGCTGCCGATATAACAGTCACCTATCACACTTCTGGACATTTCTTCCAGTAGTAGTTACTGTCAGGCTCACCTGGGAGCCATCAGTTCTGGCTACTGGTTCTCTTCTTCCTCATCCCTGACACATTATGGAAGCAATGGTCCCCTATTTCAGGGAAACATAAAGAATGCTCCCTTCGTGGAAATAACCAAAGATGATCTTTGCTGTTTGCGTGATAGGATAATATATTTTGGCAATGCCTTCATTTGGATAAAAATGACTAATTGAGATCTTTAAAGCTGTGCATAGTGATGCACTTAGCTTTATGATNACATAGTACTCTTGTTCAAAGCCAAAATGTATAAAATAGATTGGCAAACTAGCTGCCGATGTAACAGTCACCTATCACACTTCTGGACATTTCTTCCAGTAGTAGTTACTGTCAGGCTCACCTGGGAGCCATCAGTTCTGGCTACTGGTTCTCTTCTTCCTCATCCCTGACACATTATGGAAGCAATGGTCCCCCATTTCAGGGAAACATAAAGAATGCTCCCTTCGTGGAAATAACCAAAGATGATCTTTGCTGTTTGCGTGATAGGATAATATATTTTGGCAATGCCTTCATTTGGATAAAAATGACTAATTGAGATCTTTAAAGCTGTGCGTAGTGATGCACTTAGCTTTATGATGAAGAGTGGGTGGAGTAGTTATACTGAATTCATTGAGCTTATATTTGCTCTTGTATCTCAGATATATTATGGTGTGGCTTTTTTCGCGGAAACAGAGGAGACCTAGTCATTTCTTTTCTTTTTTTTTTTTTTTCTGTTTCCCACTACTTGCTTACCAAGGTGACGCTGTAATTCTTTATTTCTTTTCACTTTTCTAGTTTTCTTCTTTTTCTCTTTGTTTGTTCTCAGCTTCTGGTCTGCAAATGCTTTGGAGTCCTTAGGGGGTAAAATGAGAAGAGGTGCTTTGTTCCCCCTTTTTGGAGGTGGCCATTAAGGGGGGGTTTGTGGGTTACCCTTGTTTATTTTCACTCTAATGATGGCTTCCTGTTGCTCCCAGTCTGCCCCCAGATGTGGATTCTTCTAGAAGGATGCTGCCGTTTCAGCTACCTACCCAGCGGTGGCCTCCATCCTGGACCCTGAGGGTATGCATAATTAATGATTCGGACCTCTCTTTGTGTTCCAGCCTGAGAGAATAGACCCGAGCGCATCTCGACAAGGATATGATGTCCGCTCTGATGTCTGGAGTTTGGGGATCACATTGGTACGTTTGTCATGGGAGAGCAACAGAAAAGTTGGCATTGAAAGAAAATGTTATCAATCTTCCACCCCTCATAAGAACTGCTTTCTTTTTTCTCCCCCCTTTCTTCTAGTCTTTGACTTTATTTACCCATTTTTTCCCCTCCCTGGTCATAATCACAAGGACTGTATCTTCTAGTTGTTGAAAAAAAAAGTATGTGTTTTACTTTAAAAAAATCAAAGCAGCGTTGACAGTTTCCCTCAAGGTTTTAGGAGGCGCCTTGGGCTCTTTGGTGTCATGCCGGGTCCCTTGGCTGCAGATACGAGGTGTCAGCAACTGCACTGGGAACAGAACAGGGGAGGGCGGCTCACCCATGGTCAGTCCAGTGGTGAAGGCACCTACCTCCTGCCACCTCGAGTGAGAGTAGTATGTCCAGTAATGCTCTGTAAGCATGTGTGTCAGGTATCCGTGTTTACGTGGGCAAATGTAGTTTCTACTTGGAATCTCCTACTCGCTGAATAGAAAAGTCCCCCGTGAATGAGGTGAAAGTAGTTAAGTTCTTGCGGAAATGGAACTACCATGGCAATAAAGCCGATGAAAGTCCTGCCTTCAGACAACACTGAGAAAGGATAGTAAGAAAGCTACGTAACTCGCAGCTAAGCACAGTGAAGCAACCTCTTCTTTCTCACCTGTACCTGTACTGAAATTCTCCTCCTAAGTTAAAAGTTGTCTGTATTTGCTTATTACTTCCTTGTTAGCAAATGTTGTTTTGAAATTTAGATTTATTTTCTTGTGCTTGCTGCTTTATCACGAGTTGGTGCCATTTTTCTGACCTTGGACAGCGTCTTCTACAGCGGGGTGTGAATTTCCCATCACTAGGTGGGGCCGTGTCCTGTTTGGGAGGCAGCCCTAAACTTTCCCGTTCATGTCCTCCCATTTATAATAAGGTCCCACAACCCAGAGATAACACAGATTCCAAGTAAATAAGTTTTTGTAGCTCATAACTAATCTCTATTTGTTGATCTGCATTGTATGTTCCTGAGACCTTCCTGTAGATCAGAATCACATACCCTTGTTAGTAGTTATCCTGGGTGGCCATTAAAATTAGTGTCTAAGTTCCCAAGGCCTTCACCTTATGCTCCACATTTTACTTTACCTTTCTCTCATCAAAACCTGTTCTCAGGAATGACTCTGGTGAAGTTATCCCTGGTGTTGTGAATAACTAGTCAGATTACTTCGTCCCAAGCATCTGTATTTGTATCAATAAGACACCGCAGCTGACGGACTGAATTGCTGCCTGTGTGTGGCGTCCCTGTTCACTCTCCCACAGGCATGTGTGTGTAACTGGAGGCGGCGGGGAGCTGACGGGAGCTGACTGTGCCATGCCAGCCTTCCGTTGAAGAAGACCCTTATGTTTGCTTGGTAGCTTCCTTTCTCTGTATCAACTAGTAATTTAGTATCTAATTAAATCGACACAATCGGATTGCTCTGAGCTGAAGAAGCCCTGAGCGGCTGTCCCCGGCGCTGCCTCTCAGATGCCTTCCCCTCCGATGAGCGTGGGGTCTTACCCTCATGTGCCAGTGGCCCATCATTGCACCTAAAACTGGCCTCATTTAGGCCATGCTGCAGATTTAGACCTCTTTTTTGGAAGAAGCACAATTTCTTGGTTTTCTGTTATCCTCGGAACAACGAGAGAGGGGGGAAATACAGGCCACAGATATGTTTGACCTTTGAACGATGGGGCCATACGTCCGAAGCTCCTTCGGATCTGGTTGGGCATGGTTCAGAGATGTTGTCCTGAGCACCTCGCTATTGGGGGTTTGACCCAGACTTGATTTCTCCAGTTGTGGCAATACATGGCTGTGGTTGAAGCTGCAGTAACCACAGGACGGCTGGAGAACCCAACCGCATGTTGCTGCCTTTGAGCTCAGGTGGGGCTCTTGTTGATTGGACTTTCTCTTCCCTTAAAAATGAATCTGACCACTGTTCTGGACATGGCCTTCCGTTCAGGTCACTATTGATTGTGCAGACTTGGGACCAAGAAAGTTCTTAAACCAACGTTCCGGGACCCAATACAAAGGAATCGGACTTGATGGCTACCCTGGCACTTACATGGCGGGGCCCTGGTCCGGGCTTAAGTTTGGTGTTTCCTTTTAGTCCCAGTCCTTGAATTCAGTTGATGCAGAATTCTCTATATTACCTTGATTTCTAAACACCCTTTCCACTGAGCTTTACTAATTGGGAAAGTTTCACCTCCCCCTGATGTGGGTTTGATTCAAGGCTTTGCGAGGATTTTGCTTGGAATTCAGATTTGCAGCGTGGCCGTTGCAGTGCGGAGTCGTAAATAATGGCCCGTATATCATGCTTTTCCTCTGTGTTCTCTTCAGTACGAGTTAGCCACAGGCCGATTTCCGTATCCAAAGTGGAATAGTGTATTCGATCAACTAACACAAGTCGTGAAAGGAGACCCTCCCCAGCTGAGCAACTCGGAGGAAAGGGAGTTCTCCCCCAGTTTCATCAACTTTGTCAACTTGTGGTGAGTACGTGACGTCCGAACCCGCCACCCACACGTGGTGAGAACGGCCACTTCCTGGCTCCCCCGCAGCACCGAGCCTCCACGCCCGGGAGGGAGCCCTTTTGCTCTCGCTCTGCCTCTGAGCTGGGACTCCGGGTCATGTGCCACACAGAGGTCCCGGAGGGCCGGAGAGCATCGCTCTCGTGTTCTATGAGGTGGTTGCTGATGGAAACCAGAGGTGGGTGGTGGAGAGGCGCTGCCTCCGGATTTCTGGTACAAGAAATACAGCCTGGTGAGACTGATCATCTTATTTGGGTGTGGCTCTAACAGTGAAGCTGTGCCAGAATCACCGGGCAGCTTTTACGAAGTCAAGAGCCTACCAGGACAGGCTGGAGTTTCCGGGCTGACCCTCTGCCCCGACCGAGCCCGTGACACAGTGTGGTGCGTGTAGGAGAGGCCGCCCACAGCTCGGTGGGTCAGCCGACTACTGGGTCTCAGACCCTGTTCCGGGAAGGCGTGAGCCCGACACCTGCTCTTGTTTGTCTACCTTTTAAGAGGCGTGTGCATTGCACACCCGTGTGTGTCCATAACAAAAAATAAGAATGTGCAGATAAGGCAGGAACAGTCATGCTTTGTACGGTTTCAGTCTGTGTTTCAAATGAAATCTGTTTTGTTATCATTTGAAGATTTTGGATAATTATTCTGTTTAGCCACATGATTTGAAAATAAGATGTGTTTCTGGGCAGAAAGCTTTCTTGAGGGACGCCCAGAGAGCTCAGTCGGTTAAGCCTCCGACTTCGGCTCAGGTCATGATCTCATGGTCTGTGAGTCTGAGCCCCGCGTCGGGCTCTGTGCTGACAGCTCGGAGCCTGGAGCCTGCTTCAGATTCTGTGTCTCCCTCTCTCTCTCTGCCCCTTCCCTGTTCACGCTCTGTCTTGCTCTCTGTCTCTGTCTCTCAAAAATAAATAAACATTAAAAAAAATTTTTTTAAAGTGTTCTTGAAAATGCTTTTCTTTTTCTCCATATTTTTTTCCTGCCAAGAACGCTGTTTCTCCCTCCTCTTTCTAGACCCTGAATGACTTACATTTCATGGTCTAGCATTGCCCTCTTTTTGAATAATTAGAAAAATCGCTGTTAGACTCTCTCTGTCAAGTTCCTTTCGTATTTTGCAATGAAATTCTCCCTCTGCGATGGTTTCCAGGGGGAGAGGAATACCTCAGGGTTTTCTAGGTGGACAAAGGCCATTGGCTCAANTGTGCAAGCCGGAGAGAGGAGAGAAAGAGAAAGAGAATCCCAAGCAGCCCCTGTGCTGTCAGCGCGGAGCCCAAAGTGGGGCTTGATCCCACAACCCTGGGGTCATTACCTGAGCTGCGATCAAGAGTCAGACGCTCAACTGACTGAGCCACCCAGGTGCCCCAATCCCTTGATCAACTGACTGGCTTTGTTGCATCAGCGTGTAGTACTTGTATGTGTATAGTTTTATTTCCGTCTCTCTTGTTGCCAGTCCCCCCTGTAGGTAATGGTTATAGACATCAGCGTCCCGTTGTTTCCCTGAGTAGGCCCATGGTTCCCTCTGCTTCCGGATCATCGGGCCTGTGGTTGAGGGGCATCTGGTTTTATGACACGCTCCTTTCAGCTCTCCGCACGTGTCCGTTCTCCCTTCCACTGTTCATGGGCGTTTTCCGCCCTCTCCACCCTGGATCGTTCAGGTTTCTGATTGGTTTCTTGTGATCCAGTGTCGTCTTGTGCCAAACCATTCGTTTTTTGTCAGAGTTGTATTGTTAACCGTGCACGTCTGATCATGTAACGTTTTTGTTTTTTGTTTTTTATTTTTAAAAATTTTTAACTGTTTTATTTATTCCTGAGAGAGAGAGAGAGAGAGAGAGAGAGATAGTGTGAGCAGGGGAGGGTCAGAGAGAGAGGGAGACACAGAATGTGAAACAGGCTCCAGGCTCCGAGCTGTCAGCACAGAGCCCGATGTGGGGCTCGAACCCACAAACCATGTGATCATGGCCTGAGCCCAAGGTGGATGCTTAACCAACTGAGCCACCCAGGCGCCCCTGTTACTTTTTGTTTAAAACTGCCTAGAGCATGTATTTTTAACAGCGTGCTATCACCCCGAAGGGGGCAAACATTTATTCTGGAGAGTAAGACCTCTTGGATGCACAATGGTCTGCAACCCTCCAGAGGGCTGCTACAGAGCATCAACCGATAGGTGGTATTGAAATTTCACAGGAAGGTGGGGCAGTAATGAGTAAAAGATTAAGGAGTACTGGTCTAGAGGCTTGCCCTGGCCCTTAAAATAAAGTCTAAATTAACATGGCTTTCACGTTAGTGAACACATATTATTTACAAAAATTTTTTTTTGTTTATTGATCTTGAGAGAGAGAGAGAGAGAGAGAGATAAAGAGGTAGAGCATGAATCAGGGAGGGGTGGAGAGAGGGGCTGAGAGAGAATTCCAAGCAGGCTTCGAGCTGTCAGCACAGGGCGTGACACAGGGCTCGAACTCATGAACTTTGAGATCATGACTTGAGCCAAGATCAGGAGTCGGACGCTTAACTGACTGAGCCCCCAGGCGCCCCTCAAAACCCGTTATCTGGACATGGTTTACGGCCCTAGCCACATTTCTCAGTGCTCCGCTGGAGCTGTTTTTCTGCCAAACTGAATTTCTTCAGTTGTGCACGTTAAATGCATACAGAAGATATGGGAACATAGTCTCACAGTCTTTGGGTAGATTAAGATCCTCCCCAACAGCACACAGAAGGTGCTAAGCCTAAAAGAAGAGATTGATGAAGTTCAGTTCCATTAAAACTGAGACCTTCTTTGGATGAGGAGACAGCACTGAATGACACGCCCAGCCATGTAGTGTCCTTGCCCTGCGGGTATTTGATACAGGACTTTCATTCTGAATATGTTGAGAGTGCCTACTAGTATAAACCACTTACAATATGAAAATGACAAGCAAAATTGGCCAGATACTTGAGAAGGTGCTTAAAAGAAGATACTCAGGTGCCCCGTCAGCATGTGAAAGGGTGACATCAGGGGAACGCAAAGCAAAACGACAATGAAATACCATTACTGTCACCAGAAGTGACCACAGTTTAAAAGACTGATGGTACCCGGAGCATCTGAGGCCGCTGGGAGTCCCGTGAAGTGGCTGCACGACTGTAAGTGGTGCAGTGTCTTTGGGAGACCGTGGCAGTATCTCATGTAGCTGGTGGAATACAGCTGGTGCCTACTTTATGCTCCAGCATTTCAGTCCCAAGTATATGCTCAGCGAAAGCCGAGACAGAGGCATGCGAAAGGACCTGTGGAAGAATGTTCAGAACCGCTTGTTCATAATAATCTCCCATCAGAAAGGGGCGCCTGGGTGCCTCAGTTAAGCGTCCGACTCTTGATTCTGGCCCAGGTCATGATCTCAGGATTTACGGGTTCCAGCCCCGCTGCTGGGCTCTGCGCTGGCAGCACAGAGCCTGCTTGGGATTCTCTTGTTTCCTCCTCTCTCTGCCCCTTCCCTACTCTCTCTGTCTCTGTCTCTCTCTCAAAAATAAATAAATAATAAATAAATNATGGGTGGGATGGGTGGAGGGGAGAGAGAGGGCCTGGCTCCCAGGTGTGGGGTGAATAAGTCACGAGGATGAAAGGCACAGCATGGGGACCATGGTCAGTGATGTCGTGATGGCATCGTGTGGTGGACAGGTGGGAGCCCAGCCTGACGAACAGACTTGTTAACGTAACAGCGTGTGTCAACTCTACTTCAGGTGAAGAAAAAGTGACAAAAAAATAAATTATGGGAAATAAATTATGGAAAGACTCAGCAGAGTCTTTCTGCTATCAGCAGAAGCAAGACCAGATCCTTCAAGCCAGGACCCGTGAATTCCCAAGGAAAAAGTCAAATTCAATATGAGTTGTTCAGAAGAAATTCCAACACTCGCTCACAAACACAAGGAATGAGAATTAGTGGAAGCAACCAACAGCAGGCATAGATCTGACGTCTTTAGATACTAGAATAATTAGCAACAGAAAAAGTCTTTTCATAAATTCAGAGGAAACGAAGAAGCTTGGAAAGAAAAGCAAGGGACACAAATCTATGAAGAACCAAAGGGAAGGTCCAGAAATCAAAAGCATAAATTAAAAAATTCAGTGGCTGGATTAAACGGGTTAGGTGTGATTGAAGAGAGATCAGTAAACTGAAAAGCGGGTCCAAAGCTGTCAGCAGAACTTTTGAAATGATGGGAATGTTTTATAACCTGCCCTGTCCAGTGTGGTGGCCATAGCACTTGAAGTGTGGCTAAGGAGATAAATTTTAGACTTTTATTTCATTGGAATTAATTTGACAAATGCCCAAACCTTATTGGATGCGCAGCTTTTAACTAGTTGGGGTTCATGTGATAAGTGGGAACCAACCTAACGGCAGTGGTAATTCTGAAACACAAGATCGTCAGTGTCAATAATAATTTGGTTAAACATTTCTACTCAAGCGGCATCCTGAGTTTATACGTTGGCACAGTTTTTTGCTCCTGTAACTGGCATGGAAAAATCTAAAACCCAAGATTGTTCCAGCTTTACAAAGTAAAATATCTGTGTGGGTGACAGATGTGATAGAAGTAGGTATTAAATGCTCTGGAGGCCTGAAGCCTTGGCCTTGCTCTGCCCAGGTCTGGAAGCAGGCAGTGGTGGCTGGGACGTTACTTCCTGCGCAATCAGAGGTTGACAAGCGCTCTTTTTTGGACAGGGATCCACAGGAATGGGGCTTTGCCTAGAAATCGGGATCTGGGGAGTGAGTCACTGCCGGGGTCACAGCGTGCTCCAGGGATACAGAATGGCAAGGGCATAGATACCATTGGTGTAAGCAGAGGACTGGATCTGTAATAATCCTAACTTCAGCAGGGGGCTGGAACTTCAAAGAGCCATTAGGGGCCCTTCTTCTGTGTCGGTGGACCCTCAAAGCAGCAGCGGCGGTGAAATTGCTCTGTCTAACTCTAGCTTCTTTCGGTTTGTAGTACTTAGTAGACACGCCGAGATTTGTTGAGCAAATGTGTGCATAAGTGTGCACGCTCTGCAAGCCAGAATTGCAAAATGCATGGAGTCTGGTGCTAAAAAAAGCAACTAATAAAACAGAACACAAATTTACTTTAAATCAAGCGGAGCTTATGGACTAGTCTTCATTACAGTTCAAAATAAAATAGGTACATTTAGGTTGTCCGACGAAATGAGGGTGTAAGTTCGATTAAAACTGAGGAGGAAGTAAAACAGAAATGAAATAAACAGTTGGATATAAACACTAATGTAGAGATTTAGAAGTGAAAAAACTTAGCCATCGATGCAAAGGACAGCAGACTTGATGCACTCTAGGCCGGAAGCAAGTGGGGATAGAATCGGGGAAGTTGGCAGATAGGTAGGTCTGAGGGGTCTCCCGACATGACACAGATTCAACTGTGTGAAAGAGCGGTCACGCGCCAGGGAGAACAGAATGGGAACTTGTAAGATGTATGTAGCGGACACGACAGAACGTAATTCTGGAAGATGGAGGAGCAGTATTGAAGATCATGGCAGAAATCATTTGAGAATTGATGTAGGGCATGTTCTCAGCTTGAAATTAGTCTCTGTGCCGTGTAGGACCCACAAAGGTAAATGCATATGTAAATGCTCTCAAGTAGAAGCAAAGAACAATAATGTAGAAGTTAGCAGGAATGTGCAATGTCCGGGAAGGCATAGTCAGTTAGACTGACAGCCAGTGTGTCACAGCCAGCCACAGTGATTGCCAGAAAACAAGCTATAGCTCCAGAGTTCAGAGGAAAAGTAGGTGCTAACCTAGTCCTAAAGTTTTATACCTGGGCGCTCAGTTATCATTCAAAATAAGGAGGAAGTACAGATTTTTCCAGGAATGGAAAGAGTAATAGTTTACGATTCATAGGCTGTTTGTAAGGATATACTTGGCCCAGAAGGAGAGCGAACCCAGCCGAAGGGTGTTGCAGGTTGGTTCCCTGGAAGACAGGCTTTTTTTTCTTTCAAGATTATTTATTTTGAGAGAGAGAGGAAGTGTGACTGGGGGAGAAGTAGAGAGAGAGGGAGAGAGAGAGAATCCCAAGCAGTTCTCTGCACTACAGGGTTCGAGCCTGTGAACTGTGAGATCGTGACCTGAGCCCAGGTCAGATGCTTAACTGACTGAGCCACCCAGGGGCCCCGGAAGGCAGGCTCTTGAGGCAGAGATCAGTGTGCAGGAAGCGGATGAGGTGGTAGTGACCTTGCCATCAACAGCTAGCAGAGCAGAGGGCAGCTGGACCGCGGTGTGATCTCAACCTCCGCAACCCTGGAGCAGGACGTGACGCCGAGATGACCCTCCAGGGTTGGCTGGGCGTGTACGAGGGTCTCGATTCCTCTGCCCCTTTGTGGAGCAGTCATCAGCTCAGGCTGCCCCAGGGAGGCGAAGGTGGCTGTCTTCAGCCAAGGCCATCCCTAAAGGGACGGCCCCTGGGGGGTGTCTGCCGGGAGAATCTCTTCCTACTGGAACTCAGTGTAGCTATATTTGGTGTAGCACAGCGCCCCATCCCATCCAGGAGGGATGGAAGATAGAAAACAGCACCGAGTTTAGAAATAGGTGAGGAATGTCTGGGTGGCTCAGTCAGTTACAGGCCTGACTCTTGGTTTCGGCTCAGGTTATGATCTCACGGTTTGTGGGTTCAAGCCTCACATCAGACTCTGTGCTGATGGAGTGGTGTCTGCTTGGGATTCTCTCTCTTGCCNGACCTAAGCGAAAGTCGGACGCTTAACCGACTAAGCCACCCAGGCCAGGCGCCCCAATAGAGTCACAATATTGATACTCTTAGTTTCGGTCCGTGCTTAGAGTGTGTGGTTTTTTTTCTGAATGTACCCTTCAGTCAAAAGCTCGCTTAAGGAATAAAAAGAAGGTGAATGCTTAGGAGCCAAAATATGATGATTCCAGCTCACAGTTTAAATTCCTCCCTGGTCTTCCTATTAAAACTTCCTATTTTAAATCATTAATGGATTTTTTGGTAAGTTTATTTATTTTGAGAGAGAGAGAGAGAAAAACTGTGCAAAAGCGGGGAAGAGGCAAAGACAGGGGGACACAGAATCCCAAGCAGGTTCTGCGCTGTCAGCACAGAGCCCAGTGCAGGGCTCGATCCCATGAACCCTGAGATCATGACCTGAGTGGAAATCGAGAGTCGGACGCTTAACTGGTGGAGCCACCCAGGCGCTCCTTAAATTATTAATGGGATTTTTAAAAGGGAAACCCAGTCTTTACTTGTACTGTCTTTGAGGAGTTCTTGTGAAATAGCAAAGGCGAGACTGAATTCAGGAACGGGGTGACTGATGCAGAGTTTGCCATGCACAGAGGGGTCGCGCCGCGGGGAGGGTACCAGATCTGTCCGGGAATCTCTCAGCTGGGCACAGCAGCACCCAAAAGTGAGCAGCTTTGGGGACAGGCAATTAGGAAGCTAATCTTGGTCCTAAAAATGTCCCGAGGGAGCCTTCACTACCAGATCCCAGGCACGGCTGGGACTCTGTGGCAGTGTTCACGTCGGCCTTCTGCTTGGCTCAGGCTTTGCCAAAGTAGCCCCTGTGAGGACACCTGTGTTGGTCAGAGGCTGGGAGCACAGCAGAAGCTGTTCCAACAACCCAGGAAACACATCCCTTGGGAAGGTGGCATCATATTCCGCAAGCACTGGTGCCCTTGGGGCGCGAAGAAACACAAATGAAGATGAGCGACGTATCAATCCATAAAGTTGGAGCAAACGTTCCTTTGTAAAATTTGCCACTGAAGAAGTCAGGGAAGAAAACTGGTGAGAACGCATGAATTTGAATTCAGGAAATGGTTTTCAATGAACAAACATGGTTTCTAAACTGAAGGGGAAGAAACTGTGATCAAACCGTATGTTGGGTGTTGCAGGGTTGACCGAATCTGGCAAACGAGCCGGCGACACCCTTGAGTTAATCTTGTAGACGAAAGGGATAAAAAAGATGAACAGGAGACACATGATAGGAGTCCTGGAGAAAAACCCCAGAAGAGTGCACTTAACTGATAGTAGAGAGAGAATTAAAATGGAAATGATCTTTACTTGAAAACCTTGAGTCCTTAAATTAAAATAGCAGACCAAATTAACTGGGAGAGGGGAAAAGAAAAGACAAAAGCCACGTCTGGGGGTGTTGTAAGATTTTGTTGTTTTCTGCATTCAGAGATAAAACTTGGCAAGCTTTCGTTGAGAACCCAGGCACCCATTAATGTACACACCAGCGTAGAAAGACACAAAATCAGGGTAGTACCTGACGGGTGGAGGACAGCGGGGGTGTGATGGGTGAGACCACTTCACCCGCAACTACTAAAATACTGGGTGAATGTTTTATGGTCTCTGTTTAAATGTAGCAACATTGGACCATCTCCAGGGAGTCCACAGAGTTCTAAACGTACGTGAAATTACGGGAGGTAAAATCTCCGATGAGGGGTTAGTATCCAAGAGATATGAAGAACTCGTACAACTCAACACCAAAAAAACTGTAAATAATGCCATTAAAAGATGGGCACAGGGCCTGCATAGACATTTTTCCAAAGAAGACATCCAGATGGCTGACGGACACCTGAAAAGATGTTCNTATTTAATATTTACATTAATAAATTAAAATAAATTTAGTTTATTATGAATTATAATTAATTATAAATTATAATTAATTATAAATTAATAAGTTATAAATATATTTAATATTTAATTATTAATAATTAAAATTAAAAAAGAAATAGGTGAACTATGTTGTCAGTGTTAATGAACTTTGGTGTGTGAAAAAATGAATTTATTCGAGGTTGGAGGAGAAGTGATGATGAAGACATGGTCCCAGACCAATCTGGTAAATATAAACAACATGAAAATACTGGCCACCTTCATTACAGAAGGTAGAGTTCAAGGGGAAAATATCATCGGGCCAAGGTTTTAATCCCTCAGTGAGGTGGTAGTGCTGTCCACTTTTTGGACCACAGGACACAGAATTGAAATAAAGAGTGCAAAAATTAAAAACAAAAACCTAAGGATAAATGATAAAATTTATATATAGTTTACTTCCCAGACTTCTAGTTTCTCTTAGGTGGTATTGGTATAAATACTTGCGTAGGTATTTAGAAAACCCGTGTGCACAAACACACAATTTCATACACACATTCATACATTTAACTATGTAGTATTCTGCATCTGTGCCGTAATCTATCCAACATTTGGTATTTAACTTGTTTCTGGTTTTCCACTGATGCTTCTACACTGAGTATCCTAAGGACAAACCCCTAGATTATAAGTGTGTGTGTGTGTGTGTGTGTGTGTGTGTGTGTGTGTGTGTTTATGTCTGGCAGGTTGT